>NC_137795.1:16326970-16709470 GCF_963383645.1 Muscardinus avellanarius
TCGAAGTACATATCCCTTGAATTTCTTTTACATTGACTCTTTGCTTTAACACATATCATATTTCCCAACTTTGTATATTTTATTTCATATATACTTTGTAATTTGTACCTTTCATGTAGGTTTTCATTTGAGATATTCAAATAATTTAAACACTCTAATAAGACCAGGTGTTTAAAGACTGACTGTGGACCTCTGAGGGATGGCTCTCCCTTCACAGATGGCCCCTTAGCTGTGCTCTCCCCTGATAGTAGGGCCAATAGGCTCCCTAGGCCTCTTGAATAAAAGAAATTTTATAAGAATCTTTCACAATCATCCCCAAACACCCCACTTATTAATACTATCACCTGCCCCTTTGGTTTCAACATATGAATATGGATGAGACATTCATATTTTTTTCTCCAAATCTAGATGTGTTGTTACTCTAAGTTAACTGCATGGTGTTCCATATAAAAGGGATAAATAAATCTGTGTATTCATCTTATTTCTACTTATAATAATCCATAAAGATCTTGTTTTATTCAACTATAAATTATATAAATATAAATTCACTGAAAGTCTTAGACATAGAACTCAAGTCTCTGGGTGGCACAGATGGTCTGGGAAACTAAATGCAGTCCTAATATTGGTGTCTTTATATTTTCTTTATGCAACTAGCAGTATGGACAATAACATACTGATAAACACACGGTGATTATTTGAACATACAATGAATTTTGATGATTGCTCACAAAATGTTCTTTTAAAAGGAATAAATGTCCTCTCTTCTTCTCAACCACCTATAATCTTATTCGACCATTGTACTTATTCTCTCAAATTTCACAACTTCCTATTTGCCAAGCCAGAACAATCCTAGCTTGCTCATACTAATTTTTGTACCAGCACCCATTTCATAATGTTATTCAATATTTACTAATTTTAAACCTTCTATTGCTTGATTTCTTAAAGTATAAAGTCTTCTTTTAGCTGTAACTTTGACCTTAATAGTCTTTTCTGGCTTTGTAGCAGAACAGGATGGGTTTATCCTCTTGGTGAGCACCCCCTTTAAACCTTTCTATGTATTGGGAAATTCAAGTTTGCTGGGATTTATCAGCCTCCACAACCATGAAAAATTACTTTTTATTGTTTATGAGCTACTAAGTCTAGGTATTTTGTTAAAACTGCCTGAATTACCTAAATCAGTAAGAGCTCCTAAATGTTTTCCTATTTCCTTTCACCAGATTAGTCTTAGTAAAACAAAAAGAAAATCATTCAAGTCCTGAAAGAAACATAATGACATAACAATTAACAACAAATGTTTTGATTTGTCTGTCAAATTTTCCAACATCATGTGTTTGTATCTGCTCTCATCTCGTCTTGCTCAAAATCAAATAAATTTTGCAAATATCAATATTTATTTATTAAAGTTGATCTAGATATTTTAATGATGCCATTCTGAAATGCATTGTCAAAACGATGGGCGTGGTGCCACACGCTTGTAATCCCCACACTTGGGAGGCAGAGACCAGAAGATCACGCTGGTTTAAGAGACCTTGTTTCCAAATAAAAATATAAAATAGGTCTGGGAATGTAGCCCGGAGGTAGAATGGTTTCTAAGAGCCCCAGTACCACCAAAAATAATAATAACAATTAAAAAATAAAATAAAATGCATTTTCAATATCTTGCCTTGCTTATCAAAAGATGAGCTGGCCTCCTCCTGAAACCAGGATACACCGTGAAAATTCTATTTAATACTCTGGGCATGTCTAAGTATATTCTAATCTCTTCTAGCAAATTGGGGCATAAATGGCCTTTTTTTTTTCTTGGTAATATTTTTAAACTTCTGTGCTTTTAGTTTTCATTCTAAACTATCACAGTACATACTTTTTCTCCTTTACAAAAAGGTCAACTATTGTAATGCTGGTACAATGGCCCTTTCCCCTGGTTCCAAATTTCTTCTTCAAATTTTCCAAGGATTTGGACATGTACAGCTCAGCTTTGAATGAAAAAATTGTACAATACTAAAGCTTTTAAAAGTCACCACCACAGTATCTGTTAATGGGTTCTGAGTAAAGAAAAGAGAGATCAACTCTGAACTTTATGTCACTTTGTGATATATTTTCAGTTTTCAGAAAACTTTGAAATGTTTTCTCCAGCATTTAGGTGAGAGGAGTGAGGACTGTTGGTCTGAACTTTTAGTGTGTGTAATGGTTTAAGTGATGACACAGACCAAGTACAGATGGAACGTTTACTCAGATTGTACAAATGTTAACTAATTTACTCTTTACACCATCCCTACAGAGTAGGGTTTAGTGCATCCCCCATCTCACAGATAAGGACATTAGACTCCAAGAAGATGGTCAACCTCTTTGCTCTATTACCCCTCATGTCTAAAATGCAAATGACCTGAGACTAGTCAGTTTGATTATAAGTCACTGTCTGGACTTCTTTATCATTTATTTTCCTGTTTTCCTCATCCCTTACTATGTGTAACAGAATCTTTCTTCTCTTTGTTCATGTTGCAAATTGTATATATTATGAGAACTTGGAGCATAACATACCTTAATAATTGATTTTACACATTTTATTTTTATTGTTTTATTTTTTAATTTTATTGGTGCATTGTGGTCACACATCTTAATGGAGTACAAGATGGTTGAGACATACGTGCACACATCACTCATTTAGCCCTTCCCCAATTCCCACCCCCATTTCCTCCCCCCCTTCTCATGTCTGGCTTAGTGATTGACACTGGTATGTTTGTGAATGCACATCATGTGCATCAGAGATTTTACAGATTTCATCCTTTTCCACACCCCCTGCTTTACACAGGCCTGGCTAGCCTATGGATATGTGGATGAAACGATCTATCTAAAGTTCACAGAATACTTGATGAGTCTACAAATATTTTTACAACGACCTGTCTCCTTATGCATCATCTCCAGTTGCCTTGGACATGAAATTACCATCCTCATGTTGAGAATAAGTTAAGAAACAAACACCTGTGAATGACTACTGTCAAGCTCTGACCTCTAGCCTTTCTCTGGAGGTGGATGTGCCTCTGTCCATAGGTTGGTTGTTACCTCCAGTTGTGGCAAAACAACTTGGCCTTAAGTAGATGCTTGTGCACATCTGCACAGGTGCATGTACTCACACACACAGTCCATAACAGTATTACCTAATTCAATGTGTCCACATAAAATATGTACCTTGAATCTTTTCTTCTCTTTTTGCTTAGGGCTACTTTTTTCTCTAAAACTTTCCGTTCTTTAAGGACCTACTTTTTAATAGTTAACATACCATTTTCCATTAAGAATGCTAATTTCTGTGCTCTTCAAAGCTACTCTCCACTTGCAATTGTAATCCCATTGTGTATTTCTAATCTATTTTCAGCTTAATGCATCTGATAGATTTCAAATTACTTTTCAGCGAGCAGTTCCCACTTTCAACTTCCGTTTAATGTCTGCACTCACATGGAACAACTTGGTAGGCAAAGTGCCCTGAGCACTTCTGTCAAGATTTAGTAACTTAATCTGGATTTCCGCATAACCACCACTCATAGCTAAACATTTGGGCAGACTCTGACAGAGGTTGTCTTGCTAGGAGCTAAGTATATACTGATTAGAGGAGGAGCAACCCTGGGGTAATGTTACTGAACAAATGTATCATCATTTTTATGCATACATTTGTACTATAAAAAGATCACAGTTTAATAAGTAAAAGACTTAGGCAGAGGATAAATAATTGAATTTACTGGCAAGCTAAATAATGTAGCAAAGTTATTGCAGCACCTCAAATCAATGAAGGTAAAGATAAAAACTGTTTCAAATATGTTCATAGACCAGTAAAGGCAGATATTACATGACCTGATTTTGAAGCACATGATAAAATATCTATTAAAACTGTGTGTGAGTCTCAAATCTCAATGGAAGGCCAGATGAAAGGAAACTGTCTAAAAATGGAGAAATACTGTAAAAAAAAAAAATCTGTAAAGTACTTGATGTAACAGATTTTCAGTTTAAATAGTATTCAGGCTATTGAATTTGCCTTCCCAAAGATCTATTAATAGAGAATAATCTTCATATATTCACTTAGATTTAATTCTAAAGCATTAAATACTCAATATTTTTTATTTTTATTTATTATTTTGGGTAGTAGGATTGAACCTCTGAGCTACACCCTAGCCCTTTTTTTGGTTTGAAACAGGTTCTTCCTATATTTCAAAGACTATTGCTAAATTTCTGAGGCTGGTCTAAAACCTGTGATCCTCCTGTCTCAACCTCCCAACTATTGGGATTATAGATGTATAGCCCCAGGCCTAATATTCACTGTCTTCATCATGAATCTGCATCTAGTGACTCTTTGCTCTAGAATGTACCCAAAATAGAATGTTAAAATGAATAGACACACCAAGCACAGCCAAGATTTCAAGAGTCTTAGTGTGTCTACTGAATATTTTCTACAACTGTGTCATAGATTAAGGGATTTTAACCATGTACTAGGCACAATGTTCAGTCAGAGCATGGGCATTACCCTAGCTAAAATTTGTGACTTTCAGCCTTGTACAGTAAAAATAAATGTCTTCATTCAGGAAAATTAGAATATGTGCAGAATTTGGAAGAATGAATTTAAATTTCCTCTATGTGATCTCAAACATACCAGTTTTTTTTTCCAGAAATTTAGTTTCTGAGAAGATAAAATATATACTATAGCCAGGCGTGGTGGTGCACGCTTGTAATCCCCGCGCTTGGGAGGCAGAGACAGGAGGATCGTGCAGGTTCAAAGCCAGCTGTGCTGGCTTAAGAGACCCTGTTTCCAAATAAAAATATAAAAAAATAGGTCTGGGAGTGTAGCCCAGAGGTAGAAGAACCCCAAGTACCACTACATATATATATATATATATATATATATATATATATATATATATATATACAGTTTTATTGTGATTTCTGAGGTGAGACTGGGTAATATATTTATTTTTAACTAGAACATTATGATAGATATCTGAGGCTCTACCATCTTGGGCAATACCAGAGGAATTTCTGAGAGACTCAGCTAAGCATCTTGGAGCACAGGAGAGGAGGGCTAAGTCCTTCCTCTCTCACACTTAGGTATTTGTCTACCATTTTGAATCTTGGGGTAAGGACAAATCTACAGGCTTAAGAAGCTTCTAAATTTTGTTTCTTCAGAATATGCATATGTGTATACAAGGTATTCAATTGAAAGAAAGAATCAACCCAAATTATGAAGATAAGAGATGAAAAATAAGATATCACTACTGACAGTGCAGGAATCCAGAGGATTATCATAAACTAATTTGAAAATCTATACTCCAATAAAATGGAAAATCTGGAGAAAATCGACAACTTTCTAGATAAATACAAACCTTGCTGATTCAGGAATACATAGAAAATTTAAACCAACCAATAGCAATCAAAGAGACTAAAACAGCAATAAAGAGATTACCATTAAAGAAAAGCCCAGAACCAGATGGCTTCCCAAGTGAATTTTATAAAACCTTTGTAGAAGAGCTAATCCTGATACTCCTTAATCTATTTTGTGAAATAGAGAGAAACAGGACTCTCCCAAATACATTCTATGAAGCCAACATCACATTAATACCAAAACCAAATAAAGATAGTTCAAGAAAGGAAACTACAGGCCTATATCTTTGATGAACTTGGATGCAAAACTGCTAAACAAAATACTAGCAACACACATTCGAAACCACATTGAGAAAATCATACACCATGACCAGGTAGGGTTTATCCCAGGGATGCAAGGCTGGTTTAACATACAAAAATCAATTTTTGTATGTTAAAATAATCATGTAATTTGTCATATAAAAGAACTAAAGACAAAAATTACATGATCATTTCAATAGATGCTGCAAAAACATTTGATAAATCTAACATGTATTTATGCTAAAAACAAACAGAGAATCAGAATAGACAGAACATACCTCAACATCATAAATGCATTTAAAATAAGCCTAGAACCAACATCATATTAAATGGGGAAAAACTTTGAGACTTCCTGCTAAAAATAGGAACAAGACAAGGATGTTCATTATCACCACTTCTTTTCAATATAGTACTTGAGACCCTAACTAGAGCAATACAGCAAGAAAAAGAAATCAAAGGAATAAAAATAGGAAAAGAAGAAGTCAAACTTTTACTATTTGCAGATGACATGATACTATACTTAGAAGACTCAACAAACTCAACCAAAAGACTTATAGAACTGATCAACAAATTCAGCACAGTGTCTGGATACAAAATCAATCTTAAAAAATCATAAGCTTTTCTATACACCAACCATGAATCCACTGGAAAAAAAATTCAGAAAACACTTCCACTCAGGATTTTCCACAAAAAAATAAAATTCTTGAGAATAAATTTAACCAAGGAGGCAAAAGACCTCTACAAAGAAAATTATAAAATATTGAAATTTCCATGTTGGAAAGATCTTCCATATTCATGGATAGGCAGAATAAATATCATCAAAATCGCCATACTTCCAAAAGTGATCTACAGATTCAACACGATACCCATTAAATTACCAAGATCATTCCTCACAGATATAAAAAAAAAAGTCCTTAAATTCATTTGGAACAAAAAAATCCCAGAATAGCCAAAGTAGTTCTCAGCAACAAAAACATGCAGGAGGAATAACAATACCTGACTTTAAACTATTCTACAAAGCCATTGTAATAAAAAGCATGGTACTGGCACAAAAACAGGTACATTGACCAATGGAGCAGAATAGAAGACTCAGAAACAAATCCACACACTTAGAGCCAATTGATTTTTGACAAAGGGGCCAAAAATATGCACTGGAAAAAAGGTAGCCTGTTCAACAAATGGTGTTGTCAAAACTAGTTAACCATATGCAGAAATTGAGAAATAAATCCCACTTTCTCATCCTGCACAAGAGTCAATTCAAGATGGATCAAAGACTTGGAAATTAGACCAGAGACCTTGAGCATCCTTGAAGAGAGCATAGGTCCAATACTGCAACACATGGGCACAGATAAAATCTTTCTCAACAAGACTCCAATAGCACAACATACTAAAAGGCAAATCAATGCATGGGATTATATGAAATGGAAGTGCTTCTGTATAGCAAATAAAATTGTCAAGAACCTCAATCAAGACCCAACAAAATGGGATATTTTTGCCATCTACTCCTCTGATAGAGGACTAACATCTAGAATATACAGATAATTCAAGAAACTCAACACCAATAAACCAATAAAAAATAAATATCCAACAAATAACCCAATCAAAAATGGGCACTTCAAAAAGAAGAAATAGACACTAAATAGACACTTCAAAAAGAAGAAATTCAAATATCCAATAAATACATGAAGAAATGCTCAACATCATTGGCAATCAAAGAGATGCAAATCAAGACTACCCTGAGATTCCACCTAACTCCAACTAGAATGGCAATCATTCAAAACACAAACAACAACAAATGCTGGCGAGGATGTTGAGAAGTGGAAACTCTAAAACATTGTTGGTGGAATTGTAAATTATTGCAACCACTTTGGAAAACAGTATAGAGGATCCTCAGAAGAATGGGATCAAATTTATCATTTGATCCAGCAATGCCACTTCTGGGTATCTACCCAAAAGAAAGAAAACCAAACTACCAAACCAATGCATGTGTATCTATGTTCATAGCTGCACAATTCACCTTTGCCAAACTATGGAACCAGCCAAGATGTCCATCAACAGATGAATGGATTACAAAAGTATGGGATATGTACACAATGGAATTTTACTCAGCCATAAAAATAACACAATTACATCATTCTCAGGGAAATGGATAGAACTGGAGAACATTATGCTAAGCTAGATTATTCTGTCACAAAAAGGAAGAAATTGGGTGCTATCCATAATATGTGAAAGCTAAGGAGTAATTTGTCATTGGAGGAAATCTAGATGAAAAAGGAGATCCTATAGAGGAGCAAATAAGGCGACCTAACTGAGGGGATGGGAGGGGGTAAGAAGGAAACTCTCTAAAGCACAGGATGTACTTAAACCAAATACCGATGTCAACCACTAAGCCAAGCCTGGGAAGGAGGGATGGGGAGGGAATGGATGCGGTGGGGATTGGGTAGGGGCTAAGACGATGTGTGCTCATATGTCTACACAAGGTTTTTATCCCATTATGATATATGAATACAATGCACTTAAAAAAGAAATTCTCGCCGGACGTGGTGGCGCAGGCTTGTAATCCCCGCGCTTGGGAGGCGGAGACAGGAGGATCGCGCAGGTTCAAAGCCAGCCGTGCTGGCGTAAGAGAACCTGTTTCAAAAATATAAAATAGGTCTGGGAGTGTAGCCCAGAGGAAGAAGGGCTTCCAGGAACCCCAGTACCACCAAAAAATAAATAAATAAATAAATAAAATAAAAAAAAGAAATTCTCCGTTATTAAAACTTTCAAACATACAAATAGTATAACATCACTTCACACACAAAAAAAGAATTTGCATCAAGGCTTGGAGATATACTCAGCAGTCTCTTTTAGGTTCTAACACTAGCACTGCAAATACAAACCAAAACCAAAATGAAAACCAAAACCAAAACCCAAGAAAACAAGTGCATTTAACAAAAGTGAAGTTTGCTTAGGAATTACTTATGATAAGACACACCTTTTAGAGTGTCTTAAATAAAAGTGCACACAGTGAAACATGGATAGAGGGAGTATTATTCACCATTTGGTACTTGTAGGCCAAATTTTTTTCTTATAATTGAGCTTTCCTATGACCAGCTGGTCCTCATTAGAGATCATCATTGAGAACTGAATACAACTTAAATAAAATCATTTCTCACTTTTGAAAAGCATCCAATGGTAGGATGGCAGAAACCATCAAGAGTCTAGAGAGAGCCTACAGAATGGAAGACCACTGTCAGCTATTCCTCCGAGAGAGATTAATATGTAGAATATACAAAGTACATAAAAGTGTTATCACTAAAAGTAATTAAGAAATGGACAATTGAACAAAAGAGACACTTCACAAAAGAAGAAACACAAATGGCCAATAAATATATAAAAATGCTCAACATCATTAGCAATAAGAGAGACGCAAATCAACCGATGTGTCCTTCAACAGATGAATGGATTGCAAAATTATGGGATATGCACACAATGGAATGGTACTCAGCAGTAAGAAACAAAAAAATTACATCATTTACAGAAAAATAGCTGAACTTGGAGAACATTATGCTAACTGAGATTAGCCAGTCACAGAAAGAGAAGGGGCATAAGCTTTCTCTCAGATGCAGAAGCTAGGAAGTAATTGGGATACAAGAGAGATTTTGGATCATGGAGGAGAAGCCCCAGAGAATGAGGGATGTGGTCTAGGAGAAGGGAAAGGAGAGGAAGAGTTAAGGAGAAAACACTTCCATGAATATTACTAGAAAAGAATGTAATAATTCTTACTGCGTAGGAATGCCAATGTCAAACTCATTACCATGTATGGGGGAGGTTGGAGTCAAGAGGAAGATGCGGGAAAACCCACCACACACGTTGTGCATATATGTCACTACTATGATTTACATCATGATGTGAAAATATTATACGACCATAGTGCACAAATAAAACTATATCAAAACCATAACTTCTGCAGCATTAGTATCTTTTTATCGACTTTCAAACTGGAAAAAATATCCTTATACGTATAATAGGCTCATTTAAAAAGTATTTTAACTTGTATATTTTTTCAAATCATTGCTATTCTTTTTATGTTAAAACATAGAACATCAGATAAATAAATCTATATCTTGCTGAATTAAAATTGTGTCAAATAGGTCATTTCAAGATATAGACCAGAAACCCAAGAAACAACCAGGCATGGTGGCATACGCTTGTAATTCCCGTGCTTGGAAGGCGGGGACAAGAAGATCGCGCAGGTTCTAAGCCAGCCTCACTGGCTTAAGAGACCCTGTTTCCAAAAATAAAAAAGTATAAAATAAGTCTGGGAGTATAGCCCAGAGGTAGAAGGGCTTCCAGAAACCCCAGTACCAAGAAAAAAAAAAAAAAAACAGGAAACATAAAGCCAAGCTCATTTGTTTTTAATAAAGTCTTATGAATTTTGTTACTGCTATCTTCATTTTCCCTTTGAACCAAGAGCTGAAATATTGCTTCTGCTTCTCAATTATTTTTATAATATTTATTTGTACACTTACTCTTGGTCTTCAGCTCTCTTCCCTGCTCCCTCTTTCTCATGGTCAAATACTAATCCTTAGCCAAGGCTTTGATGTGGCACTGGTCGCAAAATGTGACAGCCTGGAAATCAATAAGCATGCTGCCTTATCCCTCTTCTTTCTCCACCTGGCAAGTAATGCACTTTTAATCACAAATCCATCATAAATATAGCTTATTTGAAGGTAAGGAGCAGTCTCATAGGAATAAAATTATTGAAAGATAAACAAGATGATCATAAAGTTTTAAAATTCTGTACAAAAAGCATAATGCAATCACTTCATATATATAAATATATATATTATATGTATATGAACTGAAGTATATTTATAAGTACATATATACTTCATATAAAATGTATAAATATATATATATGTGTATATATATATATATACATATATAATGCTGTATTGTAATTATAGTTGTTGATTATTTTTTTTTTTGCTTTACTGGGGACAGAACCCGGGGGCATTCTACATCCAAGCTACACCCCCAGCCCTATTTTTATTCCTTATTTTGAAACAGGGTGTCACTGAGTTGCAAAGGGCCTCACTAAGTAGCTGATGCTGTCCATGAACCAGGATCCCCCTGTCTGTCTCCCAAATGCTGGTGTTACAAGTGTGTGCCACCAGCCCGGCTGTAGTTATAGAGGGTCAGAGCCATAAAAACAACCATGTACATGTGTCTTGCTGTGTTTCTCTTTAGGCCCTCCCCTGCCACACACTGCCCCTCATATTTAACAGTAAGATTGGTAGTGGTACAATTTTACATGGGCACAGCGTCATTTAAATTGTTTTTATTCATTAGTTTTTCCTTTTCCCTTCTCACCTCCCTCCCCTTGTCCCCCACTCTTCTCTTGGTGTCCCTCCTCAATTACTTACAAAGTACCTTTTGTTCTCTCTTTTCTCTCTAGCTTCAACACGTGAGAGGACAGCCGTGTCCTTGTCTCTCTGAGCTGGGCTCATCTCACTTGGCATGCTCTTCTCCAGTCCCATCAGTTTTTCTGACTGGTCCCTCTTGAGACTCAGGATGTCCATCTTCAACTGAGCTTTCAAGTGTTGCATATCTTTGGTCTCCTAACCCAGCCTCAGCCCCTCTCTTTAGAACTGTGTCATAATGCTCTCTTTTCTCCAGGCTCCAGCATCCCTCCCCGAAGTCTCACACTTTCACGTCCCCCAGGGTCTCACGAGCACTGCACCCACCCACATTCCAGGCAAAACCCTCACCCTGTAGGTGCTGCTCCTTCTGTTGCTCCATGCCAGGAGGCACAATGGTTATTCTGCGTTTCTCCTCACACTTGAAGGAGCGGCACCATTAGAGTGAGCAGCAGGTCATGTTTTTCTCTTGGAACATTGTGTCCTTCCAAGATTATGTATTCCTTCTCCTCTGCCTACTAGCTCCTCTTCCCATGTGTAAAATAACTCTTGCACGTTTTTCTCCTTGTGCTTTTCACACTCATGTCCTACGCAGTGGCCACAGTGATCTTTGGACCATGCAGGTCGGTTGTGCCTCCTGTCTCCATAGCCTACTGCAAAGCTGTTCCTTCTCATTGAGCACAAGCTCCAGAATCCAAACGATGGCCTGCAAATTTCATGACATGACTCTTTCCAAGCCTTCGTCTCTGTCCAAGAGCAGCAGTGACTCTGCTCCCAAGATCCATCCGTGCTCCTTTACAAAAATGCTTTTGCTTATACATCTTCTGCACATGTCCAGTACAGGACCTTTGCAAGTACTGACCCATCTGCTTATAATGATCTGGACATCATCATGCATGCTTTCATCTCCTCAGTGTTACAAATCACTGTGTGTGCAAAACCTTCTCCGACAAGCTCTCCCCTAACATTCCCCATGTTCTTCAGCATTTGCTGCCATCTACTATACTTCCTATTACCATATATATTTGGCTACCATCTGTCACCCTTGTAGTCTGCACAGTGTAGGCAGATGTTGCAACTTAATCATTTCACAGCCCACCCCCCACCCCCGCACCCAGAAACTTACCTGGCACCTGTATGTGCAGGCAGGTCAGAATGATTCAGATTCTTCTTTCAAAATTAAAATCTTATTATCTGCTCACACTGCAGAAGAGGTATAAGGAATAAATGACAGTAATTTAAAACTTTGTAATTAGACCAAAAAATGGCATTGATTGTAATCACGAATTGCTTACCACAATAATCAAGGGGTTCGTCGAAATATACAAGGTTGAGGAACAAAAATTATCCCTGGATCTGATTCAGAACTATATGTGTCTTAATGCTCATGAGAAATGGAGTGAGTTAGAGAAAATTGTGGGCTCCACAATAACCATGGGAAAAAAATACATTGTTCAGATAAAGTCCTGACATATGCATCTTAATAGTCTTAATAATTTTAGAAAGTTAAAAACTTATTGATATAACTTTAAATGAAAGGGAAGAAAGATTTAAAATTATAAGAAGATATGTTTTAAAAACTCGGTATTTATAAAGAAATGATAGAGTTCAGGTACACAGTTTAGTTATAAAAATAAGGTGATCTGAGTTATACCTGGCTTAGCTATTTTTCACATCCACAAAAGATACAAAAAGATTTTTAGATGTGGAAAAATATATTCTTCCATGAAACAGAGAGAAAAGGAAGGAGAAGAGGGTCAAACCCTCCAAAAGGAGAAACAAAAAGAAAATTAAAAGTAAGCAATAAATATGCAAGAAAATAAAAATTCATTGAACTAAGATGAAGTTCTGAGAATGTTAGACTATTCTTTGGGCTTTCAATATTCATAACAACTTTCAAAAAGGACAGAGAGATCTATCGTTTCAGCAAGCGTGATCTGACTAAACTACTTACACTAATGAGGTAAAAGGTCAATGTGTTTTAGTTCACAGTGAATTGTTAAACCCCCATTATGGGTAAAAACTGTAATTAGACATAAATTATTTGGAAAATGTTTTTTTCAGGTAAGAGTTCATAATTTATTCAAAAAGCCTCAGCCATGAAAATCATAATTATGAGGTTTAACTTGATTTGGGGAAGATACAAGTTTCGATTGTCACAGGAGGCTCACAAGGCTTTCCTTGAATAATAAGGTCATGTTTATCTTCATTTTTCATGAAAACTCTTTAGTTTCTAAATTCTTTTTTAATGACTATACATTCCTGTCTTAATTAAAATTTTTTGTTTTGAATTAGAAAAATTGCCCTTTGTAAAAATATTAGGGGTCATCAATATTCAAACTGATTTTTTAATAGAATACCCCAGAATCAGTTCTGAAAATAAACGAAGTTATCTCAAGTTAGAGCAAGTGGGAAAAGAAACCTGCAATGTCATTTACTTTGTGTGTGTGTGTGTGTGTGTGTGTGTGTGTGTGTGTGTGTGTGTGTGCGAGAGAGAGAGAGAGAGAGAGAGAGAGAGAGAGAGAGAGAGAGAGAGAGAGAGAGAGAGAAGGAAGGAGGGGAGGGAGCGGTGATCTAGAGAATCTAAGTCCAAGATCAAAGCCCGCGGATCTGCTGTCTACTGTGGACAAGCTTCTGTTTATAGATGGCCATCTTTTGCTTGGCCTCTTATGGTGGAAGGGGAGTGAGCTTCCTCTAGTCTTATCATGGGGTTCCACCGTTATGGCCTAAGTTCCTCATGAAGAACTTGTCCCCTGATAGCATCGCACTGGCACTTAGGTCCCGGTTTGGGAGAAATGTAAGCATGCAGTGCAGAAGGCAAGTTGAATCCCACTGACTGGGTCTTTAGGAAAGCTGGCCTTGGGAGAGCTAGAGGTGTTTGCATGCCACTCAGACACTCACGTGCTGATTCTGCATGTTAAAAGTGCGCTGAGTACTTGCTCTCACATGTGGATGACACTGAAGACACTGATTATGTTATTGTATTACAATAATGCTGTTCAGGCATGGCTGTACATTAAAACTCCTGAACTACATCTTAAAAGCAGGATTCTGTATTTATTAAGGGCCGTTTCAAAGGCTCGAGCTTTTGCATGTTCTTTGTTCTAAAGTTCTACGAGAATTTATACTACATCTAAAAGGTCAGGACAATACCAACAACAGCAAAGTAAGGTTTTTCCATCAGAAGTTACATATACATGAATTGGCTAATTTTATTTTATGAAGTCTTTTTTTCAGCTAACTAAATCTTACCTAGGTAAATCAGGTGGATTAATAAATCAGGTAGACATAGATTTTTAGGGTTTGTAGAACAGAAAATATGTACACCATCCTACAAAAGCTGGGTGCTTACAAAATATTTTTATATGTTCACACATAATTTAGGAAATGTTTATTGCACTTTCCTTATGTTTGCATTTTAGGAGGAGGAAAGTGACTTTGTGTTAAATCATATGCTTTATGGCTGTGTGTGCCTGCCACTGCAGGCAGGAGGTAAATGAATACACAGACTTGCAATACAGCAAACAAACTAGGTTTTCTTCTTAAGTACTGTCTCCTGGAGAGAGAGGTCAGGCTCCCAGTGCCCTCTATTCTCACTTATGCTTAACACATTCCCATATTTTTTTATGTCAGACACCTACTCTCATATCTTTTTCCCACTTATGTGTTTCTTTCTGCTTAATTTATTTATTTACTCATTCATGTATTTATTTAATTATTTATTATTTCTCAGCCTTAGACTGCAAACAAACTCAGTTCAGTTTAGAATATTGTTTGAGATGTCTTCAAATTGAAGAGTGTGCTGAAATTTAGAATTCTGTAAATGAAACTTTCCCTTTATACCAGACATGGGGGAGGCAGGCTTAACTAATATATTTCAATCATTTTTATAGAAGGATGAAGGCATTTTTTTCTTGTAGGAAGGAAGGTAAATTAACATTGCAATCTTCATAGTTGAATAATATCATTTATTTTCCTTAAACAAAAAACATCCACATAACACATTGCTTTAACCTGCAATTACAAATACATACACTTTATTAAAGAGATAGATACAGAGAGAGATAGATACACACACACACACAGAGAGAGAGAGAGAGAGAGAGAGAGAGAGAGAGAGAGAGAGAGAGAGAGAGGGTTACCGAATAAACACATGGATTCATACAAGTTTCCCTTGAACAACCCCTGTTTTTTCTGGCTCCACACTGGACTTTGGAGGTGGCTGAGAAAGTTCTAGAAGACAGATACGGTTGTTCCATATCCTCATGGACATTATGTGATATCGAAGGGACAGACAGTAAACAAGACAATGAGAAAATGAAAGCCCCACAGCCAGTCACCTATAATGAGGAGAAATTACAGAGACTCTGAGATACAAGTATGTACTGAAGGGGTTACTTAAAAGCTTCTATTTTATATTAAGTGGACAGAAAGTCCTCTTTATAGATTTGGAAGCTGAGATGGGCAGGGAATGTGCTACAACCAATTGAGGCTGCCTGATGAAACTGTGACTTTACCCCAGGAGGAACACACAGAGCCTTAAAGGAAGTTTCTGGGAATCCTGGCTGCTTGGAATACTATGAGGGAGGAGAAGGGGTAGAGAGGAAGGAACCTGGGGGGCTCGTGGACTTTTTCATGTACTCCTTCTTGATATGCGCGGCAGTTACATGGTGTGTCCTCTTTGGGGTGATTTAGTCATTTAAAGAGTTTTGATGTTTGTCTTTTTTATCATTTGTTCAATGACATCAAGTATATAAAATAAGTAGTGGTGGAGAGGAACAGAAAGAAAGGATTGTAAAGGGGCAAAAGAAAACTTTGCAGGGTAATGGATATTTTATGTTGCTTGCAGGTGGTTTCGTAATGTGTACAGATGTCAAAACTTACAATCATACACCTTAAACATGCAGTCTGTGTATCAGCTATATCACAATAAAGCTGTTGAAAACTCTAGGATAAATATAAAGTCAAAGTGTTCTAGTCAGCATTCTTATAGCTTTAATCTAAAAGATTGACTACATGATTTAAATGAAAGATTTACTTCCTTACAGTTTCAGGTTCAGTCCATGTGAAGCCTGAGGCAGGGGACTGAAGATACCAGATCATGGCAGCCGGAAGTGAAGGCAGGAAGAGTAGATGGGCTGTGCTCTTCACATCATGGAGCCCAAGCAAGAGTGAGATCTAGAGGAGTAGGAACCGAAGGACTAACCCCAGGGATCCCAACAAACCAGGTCTGGCCCCTCCACCCAAAACCAAAGAGAAAAAATGGTGCAAAGCAGGCAAAGACATTTAATGAGTATGGCCTTAGTAGAAGGCAAGTGGGACTCCACAAGTCATGCCTGTTTCAGGTGCTGAGATTTAAGGAGAGGAGCCCTGGGGCAGGGCTGGAGGTCACTAAGCAGCCCTGGCCACACTGTGGATCCGCTCATCACCGTCTCAGTTCTGGTTCTGTGAGGTCCTTGTTCTGTGAAGCATCCTTGTCAATTGAGGGCCAATTTCCACTTGCTACTCGGGATATATTTATCCCTCAGACCTGAGATCTTAGAAGAGAGTGGTTCAGTCCACATGGACATTTGCATTCCTTCGGAAATCTCAGAACCTCTGAGCCACCATGCAAAAAAGCACAATGTCGATAACATAGCGTTGACCATTGACCTGGTGTCTCGAGGCTTCCTTTGCTCCCTTTTCTCCCCAAACATCCAAGGCTGTGTTTAAATAGTTGTAAATTAAAATTGTAAGAACAATTTAAAGGAGTCAATTTCACTAAATAATTGTCTGCCACATTAGTGACAGAGTGAATGAATGACATGAGTTCCTTGAACTGCTGATCTGAAGCTGACTGGATCTTGATCATTCCTCTCTGCTGAAAACATGTGGCAGATATTCAAGAATCAGGGACATATGAGCCCACAGACCCACACTGCTAGATAACTGGGAAATAGAACTGCTTTTAAAGGCTGAATAATAAATGAAGAATGCAAAGGATATCAACCTAAGTGAAAAGTAACTTCATAAAGTAAGGAGAAAAGAGAAGCCTTAATGATATGAGATCAAGACCACCAGAATGTGTCTATTTTAGAAACAAAAAATAAAATACTTAAAAAACATGATAGATGCTGTAAATAGATGGACAAATAAAAAAATGAGTTACTAATGAAACGGCTTATGAATTCTCTCAGAAAGCAACACAAAACCTATGAAGGAAAACGTAAAAGAAATATTTATAAATCTAGATAGTATAGTTGAATTATGTATAATAAAAAGTGTAAAATATCTGTACAATAACATGCTAAAGAGAATAAAAACAATAAATTGCAAAGAAGAAGTATTTGAATTTGTGACTTTGAAATACAGGCTTTATTAAATAGCTGTCTTGTGTGGCAAAAGCTTGTTCATTTTCTGTCTGAGTAGAAATCTATATATAAAATTGTTGTAGTTTATCTTTTGCCCCTTGAAGGGTATATACGTATACAGTTTTGACAATTAAAAAAATAAAATAAAGCCACTATGAACATGTGTAGACAGGTATTTATGCCAGGCATAGCAGATCAATAATAGCATTTAAGGTAACATATGAATCAGTACTTTATTTTTGAGGAAGTGGGTATATATAACCAACACAATTAACATAAAATATAAAGTCATGTTTTCAATAATAATTGTATTAAGTTTATTCAAAATTTGGACAACTATTTCTATGTGAATTTTATTAAACTTATAATCTTTATTGATTTTTTAATTTTATGGTTTGGCTATTTTTTGTAAATAATTTTATGGCCAAAATTTAAACTTAAAAACACATACAACTGGGAGTGGTGGTGCACACTGGTAATCCCAGCATTTGGGAGGCCAAGACAGGAGGATAGGGGTTCTAAGACAGCCCCAGCTACTTAGTGAGGTTGCAACTCAGTGAGACCCTGTTTAAAAATAAGGAATAAAAAAATAGGGCTGTGGGTGCAGCTTGGAGATAATGTTACTACCAAAGTTTTAATAGTTATTATTATATGGCATGTTGAGGGATGCTCAGTCTATAGTGAGTGCTCCTTCTCTCTCTCTCTCTCTCTCTCTCTCTCTCTCTCTCTCTCTCTCCTTTTATTGTTCTGCATTAAGTTAAATGTAGGAATTCCTCAAAACGCAGCCAATCATTACTTTCATGTGTTCAAGTTTGATCAAGCAATGAATGGGTAGGAATCTGATAATCACATGACAAAGATTTTCATGGGCAGATTTCCAAGAGAATTAAAATCAGGATACTATATTGATACATGCATATCCAGGTTTATAGCAGCTCAATTCATAATAGCCACATCTTGGAACCAACCTAGATAGCCATCAACAAAGGAATGGATCACAAAACTGTGGTATATACATGCAAGAAAATTTTACTTAGGCATAAAGAACAAAATCATATCATTTTCAGGGAAATGAATGTAACTCAAAAACATTATGCTAAGTGAGATTAGCCAGCTCAGAAAGCAAATGGTTGTAAGTTGTCTCATATGTGACGGCTAGCAAGAAATTAGGAAACGAAAGGATCTCAGATAAAGAAGTAGGGGCCATAGTGGAGAAATGAAGGAGATCAAAGGAAGGAGGTTCGAGTTGTAAAGAAGGTAACAATTTAAATAATGACATGTGCATATATAAAACTATCTGAACCAATCTCAATGACATGAAATAGGAAGACAAGGGAATGGATTGGGATCTGAAGGAAAGCACACCAAGAGCATTGTGCACCTACATCATGACCACTCTAATCCTAGGCATGATGGATAATTACAATGCACCAATAGAAGTCTACACAAGAGAAGAAACAAAGATGTCTCTGAAGTGATAGAGCAGTCCCAACATAAACAAGAATGAACAACACCACAAGTAAAAGCATGGGGCCAGGAGTCAATGGAGAATGTTAATATTTATTATTGTAATTATAGAGTTATTATAAATATTAGGGTAATATTTGTATTGTTAATGCCCCAGTATTATTAATAATTGTAGTATTATTGTAATGATATATTAATAACAAGCAATATTAAATTATTTAAATATATATAAATTATATATTATATATTTATAATTATATATTTATATATAATTATACAATTATATATAAAATATTTAAATATATCACATTATATATTTATATAAATATGCATTATATCTTTAAATAATATATATTAATAATATATATGTATATATATTATTTTGGTGGTACTGGGATTCCTGGAAACCCTTCTACCTCTGGGCCCAGACCTATTTTATATTTTTATTTGGAAACAGGGTATCTTAAACCAGCAAAGCTGGCTTCAAACCTGCGTGATCCTCCTGTCTCTGCCTCCCAAGTGCAGGGGTTACAAGTGTGGGCCACGCCTGGCTTATTAATAATATACTGATAACATATAAAAATTATTTCATTAATATTATATGATAGTTCTAATTATATCATTAATATACATCTTAATGATATAATATTTTATATTGTTGCATACATTATAATTTCATCATTAATGTTATAATTATTACATTATTATTTCAATTTCTAGAAATGTATTTGCTCTAAAACACTTAAGATTTCTTTGTTTAGAAGTTTATAAATTATATCTAATTTGAGCTTAATATGTAGCTTGAGAGTGTTTAGGAGTGCCTATTTTTGAGTTATTAGCATCATGATTTTAAGGAGTTTGGAGTGTTTATTTAAAGTTTTAAGAAGTGAGAAATCACTGAATGGTGTTCAAGAACCTTGACGAAATATAATAAAAGTTTATAAAACAGTAGAGAAGCGATTGAGCAACTTCATCGACAAAAAGTAGTGAAGCTCTGGGCTGATAAATACAAACCGAGAACACTGAAGGTCGGGGGTTTGGGAGACAGAACGATGCTGCCCAGTCCATGTGTCCTTGGCCCGGCCAGTCCCCTCACCCCTAGTGCTCAGGTGAGGCAGCTGTGAACACCGCCTGAGGATGGAGAGGACGGTGCGGGCCAGGTGGCCCTCAGCAGAGATCGCAGAGGCTCCAGCTCAGCAAAGGCTTCACTTCCTGCACTGTGCAGGTGCAGGAGATGGCACTGTGAGGCTTCGCTGAGCGCTGGAGGCGGCGCTCATCTGAAGACTTGACTTCTGCCCTTATCTGATGCCTAGCCCTAAACAACCAGCATCATGTTGCTTGTACACAAGTGTTCCCTTTAACTGGATGTGTGCACAGCCCCAGGAGATGTGGGTTAATTCAGATTTTGGGGGGACTGGATCTGTTCCACACTGACCAAATAGAAGAACCCAGAGAAGGGGCAGGGGTTGCTGAGGACCCAGCATCTGCATTTTCTGCACAGGAGGTGGCCTTCCCTATCTTTTAGTCCAGTGCTTCTGGTTCCCAAACACAACTCCTAAGCTGTCAGTGTCCCTAAATCCTGTTAATCATCTGCAAAATATGCTGGCAGCATTAGAAGTGGTGTGTTATTGCTCTTACAGTGAAGCCATCACAAATTTAGCAACACGCCTTTCCTCCTTCTTAACTAGTAGCCTTTGGCACTTCTGAGGAAGGGTAATTTATGCTAGAACCAGATAGCTAGGGAAAGGATAAAAGCACAGAACATTCCGAGATAAAATAGCAACAGTAGTTAGTAATTGAATATTTATTTCACCAAATAGAATTTGCTGCTGCTGTTGTTAAAGCATCACCATAATCCCCTGAGCCAGGTAAATATTTTACCTTTATAGGTGAACGTTCTTAAGATTCGCAAGTTTAACAGCCTTGCATGGTGAGAGCACTGCTAAGAGAGGGGGTCAGGAATATCATCTAGAGGCTTAAATTTCAGCCAGATTTAAGAACATATTAAATAGATTCTTCACATAAATCTGAGGTAGCAAAGGATGCAGGAATGAACAAGAGTCTATGGCTCTTACTTAGCGATTAGGAGCTGCTGCCCAACCGCTCCCTGTTTTAATGGCATTCAGACTTCGTGTTCCAGCCTCACTGGATACCCAGAGACATGCTCTCATGGCCTGCCTCACTTACCTACCACCAGCATAAGCATTTAACTGAGCCAATTTCAAGATGCGAAGGAAAATCTCAAAACTTTCCCCGTACGCCAAAATCGCCTGCATAGTAATGACGACAACTCAGGACCAAGACGTAGTCTCCTTTTTTCGTGTAGGGGTGTGTGTGCGTGCGCGCGCGCGCGCGCGTGTGTGTGTGTGTGTGTGTGTGTGTGTGTGTGTGTGTGCATGTGTTTTCCTGTGGTATTTTTATGGAACAAATTCTGTATGTTATTTTCATATTTTGATATTGAACAACCACTAGGACATGACTTCAGCCTGTAATATGTGGTTCTACACAGCAAATGAACAATGCACATGAATGGCCTGGAGAAATCTCTGTTCTATAGAACAGAGAGAGGAAGAGGAAAGAGGGATGGTGGAATAAAGGAAAGAAGAAAGGGAAAAGGAGGAGAGAGAGATGAAAGAGAGAGAAGGAGAGAAAGAGGAAAAGTAATTTTCCCAAGTCAGTCAGCATTGCAGCAGGAATCTGAAGTGTCAAGATCTGAAAGAGCATGCTCTGTGATTTATTGAAGTTGAAATGCTATTGTGTTTTTAAAAAAAGTCCTGATCCTGTTTATTGTGGCATAACAGTAGAAATGTAGATTGGTTCAGTTAAACATTCATTTCTACTAAAAAAATACATGAACAGGAAAGATAGATATTATAATTCAGTCTGAAAAAAATCACCTATGGGCCTCCTATTGAGACTTTATAGTAAGTATTGTTAATAACATAACTTCCTACATGAATGTTAGTGGTATAATTGTATTCAAAGTGAAATCACTTGAGCAAAAGCATTGACATAAATTCTTACAGGAGTCATGAGTTATGTGCTTCATCCTTTTTACACCCAGAGAAGTTGAGCATATTGTCATAGATAGATTTTTCAATCATTTCAAAAAAGAAAAAAAAAAGACTAGATACAGATTCCAGAAGCATTTTAATTGCAAGTGAGGACTTTAAAACCAAAGCCAAGATGTTTTCCTGACAGTTTTCCATTATTGTGTAGGTTTAGTGGTTTGAGTTATTATTTGAAGAAATAGCAATTAGTTGTGAAAATCTTAAATTGAGTGGAGAAGCAAATAAGCCATTATACAGTGCATCAGGTCTGTACAAATATTTTTAATTTCTCAAACAATCCTACCAGAAAAGAGCATATTCATTTTAATGACAATTCCTATATTGAAATTTAATTGGACTAAGCCCTGAATTAAAATTCAGGCTTCTAATTGTCCCAAAATCTGTATTTAAGTAATATATACTGTAATATACACCAGAATCTACAGTAGGAAAAGACACGGCAAAATACACAGAATTTTTAAATTACACATTTGGCTTAACAAAAATATCAATTTGTGTTTTGTTTGTGTGTTTGTGCAACTAGAGATTGAACCAAGGAACTTTCTACCTTTGAGCTATACCTCCTGTTTTAATTCATTCTTTATTTTGACCAGAGTCTTGGTAAGCTACTATGCACTGGTCTAGAACCTGCAATCCTCCTTCCTCACTGTCCCAAGTGCTGGGATTACAGCCAGGAGCTATAGTGCCTCACTGATATCCATGTTTTTTTTTTTTTTAATTTTCTTTTTGGAAGGCACGATTTGAAAGGTGTGCTTTTCAGTTAAAGTATTAATTTTCTAAATGTTGCACCCGAAGAGCTTATGATGGTATCCTACTAATACTCAGAGGGTGCATGTGCCAAACTTTCTCTTCTCTGGATGTATATAATATTCTGAATAATTGCAGGCATTTTTAGCTAATAGTTTGGCTGCTTTTCTGATGTTTCAAGCTCTGTACATTCTATGTAAATTTCATGTACCATCTTCCCTAATGTTCTAAACAATAGAAATCCGTTTTCGTTTCCTCCTTTTTAGTATTAAGATGACTGAGAGCCAGGGGAAAGCTTCTTTTCCAGGGTACCTCAGGAAGGGATCTGGGCTTGGCCTCAGCAGTGAGCCACCCTCTCTGCCACCTCATCCTGGGGACTTTGTGTTACTATCTGTAGCTGCACACTTATAATCAGATACAGCCTGCTGGAAATAAATAAAAATACTAAGAATAAAAATAATAGAAAATAAAAATATTGAGTGCCACAGGACTTGGATCAGCACCTAGACCAGTTACTGAAGTGTCCATGTAGCAAGTTCCAAGTATCATTGTCTTGTAAAGCTGTTTATCTCATATTCAATGACATAGACAAAATTCATTTAAATAGTGAATTCCTCCTTGGATCTATAATCCACAGCATGCGATGTGAGTAATTTGCTATCCTAGGCCAATATTGTTGCTGGACACAGTGTGGAAGAGACTTGCTTGGAACTGACTTAATCTGCAGGTATTCTAATTTCAACTGCATATACCAATTTCTCAACAAGCAGTCTGTACTCTTTATTAGATATGAATTTAGATATTAAAATTAACCCCATATAAAACAAAAACGAACATGACTGAAACCGTTCTCAGTAAAGCTAATGTTCTCACATTAGCTTTTCTGCATTACATAATTCTAAATTAAATGTGTGTGCATGTGTATTGTGTATCTGTGTTAAATGCCTATTCTACTTCCTGGTGCCATAATAATAATGGTCATTATAAGTTATTTATTTCATTTCTCAAAAATAAGAGGAAGAGGGGCTTGCTATTGGTAATTTTTTTTTTTAATTTTGGATCCAGATTCATAATCTATTAAACTGGGTGAACAACCCGGAGATTTAAATGAATGGCTATAGTTACTTTAACCTTTTTACTTTTTTTTGTGGTACTGGGGTTCCTAGAAGCCCTTCTACTTCCAGGTTACACTCCCAGACCTATTTTTTTTACATATTTTTATTTGGAAACAGGGTCTCTTAAGCCAGCGCTGCTGGCTTCGAGCCTGCGCAATCCTCCTGTCTTCGCCTCCCAATCGCGGGGATTACAAGCGTGCGCCACCACACCTGGCAACCTTTTTACATTTTAAAAAGCTTAACAGCATGCTCACATGTCTATAATAAAGTTAAAACATGATACTTAAAATGGGATTTCAAGTCTTGTTATGAGATTGTTTCTTTCATCTGTACTTCATATCTAATTGTATAGATCTCTAGAAAGTGTCACTTTCCCTTCCCTGGATCCCTACCTCTCTCCAAATACTTCCTCCATCCATTCTTTTTCCCTTCCATTTTTCTTCCTCTTTTGCTTTCTTCCTCTCACCACACTTATTTCCTTTATTCCTCAGGAAATAAGTTTCGTAGGGTGCAATGCAATATGTGCTTAATGGCTTTGATTTAAATCCTGGTATGCATGCATGACTTGAATCAATGTTTGCCCAGTATTTAATCTTGTCCTGGCCACAGTCATTCGGGACGATAATAAAAGATGTTTCCAAGGTGAGCTGTTATTATGATGACAAACAGAAAATAATAATAATATTAAGCAATGAGAATAGCTCCCAGCACTGTTATTAATTTATCATTATACTTTCCTGAATACCAAGTATGTGTTGAGTGGCAGATATAATCTAGCCACTATAACAATGTACTTACCAATCTCTGCTTTAGTATCCACAGAATATATATATGATCATACGCTAAATGTGCTCGGATATCTAGAAACAAAGAGTCTAAACACGAGCTGTTGATGAAGCCATTTTTTATCTGAGGTGCAATCATGGAATACAAATAATTAATGTTTCCACCATCTTCCACGCAAAGTGGACAAGAATGATAATCGAGTCTCAGTAGCTGTATCCTCTGTATCGTGGCACCAGGAGCACAAATAGTGGCCCAGAATGCTCATGACCTTGGGTGTGCACTTTTCTTTATGAACCATTCAAGGTTCTTATTTTCTGTTTCTCATGGTGGCCGTATCTAATCTATTTCTACCATATTTATTATTCTTTTCTTAATATTATTTTGTACTTGGCAGTTTCTAAATGTCGTGCCTAGAATTTAAATAAGTGAAACTGTGTTTTCACGTTAGCGCAATAAAAGAGGCCAAGCTCACTGCTGAACTGAGCATGCTTCGACTGAAGAGAGAAGTGCAGGCTCATCTACTGCAAGTTATGTTTACTTAGGTACTGTTTATGTATTATCCTCAGAACAACCCTACAAGACAGGAGTCATGATGTTCAGTGTCTTCCTGGGGAAACAGCCAAAATGGAACTACTTTCCATTTGGTGTTTGGGTTCAAACACCATACACTAGCTGGGCGTGAATCCCAGCATTTGGGAGACAGAAATAGGACGATCACAGTTTGAGAGCAGCCTCAGCTATTACTTAGTGAGATCCCTTGCAACACAGTAAGACTCTTTTTTAAAATAAAGAAAAAAATAGGGCTGGGGGTGTAGCTCAGAGGTAGAATGCCCCTGGGTTCCATCCCAGTACTGCAAAAAGAAAAACAAACAAACAAAACAAACAAACAAACAAAAAAAACCTCAGATAAAGTAGACTAGACAGTGTTGCATAAAGACCTCAAAGCCAATGTTCCAGAGACATTTTTAGGTTAAACAAATATTTTTTTAGGTATCACACCTAAAGCACTTGGGAAGCAGCAAATTCATTGTTTGTAATTCATCAAAATCAGAACCTCTGGGATTTTCATACACCATTGAGAACATGAAAAAACATACAGTGGTATAGAAGAAATATATCCAAGTTGTGTATCCTAATAATATGTTCATAAAATAAAGAACTCTCAAAGGACCATGATAAAAAAATAAAAAGTCAAAAGTTTGAAGAGCACATCATTAAACCATTAAGCAGATAGTAGATAGCACATCAAAATATCCTCAATCTTTAGACAAATGAAAATTAAAATAGCAAGTAGATGACACTACACTTCTACTGGAATTGTTAAAATTAAAAGCATGAATGTACTAGGTGAAAGAATTCCAGCACTTCTATTCAGTTGGTGGCAATATTAAATGTTACAATCACTTTGGCAAAGAATCAAAAGAGATCTGGGGGTGTAGCTTGGAGTTTGAATGCCACTGAGTTCCATCCCCAGTACTTCAAAAAAATTTTTTTAAAAGTTAAATATTGACCCACAAAATGATCTAGACATTCTACTCCTAGACATTTATCCAAGGCAATAAAAGTCATATACTCATTTAAAGACTTGTACAAAAATGTCTGTATAGTCTTTAATCATAATGGCAAAGACCCATACATGACTTCAATGTCCATTAACATAAAGACAGATGAAAAAATTGGGATATGTCCACATTTCAGAATACTGAAAAGCTACACGTGATTGACTCCTGTAACAACACGGATGAATTTTCACAATTATTCCAAATAAAAAATATTCTGTAATGTACGCTTTTATTAATATGAGCATCCCCCAAATGCCAGTTAATCAACAGCAACAGAAATCAGACTGGGAATCACTGGGAAAGTGGTGGTTGTGTGAGGAGAAGTGAGAAGAATTACCGGGGGACACAGGGACACGATATGGGTGAGGATCTCTTCACTACTCTGATTGCAGTAATGGTGGTGTGAATGTATATCTACATCAACATTTATGAACTTATGCACTTTAAATATGTACAGTTTATTGTGTGTCAATTATACTTCAATAAAGCTGGAACTGAAATTCCAAAGCCTCCCTACTTAAATATTATGATAACCCATGTAATCATTTGCATTCAAATTAACAAAGAATAATAATCTCAGTTGTAATGCCATGTTATATAAATATTTTCTATGTACCAAAGAATACTCAGGGCAAAACATTTCAAATCTTTCAGTAAATCTATCAAGATGGGCTTCATATTCTCAGGTGTCATTAGAAGGAAGTGAGAGTCTCATCACACTTCATACATTCCAGTGGAAAAAAAACACTGGCCTCCCAGTGCACAAGGAAAGCATTTGTTTGCCATGCCTGACTTGTCCTGAGTTACTAGAATACTAATTAAGAGAAGGTATAGTGATTAGTGTTGTGGAAATTTAAAGGCCTTCAACATTTCATTGTGAGGGAAGAATATTGATGCTTTTTTGTAAAAGAGAATAAAAGAAGGAAGCAAAATAATTCTTATTCCTCTTCTGAGGTTTCACATCTATTCTAATTACATTTAGCATTTATTTGCTTTTGCCTTTCATTTGCAGCATTCACACATACACACATACACACACACACACACACACACACACACATTCTCTCCCTCTCTCTTTCTGTAGTTTCCAACAGTTCATTATATTCCAATTATTCCAAATGTCAGAGCACTTCTTTCTCGCAGTCTACTTTGTCCTATCTTAGAAAATCTGAGTATGTCGCTGCTTCCATGTACGTCGAGCAGTGAATAAAATGATCATATGAACGCTTCTAAATTGTATTTTGAGGATCCAGTTCTTCTATCATAAGTATTTTCTGAGGTGTTTATAGTATAGCAACTTTGCAAATCAAGGGCTGGATCCTGAGAACAAGGACAATGGAGAATCAGATTTTGCATCTGCTAAGGTGAAAACTGTAGTTAACATTGCATGAGGTGGGTCTATCTTTGTCCTAGCCACAGGATGCATCTTATACAGGGATGATTTAGGGATCTCTAAAAGGCAACGTGGATACTGAAAACCAGGGCAATTATTATCTTGGAACTATACGTTCTTCCTGAAAATAATTTCTCTCAACTAATGCTGAGCCATAAAGGGAAGTTCTTAAACAATTCTATGCCTATTTTTTTCTAATTGTAATAGGAGAAAATGCCATGTCATTTTAGAAAAACAAGCAGAAGTTTATGAGAGTGGTACAGTAAATTGTGGTTGGGACACAATATAAAATGAACGACTCTCTGGGTTCACGTCTGTGTTGACGCTGATATCTCCGATGCTGTGTTTAGTTTCCATGTTGTAATTCCCAGGATAGAGGGCTACACAGAGCTATTGTATGTAAACTTCGGTCTTTTTAAAGAAGGAAACTGGTGGCCCTTATATTTATCTTTTCTAATTGCAGTTACATGTTATTTTCTTAAGAATGTTTTCTGAAATGTTGCAGAAAGCATGCAAATGAGAGAAGAAAGAATAAATAAAATAGATATACTTAATAGAATTTAGAAAGATAAGTCATTCTTTGGGACTGTTTTCAAAGGACAGAAAGACTATACATTCAGAGGAAAAGATGTGGGACAGGAAATAATGAAAGCTGATACTTGGAGCCAACCAGGTGTCCATGCTTTTTCTTATATTGTGTAGGTAACACATTAGGGTGGCACACGGTGGTTTTTTTTTTTTTTTTTTGCTGATTTTTGTTTGTTTGTTTAATAAGAAAGGCTAGTTTGGTGGAAGAGGGATTGCATCTACTGATCTATTTATTTGCCAAACAATAAAGCCATTCTTGTGTGGTCTATACCACATTGTGTTTCTCAATGAGAAATGTACAATTTTTCTTTAGAGAAGGTTTTTTATTATAATTTTTACTTATTTTGTGAGCCTAATATCTTCCAATCTTGGGATTTGAGAGTAAGCAGAGCTGCATGTGTTGTGCAAAAAATTCAAGTATATTAACCAATACAGTGAGCATAGCTCCGTTCATTGCACCCAAAGGCACACTCTAACAACTGGCTTTGGAATATCTTCCTTCCTGTTTGGAATTTAACACTCAGAGGGATAAAGACTGTTAGATTGAAGCAGTAAATTAGCCCAAATTCAAAATTGAATTCCAGCAAGTAGATTATTTTCTTCAATCCAAGTCAAAATGAGAAAAGTCTTAGCTAAGTAGCTAAGCAAAAGGTAAGCTCAAATAAAGAACAACAACAAAAAAACCCCAAAAAGGTACAGTATGCAAGTATGATTCTATATTACAAATAAATTGAAAATACAGCAGGAGGAAAGCTGGTCACAAATAAATAATACAAACATTGTTTAGACTTCTAAAGCCGTCCTTTTGTGAAACATTTGTATTCCCCATATTGGCTTGAAGTTGCTGTAGGATAATCATTCCATTTTTAATTGAAATATACTGTATATGTCTCTAGACATTTAGCCAACTTACATGTGTGCCTCTCCCCTAGGCTTTCATAAACATATGTACTTTTGTGTTCCTCTCTAAATCCAAGAAACGTTTCCAGGCTACCTTTTATGTTATAAGTTATGTTGCCATTTTTGGCAAAGGCAAAATCAAAATTTAGGAAAAAAAATTCTTTAACTCATAAGAACTTTTCTAGGAAATTACTTTATTAAGTTTATATTAAAACAATCCTTAATAACGGTTTACTGTATACCTCTATTCTTATATGGACACAAACTAATCAGGAAAAAGCCCCTAAACAGCCTGTTCCCAAACTCCCTAAAACATGTTGGCATCAAGTCCAAACACCTCTCAGACCCCATTTGTCTTCAGATGAAGAGTGATGGCTCACTCTGTCTTCAGCATCTATACTGAAACATCTCTTTGTTTAGTATCATGTCTAACTGCTCGGTAATTAGAAAGCAAGGGGGGGCAGGAGAAGGATTAGGAATCACTTCTCTGGAAATGATAAAAATATCACTCCATCTGGAGAAGTGGAAGTCCCACCCATAAACCACCTCCTTCTTGAGCAGGGTATGCTCAGAGCACCAAACCTGTTGAGTATCCCTCAGATACTTGGTAGAAACAGGGCAGAGACACTGACCTGATGTAAAAGGGCAGTGATGTCCCTACCTGCATATACATGACAGGAGAGGTTTGTGGACTGAACAACACTTGCCAAATGGAAGACTGCAGGCATTTTTTTCACTCCTAGAAATGGACTACCTCTCTCTCTCTCTCTCTCTCTCTCTCTCTCTCTCTCTCTCTCTCTCTCCCAGATATGCTAAATAAATCTACTATGTTTCCCTTCTGAAATCTTCCTCTTACAAGGACCAAGAAGGAGCATCTTCTGCTCACATAGTCATTTATGCCTAAACTAGATTGATTCCATCTTAGGCTCTGGGCCACCCAGCACCCGTTATTTTTTTCTGACAGTCCTTTCTTCTTTTGACCTCTTTCTATAGAAGCCAAACTCAAATCCTATTAGAATGCACTCTAATTTATTTTTCTTCCAGTATGCTTTTCTATTCTCAAAAATTATCTGTCCTCTTTTGGCACTCAAATATTTATTACCGATGACCTGTCTTTCTGCTAATATTGTATGCTAGATATTTATCTCAATTTCTGTGTTTTCCTGAATACCAATGAGCACTGTGGAGTGCACACTGCCCTGGATCTTGTATGACATCGAGCTCTGTAGCCGCGGACACAGGGACAGGCAGCAGCTAGCATGGAATGCTGTGTGCCCTCCTCTCAGGCTGCAGGTGTGCATGTTTCCAATTTTTCTAACATTATTTTTTAAAATAAAATATAAGTCTGCTTGGTAACTCATGATGCATTGAAATAAAGAAACTTAATGGCAGAAGATCACAAAAACTTGTAAGAATTTTATATGAGGCCATTTTATTTGGGGGATTGTGAAAAGATAAAACCAAGAGAAATAATAAGAGAATTAGGAAGGCCACACCCACAAACATCACGAAGGCGAAGAGCTTGTGTGATGCACAGAAGAGCGGAGAGCTGGGGGTGAGGAGACCGTCCTCTGCACATGCAGCTTCCACATCTGCAGGGCTGACTCGATACAGATTGAGTAGTTTTAAAACACCACCTGAACTGAACAAGCAGAGATGTTAAAAGTGTCATTATCCGTAAGTAGTGTGGTATAAGAACTGTTTACGTAGCACTTACATCCTATCGGATACTATAAGTGATCTAGAGAAGATTTAAAGACTATGAGAGGGTATGTACAACAGATGCGAATATTCTGCTGTTCTACAGGAGGAAATGGAGCCTGGGCTTTGGTGTGAGCAAAGTTGTAGAAAGAACCCCTCAAAAATCCTGATGCTTTCTCTAAATGTCGTATTGGTGCATTGTAGTCATACATCTTAATGGAGTACAAGATAGTGAAGCCATACATGCTTTTGATTAGGTGTAAATCCAAAGACTGATTTTAGAGCGATTATTTAAATTCTAATCACATAGATTAAACATTCATTGCTATATATTGAAGAAGTACATCCAGTTAGAAAATAATTGATACTTAAATACCCAGATACCCATACAGGCATGGAACAGATTAATATTAAAGTCTTTGTATGTGAAAGATGTCAATCAGATTACATATTAAAGTTTTCTTTAAGCAGATGAATGCCCATTAACATAAAAAAATCTGCCTTGCTTACTTGAGTGTGCTTGGAAACTAAGTATAAATTAAGTATAATTTATGGATTATAATATTTGAGATGGAGCTATCAAAATGTGCCATTGAATTGTTTTCTACATGAAAACTGAGTGATCTCTGAATGGCTAAAAAGGAGACAAACATTTTCTCTCCCACCCACAGGTGTTTTTTGTTGTTGTTGTTGTTTTGTTTTTTTGGGTCTGGGGATGGAACCCAGAGGCATCTGACCTCCGAGCTACACCCCCTGCCCAATTTTTTTTATTCTTTATTTTGAAACAGGATCTCACTGAGTTGCGGAGGGCCTCACTGAGGCTGTCCGCGAACCACCAGTCTCAGCCTCCCAAATGCTGGGATCACAAGCTTGTGCCACCACGCCTGGCTCCACAGGGTTTTTGCAACATCTATATTGTTTTAAGCTAGGTTTGACAGGCTCCATCACTTTTAGTTTACAGGTGTGAGGAGGAAAAAGTTATAAAGTTTAGTAGAAGCAGCCACATCACACCCTTCCCAATTGCTACTCTTTGGCATGTATAATATGATATAAGAAGGTGTTATACCATGGAGATGGGGAGAGAGTTATAAAGACAACTGTAAGGTCAGTGTGCAGTGACAGGTGAGGAAATGGGAGAGCCAATAACTGAATGCCTCTGTGTCTTATTTAACTGTAAGTCAGAGCCCATCATAGTCAGGATATTGGGACCTGACTCAGTTCCTACTTGTGACGTGATCAGGACAAGGTCTGGCACATGAAAATTACTACTGAAAAATTTGTGGACAGAAATACTGATCTGAGTATGTCAACAACCACATTTCAGACAGAATGAGTGGTTTGGGGATAAGAATATCACATATCATCACTTCCTGGCGTCCACTAAGATTCTTCTTAATCAAAAAAAAAAAAAAAGATGAAACTGAGAAAGCATCAGAACCTAACACAAAGAGAATGATTCCTACAGAACCCAGGAAGAATTCGCAGCAAATTCAGATCTGGGAATGGAGCAAGACATGTCTCCTCCCGCTGCACATAGAACCCACTTTTCTTGGGTTTTCTTAAGAGATGCTGGATGAAATGTCAGCAGAAATGAGGTTGCCCTTCTCTACTGAGAAAAGAGTGGCCAGGCGGTCATTTTATAATGGTTTCCTCAATTACCCCCATCTTTATAGACACATTTAGATGTCTGAGAGGAACAACTTTGTGAGATTTAGAGAACGGAGTGTCAAAATGTGTTGTTAACCCAGGAGATATAATCTTTGTAAGTAAAACAGGTGAGGCAGAGGACTATTGGAAGTTTTCTTTTTTCTGAGCCGTGTCATCCCGTTGTAAGAAAGTAAGTAGCAGTGTATGCGGAAAACAAAAGTTAAACCAATCAGCTGCTGTGTCCACTTGGGCACCTGTCCGGGAATTCGGCATGTCAAGTTCTCCAGCTTTAAATGTGATCCTCTTGTTTGGTTAAGCCCAATCTATAAACCTCATATACTAATAAATTTGAGTATAGTTTAGTGTCAGCTCATTACATAATGGTTAGAACACAAGACACGTATACACACAAAAAGATAGTTTTTAAAAACGTACAGTCAAATCATGCCATATATTCACAAACACATCAAAGTCAATCACTAAGCCAAACATGAGAAGGATGGAGGGGGAAGGAATGCTGTGGGAACTGGAAAAGTGCTAAATGGGTGATGTGTGCGTCTATGGCTCTACCATCTTGCACCCCATTAAGATGTATGACTACAATGGACCAATTAAAAATTTAAAAAATACAAAACAAATGTTGTCTAAGCCCACATACATGTTTAAAATTGACACATCTAAGGCCAGGAAACGTTTTAAAAATTGTTTGGCACACTCAAAGAAGGAAAAATATCATACGTTTATTCATTCATTTTTACCAGTCTAAGAAGTTAAAAAATAATGTATGCAAAGACTTTTTCCAATGCCAAAGCACAGGAAATAATATTTGCAAAAAAAAATCAAGAAAAGAGCAGTAGCATATTATCATTACAATGAAAATTCTTCTTTCTTCAGTTTTTCTGATTTGTATAGGTTTTCACAGAATTAATTACTTCCTGTGTCTAAAATGAAGACCACTGGGCATGACTGGACTGGAAGTGTAGTCAGAATTGACAACTGTGTGATAGTTTGAAATGTCCATCGGTGGGGCTGGAAAAGGAGTTGCCATATATGAGTTGGAAGAAATGCTGTTCTCCATGAAAGGTGAACTGGAAAAGCAAAGCCTGAGAGGAGAGGTGAAGAAGGGAGAGGAACTTCTGCACAAGCCAGTGCCTCCTGCAGGATGTAAAGAAAGCTGAAAATTAATCGTCTTGCACAGAGGATGGGCCAAGGGTGAGAGGAATGAAGAGAATGATGAAGCTGGGCATGGCAGCACATGCTTGTAATTCTAGTACTTTGGAGGCTGAGACAGGAGGATCGTGGGTTCACAGCCAGCCTCAGCTACTTAGTGAGGCTCTCTGCAGCAGTGAGACCTTGTTTCAAAATAAAGAATAAAAAAGAGGGCTGGGGGTGTAGCTTGGAGGTAGAATGCCCCTGGGTTCAATCCCCAGTGGTATAAATAAATAAATAAATAAATAAATAAATAAATAAATAAAACAATGAACCTTGAACATCAGAACAGATGTAGCCAGGTACTTCAAGTATCTATCAGCAGGATAGCTCAAGAAAGGTGGTCTCATTGAACCTGCAAAACATATTCTGATCCCTATCAGAAAGGTGTACCTTTCTGATCTTACCCTTACAGGGCTGTCTTAACAAAACAGGAAAAAAGTTCTCAGAAATACACCTAGAGCCATCTGTGAAATTGGTATGAAGAAGGCTGCTACACTGGAAACTCGTCCAGAAATAAATAAATAAATAAATAAATAAATAAATAAATAAATAAATAAATGTATGTAGCAACAAAGAACAAAATCACATGATTTGCAGGAGAACATTATGTTAAGTGAGCTTGGCCAGTCACAGAAAAAGAGGGGCTACATGTTTTTTCTCATATGTGGAAGCTCCGGGGTTACTGGGATGAAAGAACCTTATAATGGAGAAACTTCAGTGGAGGGAAGAAAGTGGTCTAGCGGAGGTTACCAGTGTCAATATCAATATTCTGCACAGGGGAAGGAGGGGAGGGAGCTCACAAAATGCCCTTTCACCTCTGAGACTACAAAGCACCACTAAAAGTATATTCAAAATACAAAAGAAAATAAAGCAAGCTTGAATACTCTCACAAATTCCCACATCTGTATGGAAGTGCTGGTGAGGCCAGACTACCCTGGAAGAACTCAGCCCAAGTAGAAGATGCTACATGTAGGATGATAGGATGGTAATGGTTTTGAAGATGCCATCTGTAGTCTAGGAAAGATGCGTTAGCTGGCATTAATGTTAATAGCATCATAATTATTTTTGTGTAGTACTGGGGATGGAACCCAGTGGCATTCTACCTCCAAGCGGCACCCCCAGCCCTATTTTTTTATTCTTTATTTTGAAACAGGGTCTCACTGAGTTGCAAAGGGCCTCACTAAGTAGCTGAGGCTGTCCTCAAACTGGAATCCGCCTGTCTCAGCCTCCCGAATGCTGGGATGACAAGTTTGCGCCACCACGCCTGGCTAACATCATGACAATTCTGAAGCAGTGGATCTCCATACCTATCCTGAAAATATCCATTCTATGAAATACATTTACCATGGGTTCTACACATGTCTAATGATCTTATTTTTTCCTTAAATTGGTATAAATTGAAATAAGACTTAAAAAAAAAACCTAAAACGAGAACTAGCCAACTTGTCTTTGCATAGTTGACCAATGACTGAGATGAGATGGATAGAATATTTTCTGCAAACTCGAGTTCATATATATAATGTTTCACCCATATTTATCCTGGGTGCACCAACACACCCAAACCCATTCGTCTTGCAACCAAATATGGGCTATTCTGACACTTTTCCTGGCTGATGTGTAATAACCCCCTTCCTTCTCTTTTGCACTGTGTGAGTTCCATCAAAAAGCTAAAAGAGAACTGCTCCAGGAAGCTTTTCTAATGACAACCACGTCATCCTACAATGAAGCCTTTATTTTCTCAATTGAGTTTTACTTTTTGTTACCTTACTTTGTGGGATAGGCCTACAAAATCTAGGTTACAATTATGAGCACAGTGGTAAGTCTATTTTAAAACGGTGTTGCTTTGTGCCATTAACAATATAATTCATCTAACTACACCTAACACTGGAGAAACAAATTTAGCAACATTCTTGTAATTTCGTAAAATAAAATTTCACTGGTATGGAGACTCACCAAATGTTCTGTGTAGGAATTAAAAAAAAAACATAATTCACTAACACTATTTCCTTGAATATAAAACATTTTCAAACTATAAACTGGAAATATTAAAATAATTGTCTAATTAACCTATACCATATTCTATTAAAATAGCTCACGATGGTATAGTTGAGTAAATCACATTCATAAGTAAAACATAATAGAAAATTCTCCAAATGGGTAATGCTTCAGAAAGCAAGGTAACTCATATCACATATGAAAATATTCCTGTCACATTGGATGACAGGTACTCAGTTTTAGCCCCCCCCCCCAGCTTCTCTCGCTCTCGTTTCCTAAGAACAATGAGAGCCTACGGAGAAAACTGAGTTTAGGAGTCCTATTTATCCAGTAGATTTCAGACCAGTTTGCCCATCTTTTGTCTGTTCCCATCTACTTTCCCTGGCTCTCTTCCAGCTCTCAGGACTCATTGTTGACTGATTTGGGATGAAATCCATCTGGTAAAGCACCTTTTATTTTAAATAAAGTTCTCAGCCTGGTCTTTCGATAGGCAGTTGATCACAGCAGATAAGCTACCCACAGGTTAAATGAGAAATCACGGAGTTACTCTATTTACGGCACCATGTTCTCTCTGGAGCAGCTGCCATCAAGGATTTAGCTGTTCATAATTACTCGTGGAGAGCAAGTTCATTCTTCATAACCGCAGAAGCCCAGGCTCATGATTAACAACGAGCTTCCTTGCTATAATGACACTGGCCATTTAACATACTTAGGTATTGGGTGGATTTACATTTCTAGAAAGTTAAAGAAATTGTATTTCACCTTCTTGGGTTTTAGAAAAGACATGAATGGGTAGGGAAAGAGAAATGGAGAGAATCTACTTATTGAAATTTCACATAAAATTGAAAGATAATTAAATAGTGTTATAGATAAAATAATGGTCATTAATTCATTTTAAAATAAAATATAAATATGGCAGAAAATTAACTAATAAATATACTAACCTATGAAGTCTAGTGACACCACTTGCATTCCAACACAGAGCTGGGCTCCTGATCCCCGTGCCCCCACCTGCTCCTGAGAGGTAAACCAGCCAGATTGTGTTCTTCATTACTTTGGTTATTTATGTCTGTACTTCTACATAAAATTCTTACTAAGCTGCTCATTTTCAGTTTTAGATATGTTCTATTGTCTTAACGTTTGGAAGTTAAGTTTTAGTTTTATTTTTTACATGCATGTGTATGTATACTTGCAACATGAAACACACACACACATTTCATTTTATCAACAGAGAAATATACTCTATTTCTGTTGTTCCTAAATTAATGGTTATAATATTACCACTATCTGAACATTATTTTTACAGTGACACCAAATAAATATACCATCAATTTTTTTCCATTTAACTTGAAGCTAATAATTGCCTTAGGTTTTATTTTCTTTAAATTATATTAAACTGGGTGTGGTGGAGCACACTTGCAATCCCAGTACTTGGGAGGCTAAGACAGAAGATCCCTAGTTTGTGGTCAGCCTTATCAATATAGTGAGGCCATCTACAACTTAGTGAGACCCTTTTCCAAAATTAAAAAAAATAATAAAATAGGGCTGGGGCATAGCTCAGAATTGAAATTCCCCTGAGTTCCGGTCCCCAGTACCACTCACACACATACACATACATACATGTGCATATATATTTGTATATAATGTGCATAGTATATACATATTTTATATACAAATATAATAATGTAAATAATGATATAATATATACATATAATAATTTATAAAATAATCATAATATACAATATCCCATCTCATATATTATGTATTTGTATACAAGCATAGATATACATATAAGTTTATTTTACTTAAAATACAAATTAATGCACTTAGACATCTTCACATAACTTGAGTAATTAATAAATAGCTTTTCTCTTGGACCAGCCATCCTTTCACACCATCCTCCCTGGGAGCCTCCTGCAGCTGCTGGGCAGACAGTCACCTCTGTCCTCTGTGTCTCCTTTCTGGTTACTTCTGGGCATCATTATCTCTCCTTCTGCCTTAAACCTTCAGGCATGAGGGAAGGAGGGCCAATGTGTGCTGTCTCTGGCAGTTTCTGAAACCTTTCACTGCGGTGACTGCTGTTGGAGAACTTAGGGTCTGCACATGCTTGGATGCCCTATGGAGTGTAGACGGTAATTGAGCCTTTTGCAGAAATCATTTCCCCTCATTTCTCCTGCACACAAGGCTCGAGGGCCTCTTGGCTTCCACCATGGCCACTGCACAACTGCATGTCAATCAAGTGAACAATTCTCTCTGTAGAAGTTTCACTTTTCCTTCTTTGTAGAAGTTTTTAAGATTATTATTAGTATTTTTTTAATTCCAGTGTTCTGAAGTCTCATAATGTGGTGCCCTAGCATAAATGGTGTTTGATTATTACAAGAAGAAAATAAGGACGCTTGAGACACATTATCTCATCCTCAGGCATCATGCCAGTACCCTTGCTCCAAGGACCCCCACTCTGCCCCTTCCGCATATGGGGCTCAGTCCCCTCCCAAGGCGGTCCTCAAGCAATCTCCAAGCTTGTAGCTTGAGTTGCAGATGTGTGCATAATTCCTTTCCAAAGCTCTTCAAGTTCTCTGTATGGCCTGTCCTCCCCTGATGAAACACAAATGATCCCTCACCTTGTCCTACTGTATCTTCTGTGAACAACTGGATTCTGCTAGATTCACAAACTTCCAACCCTGCTTTGCTTTTACTAGAAAAGATGGTTTCTTGAAGCTTGAATCTTGACCCTTGCTCCTTGAATCTTTGGTTTAATCTTTCTATGATTTCTACTAAGTTTAGTTGTTCCTGTTCATCCTTACATACATATTTTACTTTCGGTAGATGTTCCTCTATTATTTCTTACTTTTCCTTTTGTTCCTTTTCTTCTAACATCCCTGTAATTTATTTAATTTCTTGAATTGATTCTCTTTAATATTTACCCTCTGTTTTGCATTCCTCTTTTATTTTGTAGTCCTAGGAGATTCCCTTCACTCTATATCTTTTTCTACCAATGTCACCTTTTAAAAAATTTTAATGGTGCACTGTAGTCATACATCTCTATGGGGTACAAGACGGTGGAGGCATACACGCACACATCACTCAATTTGCCCTTCCCCAAATCCCTCCCCATACCCTCCCCCTTCCTCCTTCTCATGTTTGGCTTAGTGACTGACTTTGATGTGTTTCTGAATGTACATCATGCACATTAGAGAATTTCCCTCTCCCCCTCCCATCTCCCTCAGTTAGGTCACCTTATTTGCTCATTTATGGTTTCCCCATCTTCATCTATAGTTCTTCCCATGACCTTATTTCTTCCTAGCTTCCAAAAGAATGAAAACCAAACTACCAAACTAATACATGCATATCTATGTTCATAGCTGCACAATTCACAACTGCCAAACTATGGAACCAGCCAAATGTCTATCAACAGATGAATGGATTACAAAACTAGAAGATATGTATACACAATGGAATTTATTCATCCATAAAGAAGAACAAAATTATGTCATTTGTAAGAAAATGGATGTAACTGGACAACATTATGCCAAATAAGATTAGTCAGTCATAAAAATCTAAAAAAATGGAATGTTTCCCCTAATTTATTGCCACTCTTTAAATTTCCAAATTTTTCTTTTGTGGATTTTCTTTTTTTTTCTAATTTTAACAACATTTCATTTTGTGGGTGAAATAGTTTATCTTATTAATGGTTGTTATTATTTTTGTTTTTTAAGGATTTATTGCATTGTCCCTTCACTTTTTTTTATAATTTTTCTCATGGTATTTTCCTGCTGAGGTCTTTATATTAGAAACTCTTTCCTCATTTATCAAATTCACTTCAGAGTCTAACATTGGAGAAGAAAATTAATAGCTTGCAAGCACCTTGGAAAGTATGGGCATGGCTTTGTGCATGATTAGACTGTTCAGATGTTGGCCTTTACCATAGTGTGGGTCAGCAAAAGCTAAGCTGTTGTGTTGAGGAAGACCACATTATTAGTACTGTTGAGTAGTTTACTTTACCACGTTTAGTTACCCCAGAGTAGAATTTTCTCTCGTGTTTCTTGGTGCCTGAAGTTTTTGCTTCCACTGTCCCTGAGACATGCAGATACCTGGTGTTACCACTGTCTGTTTCAGAGATGCCCACCTCTGTTCTGAGCTGCCTTTTTGCTTGTTTGCTCAAGTCAAGGTTCCCTGTAATTCAAATTTGCAAAAAAAAAAAAAAATCTTATGGTAGAAATTCCTTCCAATAGGAAAAGGGAGAGGAGGGGGATTCTTGACTGCTGTTGGCTGGGTAGATAATCTCTTTTTTATAATGGCTGTTTAGCTGCCTTAAACATCAGCTGCATCTGCTGTCACCAGTTTCCAAGTCTTGCCACACTATGCAGGAGGAACTGCTGGCTTCCTGCACCTCCCCTCTGGATTTCCTTTTTTTTAAGACAGTTATTAACATCCATCCACTTTACAGTCCCCCAAATTTCATTTCCGTCTTTGGGAGCTAGCTATGATCTACTGTCTGTCTCCTCAAAAACCCAAGTTCAGACTTAATACCAAAAGCTGTATGTTAATCGCTTTGGAGGTGGGTCCTTTGGGAGACAGATGTAATTTTGAAGATGGAGCTGTATGATGGCATTGATGCTTTTATTAAAGAGAGATGAGAGACCCTGTTAGAATGCTTGGTCTGCCTCATGATGTGACAGACACCCTATGAAGAAGGCCCTCAACAAACACCACTCAGGTCCCAGGACAAGAGCTCAGACTTACGGAATCATGGGTCACAAAACATATTTTCCTTAAAAAGTATGTGTTCCATATCATTCAGAGACAGCTACTGAAAACAAACTAAGACAGGGCTATAAAATTCTTCATATGCATTTTTCAATCCTTTCTCTTTTTTAATACCTTTATTTGTGTATTCTAATCTCATATTATTAGATATCTGTGCATTCTTTTCCGTGGAGATTGGAGAGAAAGCAGGCATAAGCATTTGGGCCCCAGCTGTTGTGTTTGACCCCAGACATACATATTCCTCAATTCCCACACTTTATGGATGAAGTAAAATTGGTTCTACACACTCCACCAGCATTGATCTAGTCCCTGACATTGAAATGGCTCTACTGTGTAAATTAGAACAAGGCATTCAGGTGCAGAGAGCAGAGTTGGCTTTTGTGCTACACAGCAGTAACTCTGAATATGTGGCCCTGGACCTACTGCATCAGAAACACTGGGATGGTAGCAGCAGAAATGCTGCCCAGCACTGCAGTGCCTGCTGGACTCACTGGGCCACAGACTCCCATGGACTTGCGAGAATGCAGCTCATAGATGTTGTGCTCACCACGTTTCCACTCAGGTGATGCTAGGAATAAGTCTGTCTCTCTGTATCTTTGTAATTTTCATGTGCCCACGCAAGGTATTGTGGATGTATTATATATTTATTCATTTTGAAAACATTATTAAATTCACTTTCACTAATTAAAAGATGTCAGCAGCCTGAACCATGGTTCCCCGACCACTTTGTGATTGTTCTCTGTGAGAATATCAAATATATTTTCTTTGTTATTTGGGAGTTTTTCAATTTGGTCAGTTTTACTACCATTGCTCAAGTAGCAGCTTACTGGCAGATTACTTAATTATTATCAAATTGTTATATTTACTTAGACCCTTGATTCCTACATTGTGGAAACCTACATATAAGGTACAACATATAAGTGATATATAAACAACACTTTTTCAGGATTGTGTGCCAAATTTCAGAACAAATATACATTACATATTCTTATTTATTTACTCACTAGTGGAAAAAGAAAGTGTCCTGTGTTTTAAACACTGAACTTGATGTTGAACTTTGAATTAATAAAAAATAGAAATAGATAGACAGATAGGTTAAAAAAAAAACACTTTAAAATAAACAGAATGCTACTGTTTCTGGTACTTGACCAGGTCATCTTATTACCTTGAAAAATGTGCCTTTTTTCAGGGAAGAAACTAACAACATTTAAATCTTCACCAATTCTACAAAACTCCTGATTGTTTCTGTTTTAATGTCCTGTCCAAACTAGCCAATGCTCAGAAAAATTGACTCAGAAGGTCAGAAAGATAGGCGCTTCTTTCTTCTGAGCTTCATTCCAAACAGCATGAGAAGGAATACAGAAAAATGAGAAGAGAATTGTACATTTAGGTATTTTATTAATGCTCCTCAGTTATTTCATGATCATTCATTACCACTCAAGGGTCAAAGAGAATAAGGATATGGTTATTTCAGTAGAATATTGCTCTCCCAGTGAAATAATAAAAATGAAAAGAAAGGTCTTTAATGGAATGAGAAACAGCACCCAAGGTAGAAGAGACACAAAATAAACAATCATGGGAGACAATAGAGATGACGTCCTATTGTCGGCCCGAAACAATGCTAGTGGGATGTGCTTATGCCAGGAAAATAATTTACAGAGTAAATCCACTTCAACAAAACTATGCAGATCCATTTATTGTTTTTTTATACCAAAGGGACATATTCCAAAGTTGGATTAATAGAAACAACTAGCTTGAAACTTAAAAAAAAAGTTTGCTTCCTTTCTGTTTTGCCATAATTTTTCTTTCTTGAACATAGGGTTATAGTGAAAGATAATAATGCTATAAAACCTATTTTATAGCACAAAGAGATGGCTGTATGTCATTGGCCATGTTTTACAGCATGTGTCAGCCAAAGCTATTGTTGGTTTGACTTTATGTTTCATGTGGAATGTATTTTAAAATTAAAACAGAGTGTTAGCATAAAACAATCTCTGAGAGCCAAGCAAACATGTTTTCTATATTTTCAAAGTAAAAAATCCATTGTGCAGGAGAGGGCAGCTTGGTTATCTCTAGTGGAACATATCTAGTTTCTGCTTTCCCTTTACAGCTAAGCCTTGGTTAGTGATAGTTTTGAAAAAAATTTAATAACCTTAGTGAGGACACTAAAGGATTAAGAAATATTATTGAGCTTGAAATGGATTATAAAGCCTGCTATCTTTATAATATTATAACTAACCTGGTAGCTAAAATACCTTTTTTTTTACTGCTTTCATAATTCTATATGTCTATTGCTCATGTATTTGCAATAGTGGAATTACATGAGTGGTAAAATATACTAAATGAGCCTGAGATTCTTTGATATGATTTAAAGAGAAGCTTCATTCCCTAGAAAAACATGGATCTAAGTAAACATAATAATTGGCTCTATTGTGAAAAATATCAAGGGATCTGAGTGATTTACTTGGAAGTGATGCCTCAAGAACAAACAGAAAAAAATAATACTAAAAGGAAATGTGTGTCAATGTGATTTAAAAATCTGTGAGCCAAATTAGCATTTGACTTTCATGCCTCACTATGCCACTAAACGGCCACCTAGGACCATTTTTTCTCCATCCTTTATACTCTATTTCAGAGTAGGACCAATCTCATTAGCCTATATTCTTTGCCTTCCTATTCCCCTCCATAAATAAGTTAGGTTCTTGGTACAAAAAGAGGGATCATACCCACATGGGTGTCTAAAGGGAAGTTTAATAATGTGTTTACCAAGGTGTGAAAAGGTATTGGAAAATAATAAAAAAAATGTGTACACAGGACTATTCACAGCTCTGGACCTCTAAGCATCTGCTTTTGAAGCAAAGGCAAAAATTATTGGATTCCAGTGATAGTGAGAGTGGTTGAATCAAAAAGAACAAGGAGAAAATGGATTGGATTTAGTACTAGGACTCGATCTCCTTGCCTCGTGAACCTTAGAGGCACAAATTAAGGAAGCGCCCCATACTTCCCCCTCTAAAAACAGATATGACGGCCAATCACCAAAGCCTGTAATACCTAAGGGTGAGTTTCCATGCCATATCTCAGCTTCTAGGATGGCTCTTTTACCTTTTCTTCTATTACGAGGTGGCAAGAGTTTACCAAACATCTTCTTTGGATATTTAGAAGTGAAAATAGGTCTATACTTTCATGAAAGGGCATGGTTTCTGAGGATAGTAGATTTGGGAAAACAACTCAATGTCCTGTTCAATGAGATTTTGTGTAAGATGACCAGTCACCCTCCCCTCCTGCAGAAATAACTACAAATCGTAAGAGAAACTTGAAATCCTCATGCAGAGACAACGCTTCTGTTACCCATTTTATTTAAGTTTAGCTACTGTGAAGGGTATGAGCATGACATGTAGAAACTGTCAGGGAAGAGGCAGAGCTAATGAAATGATGGAAAAAAAGGACTGTGGAGGAAGAGTGTGATGGAGTCCTTGCAAGTTAGGAAGACAGCTTTCGAAAAGTTTGGAAAACAAGGCGATGCTAGGACTTCCGGTTGTGATACATGTCAAAATACAGGAGGCCTTTAAGTGCGCAGTGTTGGATGTCTAGCTTAGAAGATCACGACAAGTTCCACAATAACACACCAACATATTTCTTTAAAAGACATGGTGAAAGTTTTTAAAGAAATACAGGTATCAGGAAAAAAAGTTATCATAGTCTAAGAAATTCTTTGTACAAGGATAAATTGGGAAACTGGAACTGAGGACTGAGGCCAGAGATAGACACCAAAAAAGAAAAGAAAAAAAAAAAAAAAACTTCTCCACTTAGATCACTTAGATCCAGTGCAATGCACCAGGACAATTATGTCAGAGAAAGCACAGTTCATAGAGAGACAAGAGCTACCAGAAGGAAGCTAAGCCTTTGGGTAACATTAATTATATCTCAAGTAAGATGAAGGAATTGCCATTGCTAAAAACTGAGAATTCTTGAAGAGTCATAGAAAATTTGCTAAAAAAATCTTGATTTAAAAGTTTTGGAATGATAATATATTCAGCTGTATAATTTATTAAAAATCTTACTGTATCTAACTTTGAATGAAAAAAATGTTCATTTTTTGGCTATATGAGTACTATTGCTATGAACTTCTCTGATACATTTCTTACTATGCAAACATATTGGCCACCAACCTAAGAGTGGAATTTCTGGCTCATAAGGTGTTTATATTTAGCTTTAGGAGGCAAATTTATTTTTCAGCAAATGTTCCCACTTAGTAGTGTATGAAGTTATGCCACATTATTACTGGAACACAGCACTCAGCACTGAGTACTCACTCAGCACTTAACACTATACACTCATCTGTGTAACTTCAAGTGCAGCTATTATGAAGAATTTGTAGTGGGCGGCTCTCTGGATTTTCTACTTTATTATGCATTCTTGTTTTATTAATAAGATTGAGTGAATTTTGTGAGTTTGTTGACCCTTTGACTAGTCTCTTTTATGAGTCATCTTGCCGATATTTTCTCTTTGACTGTCTGGTATTTTCTTCTGGAATGTTAGAAACTAATTATACCTTCTGGTCGTGAGCCTTTTGGTAGTTATGCACGTTGTAAATTATTTTCCTAAGTGTGGTTTTCATTTTCACTCTGTAAAAACTTCAGTAAATAAAAATGCTAAATTTTTATTGATTTCAATTTATTGTGGTTATACATCTTTTATTGTGGTTAGTGCTTTGTGGAGATGTTTAACAAAATTTTCTCTATCCCCAAAGTTCTAAAAATATTGTGTTTTCTAAAGAATATATATATATATATATATATATATATATATATATATATATTCACTTTTAAATCTCCATTGCATTTATAATTTAATTTTTAAATATCAAATGAGAGAAGGATTGAAATGCATTTTTTGCTATAGATGTTAAACCATGATACCTAAATCCTTTAATGAAAAGAGTATTTCTGATCAGCAATGCTACCTCCTCCTATATCAAGTGTGTATAACTATAGGCATCTAAATTTGTGTTCCATAATTTCTAACTTTTCTTATTTACCCACACTTGCACAGTCTTAAATACTCAGTTACAGTTCATGAGAAATTTCAATGCTCAATATTAAGAGAATAATCAATTAGTATATAATTATAATGACAATATAAAATCATATCAAAGTGTCAGGTAGTTAATACAAACATGTTATTTGTCAGTGTTTTGTGATATTCTCATTGACAGCTTTGAAAAAGTTAATTTTGTTTGCTTTCTTACTCTAAATACATACCCATTTTCTACATTTTTTTTTCTTTATTTGTGAGATATTGGGGATGAAACTCAGGGGCTTTCTACCTCTGGGCTACATACCCAGACCTATTTTTATATTTTATTTGGAAACAGAGTTTCACTAAGTTGCTGAGAACCTCACTAAGCAGCTGAGGCTGGCTTCAACCTGCAGAATCCTCCTGTCTCAGCCTCCCAACTATGGAATTACAAGCATGCATCACTATGCCCAGTTTACATTATAAATTTCTTATCTTGCATGTCCAAAATAAATTTTATTTGACTCTAAAATTTGATTAGGCTAATCATTAGTGTTCAGTTCTGATACCCTCTTGGAGTTCCAGGGGTATGATCTGACATCCCCTCAATTTCTGACTTAATTTCATCTCCTCCATTTTAGAGCCATTTAGGATTTCATCTTTCTCATTATCATACTAGATAATTTCAATGATTATCCTGAAACACTTTATTGTGCAAGATACATGTAATAATGGATCTCAACAGAGACTGAAAATTTAAGAAGGATTTTCCTAAATATGGGACATTTTAACTAACTTCAACTCAAAAAATGGTTATTGCACTGTCCAATCAAATATTTCCTTTTTTCTCTCTTTTTTCTGCTGCTTGTACACTCTTAAAGTTGATATGAGACATCTTTGACTTTTTCTTCATGCCTGTTTACATTTTCCCCTATTTTTTTCTCTTTTTTTCTCATCTTTCCCTACCTCATTTTATTTATTTATTTATTTTGGTATTTGAGATTGAACCTAGAGGTATTCTTTGAGCCAAACCCCCAGTCTATTTAATACATGTTTTGTTTTGAAATATAGTCTTGCTAAGTTACTGAGACTCTTGGTTTCCCAGGGTGGGTGTGAGAGTCCTAGATCAGGCTTCCAGGATCTGGGATTGCAGGCATGCACCACTACTCCTGGTTCTCTTTATTCTTTCAAACCTAAATCGCTGGAGATTAACTTGAGTTCTACATTCAGATTCACTAGTATGCTTTTAGTCTCAAGGAACATGTGCAATATTCCCTCCTCTTCTTTTTAATAGATCAATATTTTCCAACCTTGGCAGAGTCGCCTTTTGGGGCTGGATGGGTCATTGCTGTTAGGGACGGTCCTTCAGCTCCTGTGAGGTGGTTAGTAGCATCCCTGTCTTCTATGTTCTAGTCGCCAGTGGAACCAACATGTTCTCAAACGCAAATGTCTCCCAAGGGTGGGATGAAGGCTTAGCAATATCACTCTGGTTGAAATTCACTGGTACAGACACCTTACAAAATGGAGGACATTCGGTGGCATGTGATTATCTTAGAGACTTTAAGTATCTTTGCTTTCTCTTAGGTCGGCTGTCCATTTCTTGGAACCCTTCATTTGGCTTCTGCACCTCCTGCTTTCTGTGGATTCATATTTGCAAGGTAATTACTGAACAGAATGCTAGCAGGGGCTGCCACCAGTCAAGGTGCACTCCATAAAACCACTGGCTCTGGACTCAAATGAGCTTGTCCCTCTTGAGCAGGGCAGCCTCTATTTTATTGATTTTTACTCTTTCCTGTCTGCTGAAGGCTGCATCACCTGAACTCCACTCTTTATCCCGGGAGACATCACTTTTCCCTCACCAGGCTGAACCCCCAGAAGAGGCAGCAAAATGGAAAGACAGGATCATCTTGTTCCTTATGATCTTGGTTCACACAGGAACAACCAGTTCCAATTGTCTTTTTCTGTTCTTGTTTTTGTCTGTTTTCCTGTTACTCCATTTGTGCTTTGGGACACTCAGTATGGGGCTCTGTTTGTATTTCTGCTCTCTCTTTTTCAATCTTATATGGTTTCATTTTTTTTGAGGACCTTATCATAAACTTTTGTAGTTCCCATGCACCTGTTTTCATAAATTATTATTATGTCTGTATCTGCCATGTGTTATTTAAAAACGAGAGGAAGATAAAGAGCTGGTTCAGAGCCTGGACCTTACTACCTGTCATTAAACTCATCTCATTTCCTCTGAAGGAATGCAGATGGGGAAACTGAGACCTGGGGATGTCAAGAATAGTCACAGGGCTGATAGGGCCAATAATTGGTAGAACAATGATTCAAAATTCAGTAACCATAATCCTAAACCTAATCCTTGAAGCTTAAAGCCAAGCTGACTTGACTGCTCTGTATTAGAAAAATCTGTTCTGCTTAGTTCTCAGGACAACCAGGCAGATGTTCTGATCAAGTTAGGTGGGATAACTGCTCCTCTCCCAAATCTAATTATTTCCAAGAAGAATGCAGGGTATAGCATCTCTCTCCCAAAATCCAGCTTTCATTTGCACTGGGGTTTGCAACCTTTTCACTAAACAGCTTCAGACTGACAAATCACAGCTTGGTAGCATTGCTCTTATCCTTTGCACACTTTATTTTCAAGGTGATTTGCATACAATTTACATAAATCTGCATAATTACATTCCTCTGAGGGTCCAAAAATGGATTTCTTTAATCAGGAAGCAGCTCTCACAATCTCTCTTGTTAGTGGTACCATATAAACTTTCACCCTCCATGATATCACTTTTTAAAAGTAAAACACATTATTTTGATAATTTAAGTAATTATCTAAAAATAAAGTCTTCCTGGTGAAGTCCAGGATATTTTCATCATACATTGTTAATGTGCTGGTGCGAAGAATCAGCCTTCCCTTCCTTCCCTGTCTTTATTGATTGGAAATATCCATGACCCATAAGTAACAGTCCTTGGTCACCTCCTGCGATTTCATTCTTGACCTTGGTGCTGAGTGAAGGGATACACGAGTGGGCCTTCACTGGCTTTTTGTGCTCACTCACCCAGCAGAGGAGCTGGGCCTGCCCTGGCTTTGCAGGCTCACTCACCTAGCAGAGAAGCCCTACCTGAAGTTTGTGTCCTATCTGCTCCTGAGCTGGCACCACAGACAACCAGCAAGTCCACTCCGCCCAGCGTGGATACAGGGCAACTCAAAAGGGGGTTTTGTGTATTCTGAATACACTGCTAGGGCAGCAGGCAACGCTTCTCCATGCCACTTGCCCTGGGTGGCAGCAACAGGTTCTCAGGCTTCTGGTGTTGGAGTAGGTCTGTAAGAACAGCTGAAGGAAAGAAAGCTCAGCTGGTGAACAAGCCCAGCTCCTCTGCTAGCAAGCCACAGGTCCTGCAGAAAGAAGTCGCCTTCAAACCCCAGTAAAGGCAGCCCCTGCTTCTGTTTCAGCCACTAAACCAGAGGCATTGTAAGGTGTGCAGCTTCTGACTGTACTAGAGGCTGTCTTGCTGCAGAAATCCATGTACCTGTTCCTGTGAGGTTGGGTGGACCTGGACTGAACCATGAAGCTGAGTCTGCTCACTGACTGCCAGAGGAGACAAATGACTGAGTCTCTTGAGATTTTATAAAGTTCAACTGTCTTCAGAGCAAGATTACATTTCAGCATCATTTACTATGTTGAATTAAAAATCATAGTGATTGATAATTTGTATTTACGTCTCATTCTTTAAGGCCAAAAGCGAGGGGCAGTTAGGAGAAAATAACTGCATGAATTTAGGTGACACAGTTTGGAACTTGTTTTTTGCACATCTGGGGATGGAACCCAGGGGCATTCTACCTCCGAGCTACATCCCCACCCTATTTCTTATTGTTTATTTTGAAACAGGGTCTCACTGAGTTGTGGAGGGCCTCACTAAGTAGCTGAGGCTGTCCGTGAACCACAATCCTCCAGTCTCAGTCTCCCGAATGCTAGGATTACAAGCATGTGCCACCATGCCCAACTCATGGAACATTTTAAGATATGTATAGCTCAAACACATGTTTGACCAGGACACCATCTCCATGCTCAAGAATATATGCATCACCGTCAAACATCTCCTGCAAAACTGACCCCTCTTGTCAACTCCCAGAAATTGTGGCTTCAGACATGCTTACTGGAGAAAGGCAGTCTTCTCAATTGTGCGTGAACAGGGAGCCTGTAACCTGTATCTTGCTGCACTGGTATTTGCTGGTCCTCATGCACACAGAGATCCTGAAATAAGATGTCTCCGTTAAGCTGGACTTATTGTAATTCCAGTCATTTTGGGAGGATGAGACAAGAGGATCATGGTTCAAACAGCCTCAGCTACTTAGTGAGGCCTTCTGCAACTTAGTGAAATCTTGTTTTAAAATACAAAATAGAGCTGGAAGTGTAGCTTGGGGGTAGAATGCCCCTGAGTTCCATCCATGGTACCACAAAAATTAAAAATAAAAAGTCTCCATCTGCCACAGATCATGGGAGTAAACCCAGACACTCCAGCACATTGTTGGGCAAAGTGAAGTGCTTCCAGTCAGCGTCTCCGCTGTGTTACATGCATTTCTAACCATGTCTGTCCATCCTGAGGGTTGTACAGGATGTAATCCCCTCAAAACCCAGGAGCATCGGTAGTTTATTTCACATTTGAACTGAATAAATAGAGCATCCTCATTAGGTAAGTGAGGCTCCTGTCCATGAAACTGTCCCCTCCTCAGTCTTCTAACAGAAATACATCTCCAGTTTTCCCCCTCGCTCCTGATGCCAGGCGCCCTGCGTAGAGTTGCATCCTGCCTCCCAGCATGCAAAGGCCAGAAACTCTCCTGTGGTCAGCTGGGTGACAAGGGTGGCCTTGTTCCTTCATCTTTGTCCAGTATCACTACTTCATTGCCTAATTCCAGGATCTTCAAAAGTGTTTTTATATTGATTTTCTAGTTTTTTTTTTTCTATTTTAGCTTGAAGCATTGAGTCATTTTCATTTAATTTTTAATTTCTTAATTTATTTAAACTACAACTTAAGTTTGCCTTTTACTTTTAGTTTTATTTTGAAAGACATATGAATTGAATACACGTACACACATATATTGTTTATTTTTGTGGTACTGGAAATTGAACTCAGGGGCATTCAACTACAGAGCAACACATCCAGCAATATTTATTTTTTTTTATTTTGAAACAGGATTTTTTATTTTAACAGTTGAAGTTTCTTTTTGAGCCTTATTTTATGAGATCCTTTTCATTTTCAATATTATTTCATTTAATTTACAACTATTTTAGATCATTACTGATAATGTCACTAAAATTATGTGAACCTTTTGGCTACAATTATGTAACTGATGAATTTGTTGAAATAAAATTAAGAAAATAAACCTTGTGGGATAAGGCCATATGATTTATCAATGTCTTTATTTTAATTAACATTCATTTAATCATTGTCAGTTCATTGCAAGAGTCAAGCAAAAGCAATAATCTGGTCCTCTATTTAATTTTGGTCCATTTTCATTTAAAAAAAAATACTAGTTCAGCAGACATTATTCAATTTTGCCACCACAAACATGTTTCTGGTGATCAGAGCTATAGAAAATATTTTACTTATCAGCATATTTGCTTGATTTACATTGATTTTACACATGTGCTATGTGAGTCTCTGTCTTATTTAGTTTTGTCTGCTTTAACAATTTACCATAAACTGCAAGCCTTATAAAAAGAAGAGCCAGGCGTGGTGGCACATACTTGTAATCCCAGTACTTGAGAGGGTGAGACATGAGAATTGCAGTTCTAAGACAGCCTCAGCTACTACTTAGTGAGGCTCTTTACAACTCAATGAGACCCTGTTTCAAAATAAAGAATAAAAAATAGGTCTGGGGTACAGCTCAGAGGTAGAATGTCCTTGGGTTCCATCCCCAGTACCAAAAAAAAAAAAAAAATTAAATTAAAAAAAATTAATTAGCTAGGCACAGTGGTATATGCCTGTGATATCAGCTACTCAGGAGACTACTGAGGCAGGATGACTATTGAGGCCTGTGGGTATAAGGTCAGCCTGGGCAAAAAGGGGGACCCCAACTAAAATTAAGAAAAAATTATACAAATAAAACCCCAGAATTCTATTTCTCAGAGTATCATCAGGATCAGATAGCTGGCTGTTCAAGATGCCCTGGTGTGGAGAAAGGAAAGATGGATAATCCGCCAGGTCTCTTTTTATTTTATTTTTTAATTTTTATCATTATTATTATTATTAATTTTTTTTTGGTGATACTGGGGTTCCTGGAAGCCCATCTATGTCCAGGCTATACTCCCAGACCATATATATATATATATATATATATATATATATATATATATATATATATAGTGTTTTTTTTTTTAAACCGGGTCTCCTAAGGCAGAGAGGCTGGCTCCGAACCAGCTCTATCCTCCTCTCTCCGCCTCCCAAGCGTGGGGATTACAAGCGTGAACCACCACGCCCAGCACCAGGTCTCTTTTCTATGGAACTCATTTTATTCAAGAAGTTTAGCCCTTAAGACCCTTTTGTTTCCAGTAGGTCACCTTGGGGATTGATATTTCAGCCTAGGATTTTGGATGCAGATATTCAGACCTTTGAAGTCTTCACTTATACACTTGTTTGGAATCAACACAAGAATGAAAAGCAGTGTCCCTTAGGCCTTTGTGACCACTTTCCAGGCTGGCTAGCTCTGTCCCTCCCATCATCAGTGCTGGGCATACCTCAGCCTACACCGTGGCTATGTAGTTCTTGACAGGCTTCATTCTTTCTTCGAGACAAGTCTCAGAGTTTCTGTGCCTGTAGACAGCCAAAAAGACTCCTGGATTCTTGTTTCTACCTGTTGTATCTCTTCACCCTACTTGTACTTTTTGTATTGTTTATCTTTAATCCTCTCTTTTCAACTCCAGGAACCCCCGATGCTAACAGCTGCCAAGGTAAAGCAAATCATGAACTGCTCATCTATTACCCATCTTCTGTGGATGGAATCCTCCCACTTCCCATGAGAAACCACTCATTCTTCTGGCAAGAGGACTAACTTCCAGGCCCTTGTGTTAAAACATCACTTTGGATTAGCCATTTATACTTTATTGGAAATTCCACAAATATAGGGTCAGTATTTAATATAATTTGCTAGCCGGGTGTGGTGCCACACGCTTGTAATCCCCGCGCTTGGGAGGCTGAAACAGGAGGATCGCGCAGGTTTGAAGCCAGCCTCAGCTACTTAGGCTCTCAGCAACTTAATGAGACCCTGTCTCCAAATTAAAAAATGGGTCTGGGAGTATAGCCTGGAGGTAGAAAACCTCTGAGTTCCACCCCCAGTACCACCAAAAAGAAAATAATAATAATAATAATATAATTTGCTAAATTACCAATAAGTAAATTTGTATTCTAGGAGCAAATAAACCACACAAAATTAAAATAATCAAAATTACGTGTAACTACATTTCAACAGGGTATTTGTCTGTCTGTCTGTCTGTCCTTGCTCTATTTTTCTTCCTATCGCAGAAAAATGCCTCATGGTATTATAATTACCAAGATTAAGACAATGGAATTGGCTATGGCTTCTCTCATGCCAATCAATGAGATCTATCAGGATGTTATCTCAGCTTCCCTTAGAAAGTGTTTGGGAATCTCCACTTTCCACATGAACTATAATCTCTAAGACTAGGCTGTTTTTATAGCCACTTACCACATGGATTTCTGGTGCCCACACTCTTCTCATTTTTCTTATACTCTGAAGACAGCCAAGATATCCAGTCACTTTTGAAATAGAATAAATATATGCTCTTAGTAAAAATATCTCTCAAGTACTAAATAGAATATACTGTTTTCTATATTTCTACTCGCTAAATCTGGCAGTGCCAACCCAAATTGATAGACTTTTCTGTGTCACGGCATGTCATTACCATTTTGTAAGAAAAGAGACAGGTGGAGAAAGGCCATGGGAGAGGAGTCATGGGGAGGCTACTGTATGACTCAGAATTATTTATTAGGTACACTGATCAATATTCCCTTTGAGGAGACATTATAATTCCATAATAATTATACAAAGACCTTTACCAGAATGGAATGGAGAGATGCTTGTTAGAATTTACTAATGTAAGCATTCTTTCCTTTAGTGTCATGCACTTGTTAAGCAACTCGAAAGTTGTATAACTTGAATAAAAACATGCAAACTTCTTCTAAACCAGTATGCTAGAAAATAAGTACCGTTATTGTATTGTTCTCTATGATGGACAGAATAGCATGGTGACAGCCTTAAGCCAGTAGCAATTGTTTCTTCAAAGTCCATCTTCTACAACTTGGTGACAGTGGCTACCAAAAAAATTGAAGCAAGACTACCACACTAATGAATGCACGTCTATGTTTATAGATGCACAATTAACAGTTGACAAACTATGGAACCAGCTAAGATGTCCACCAAAGTATAAATAGATTGAAAAATTATAGCCTGTGTATACAATTTTACTCACCCATAAGATGAAGAACAAAATTATATCTTTTGCAGGAAAATGGACAGAACTAGAGAATGTTATGTGAAGTGAGACTAGTTAGTCAAAAAAAAAAAAAAGAAAAAGAAAAAAGAAAGGTTGCCGGGCGTGGTGGCCCACGCTTGTAATCCCTGCGCTTGGGAGGCGGAGACAGGAGGATCGCGCAGGTTTGAAGCCAGCCGCGCGTGCTGGCTTAGGAGACCCTGTTTCCAAATAAAAGAAAAATATGAAAATAGGTCTGGAAGTGTAGCCCGGAGGTAGAAGGGCTTCCAGGAACCCCAGTACCACCAAAAAAGAAAAAAAAAAAAAAAAAGAAAAAGGAAAAGAAAAAAGAAAGGTCAGATATTCTCTTTAGTATTCAGAAGCTAGGGAGAAATTGGGAGACAGGAGGGACTTCAGACAAAGGAGAAATGTTAGTGGAGTGAGAGAGAAGACCTACCTCTACCTGAGGGAGATGGAGTGGGAAAGACGACTTGAAGAGGGAAACACCTTCCTGGACTTGAGGTACATACACAAACGTATCAAAGCCAACCCCTGTGCTGAGCACGGGGAGGGGGGAGAGGGAGAGGGACTGGGGTGGGAACTGGAGAGGAGAGGAACACCACGAACGCCGTGTGCATGTACGACTCTATCACCTTGAACTGCATGCGGAGGCACGATTACAATGCACCAATAAAAAAGATATAAACATTGATTAATAAGCATGTTCATCTTACTGATCAAATTTTAATGAACACTATACATCTTCAACTGCTACATCTCAGAGGTTACTGGCACCAGGGCTTAGAGACAGACAAACAGAGGTAACATTAGGAGAGAAAATATGTTCTTTGTCCATCTCATGTGAGAAAGATAGAAGTCCTGGAGCTACAAACACGTAAAGTGAAAGAAAGTAGTAAGTCCAGTACAGTCTCGTCGGATGAGACTCAGTAAGTCCAGTACAGTCTCGTCAGATGAGACTCAAGCGCAAGGGTGGTGATGCATTCATCTTGGTGTCTAAATAACAGTGTACTGTTGCAATTTAGAGTCATTCATGTTTAAAGTGGTATTAGTCACAAAAGTTCCGACTCTGTTCCTGACAAAATAATTAGGCATTTTCTCTAAAATCATTAGGATTGAACAGCTATTATGAAATTTGACGAACTGAGAATAGAAATAATTCACATGTGTTCTCCTTTTCTCGTTAATAACACAGCCGAGTTCTGCAAAACTATTTGATGAAAAGTGCTTACAGGACTTTGTAAAAGGAAGCCCAATAAAACTCCCCAAATTTAAACCTTACCAGCATTTTCCCTCACAATCATTTAGCCAGTTTCCCCCCAGCCTGTAGTACTAGGAATTCAGTCTGGTCCCTTAGTGCAGAGAGAACCTTTCACCAAGAATAAAAATCCAAATTAAGGTATAGCTTTCTTTATTACCTCACTGTTCCTGGAAGGAAAAGTGGGCCTTAAAGTCATAAACTGGACACATTATTACACAACTTCAGCTATATGGTGGTATGGTTTGGATTTCAAATGTTCTGCAAAGGCCTGTAGGCTAAGGTTTTGATTTATGGTGCTCTTGGGAGTCAGTATAGAATAAGAACTGAGATCTAGTAGGCATAAATCAAATCATTGGGGTGTGACTTTGAAGGAGATATTAGGACCCTGCTCGCTCAATCTCTCTCTTCTCTCTCTCTCTCTCTCTCTCTCTCTCTCTCTCTCTCTCTCTCTCTCTCTCTCTCTCTCCTCTCTCTCATCTCCTCCCCATACAATTCCTATCATAATATACATAAATGTCCAAAGAGATGGGACCAGCTGACCATGGACTGAAACGTCAGAATGGACATTCAACAGGAACATGGGTTTTATAGGGACTCGTGAATAAAGCCATTGTTTTCTGAATGAGTTTATTCAGGTTCCACAAATAAGAGCCTTCATTTCAAAGATAAGAGGTTGGAGAATCACGGCATGTGGTTGGCCTCTCCAAAGTCCACAAGGCACAGAACTGGATCATAACCTAAGGAATCTGACCAGAGCTAAACTCAACACCACCCCAAAGTGTGGCTTACTGTTTTATATTTATAGAAAAAACTTATGGTAAAAAAAAGCCAGAAACATACATTATTTACCCTCATAAAAAATAGTGATGTTTTACTCCAAATAGGGGATAAAAGTATTTCTATTATTGTAACATATGATTATATTATTGCTTTCTGGTTTTTATTTTATTTTATTAGACTGTGGAGATTGAACCCAGAGACAATTTACCTCTACGATACATCACCAGCCTGCTTTTTTTGTTTATTTCATATTTGGAAAAAGTCTCATTAAGTTGCTGAGAGCCTCGCTGAAGCTGACTTTGAATCTGCACTGCTCCTGTCTCAGCCTGCCAAGTACTAGGATTACAATCATGTGCCACCACGCCTGGCTCTTGTTTTATTTTTTACAGTATCAGTGTATTCACAGAGAAGCGGTAACTCTTATATCAATATATTTTCACATAAATTCTGAGGAGAAATTTAAATAATAAACTACTCTAGAGAATGTCAGTCAGTGCTTCTAGTAAGACAACGTGCTTAAAGATGATCCATATTCTTCTAGAACTATGACTATTTTTGAGCATACAAATCCCATTAGCAGAATCCACACATGGCTGAAACAGGAAAGTCTAGTGTGTGAAACGGAATTCTTCAGAACTTATAACAGCTATATCAACAGTACATCTATTGTTAAAGATTTTCTTTAATTCTGTAAAATAACCCAAATGGAAATGTCACCTAGATTGAAAGAAAAAAGGGAAGAAGGAAGGAAGGAAGGAAGGAAGGAAGGAAGGAAGGAAGGAAGGAAGGAAGGAAGGAAAGAAAGAAAGAAAGAAAGAAAGAAAGAAAGAAAGAAAGAAAACAAGAGTGAGGTCATACATAAGAACAATGGATATTATAACCACAACCACGTGATGATATTTGTTGTGAAAAAGTGGATTTGTACTAATTTAATGTTAAAGCTACACAACTATATGGTTCAATTTTTAATGATACTGTGAGTTTTATATTGCTGTTGAGATATTATTACATTGAGACTAAAAATAGTTATTTTAAATCCCTGGGCAGGCCACCTCACTTCTCCAGCATGGAGTCACTTGTCTGAAGCTGTTGCAATGCTGTAGTGCTTTCAGTTTTCACTTTGAGAGTCCATCACACCATAAATGCTTTTGAATACGTGCTTCAGAATTACTGCACTAAAATTAAGTGATATTATCATGCCATTAAGAGGAGCCAGATCCATCCAAATTAGTGAAAAGTCTGATTTTATACATTTTGTGGAACATATGTTTTAATGTTTTCAAACACATGGCTACCTGACAGACCTAAAACATGGATACCTTCATGTCATTATTTTAGATTAATAATTAGAAGAATTAGAAATGTATCGAGTTATAGAAACAGATTTCTGCCAGCCAGAATTACATAAAAATTTAGGTTATTTGTTTGTAGATGAGGTTATAATTTCACTTCTTAATGTCTCCACAGTATTAAGTCTGTACCTGACATCAATCATTAGCAGACCAAACACATTTTACTTGTTCTCCAGCTTGAAAAATAACAAATCTCCAAAAAGCAACATGAAAAGGAATCTCTAAAGAGTATTCCTAAGATACTCTACTAAAAGTCGAAGGGCAAACAGAAACATCCATTGTGTGATGGACAGCTTCAATCCACGCTCATCTCAAGGTCCTTGATAGGACTGTACTGACTTCTACACACTGAAATTATGTCTCACAAATGTCCGCAAAATGGATTGGTGCTGTCCTTCTCATCACTGGCCATCAGGCTAGATCAAACGTTCCCTGGCAATTTATGTGTCCGAGATCTCCTTGGCAGGGGAATAAATAAATATCAGAGAATTCTGACTGTCTTCCTTAAAGGTGCATGTTCAGTAGAGCAGTAAGGGAAAAGGTTACACTTGGATGTCATCCATGGTGATACATGTGAAAAACGAGCCAGGCTTGGAAACTCACTCAACTCTTTAGGTAAGGTAATTTTTTCCCCTTAAGTCCCCAACTAAATCCTTTCTATCTTCTACATTCCACACACTAGCATTTAAGGAAAAAAAAACACTTATTTGCATGCACTATTCTTTTATTTTTTATTTTGTAAATGTATGAACTTATTTATTTAAAAATTTAAATTGGTAAACCGGGCATGGTGGCGCACGCTTGGAATCCCCGCGCTTGGGAGGTGGAGACAGGAGGATTGCGCAGGTTCAAAGCCAGCTTTGCTGGCTTAAGAGACCCTGTTTCCAAATAAAAATGTAAAATAGGTCTGGGAGTGTAGCCCAGAGTTAGAAGGGTTTCCAGGAACTTCAGTATCACCAAAACAAAAACACAAAAGATAAAATTTTAAATTGGTACATTGTAGTGATGCATCTTACTGGAGTACAAGATGGTGGAGGCATACATGCACACAGCACTCATTTAGCCCTTCCGCAATTTACAAATCCCTCCCTCTTCTCTCCTTCTCATGTTTGGTTTAATGGTTGACTTTAATATTTATGAATGTACTTCATGCACATTAGGGAATTTCCCTCTTCTTCTTCCTATCCCCCTCAGTTAGATCACCATATTTGCTCATCTATGATTTATCATTTTTCTTCTAGAGGTTTTCCTATGTACCTTTTTCTTCCTACCTTCTGCATATTATGGAGAACATCCGATTTTTTACTTATTGTTTTGTGACAGACTAATCTTACTTAGCATAAAAATGTGATTGTTCATTCAATTTCAAAAATTTTTATTTAGTAACAAATACAGGGCAGCCATGAAGGATGACAGAATGCAAGGTCTAGTGAAAAGCAGACAGTTATGAAGAGGATCTGTACAGTTTGGATCTCGATTTGACCCAAAGGCCTGTGGGTCACAGGCTTGGCCTCTGCTTGGCAGCATCAGGAGGGGGACAGAAACTTTACAAGGCTGGGAGTAGCAGGAAGTCTTTGGGCCCCGGGGGCCCTGCTCTCTTCCTAGTTCTCTTGGTCTCTTCTTTCTTTCCTTCACACTTTCTGGCACTGAATTGAGGACCATGCTGAGACACATGCCTTTATCCACACTGCTCCCTGCTAGTCTAACAACAACAGAGTGACATGATTATGGACTGACACCTCCCAGACTGTGAAACAAAACGAGCCTTTTCTCTTTCTAACTGATTTGTCTCAGCTATTTGTCACAGTCATGGAAAGCTAAGACAGTGATGGTGAAACAGTGTGACCTTCACTTTGATAAAATAACTCCAGAGCACACAGCACAAGACTGTGGTATAAGACAGCCTGGGGAAAACGTTGAGAAATTCTAGAGGAAGTGGAGGCTGCAAAATGAAAATGGAGGTCAGGTTCCCCAGCAGGTATACATCTATGGAGGGCTACAGGGAAGTCAGCACAGCAGCACGCAGCCCAAGAGTTAAAATAAAGGAGCTGTTGCCAGATAGAATGGGTCCTGTCACCAGGTGTGTAAGTGTGCCACTTCCAAAGGAACCTGGAGGAGGGCTGGGACAGAGCTCAGGGGTAGAGCTCTTGTCTACCATGCGCGAGGCTCTGAGCTCCATCCTGAACGCTACAAATAAATGAACGAAAATATCCAAAATGCTGGGTGTGATGGCACAAGCCTGTAATCTCAGTACTTGGGAGGGTGAGACAGGAGGATGGCCAGCCTGAGTGACTTAGCAACTTAGTAATACCCTGTTTCAAAATAAAGGAAGAAAATAATGTGGGAGTATAGCTCAGAGGTAGAATGCCCCAGGGTTCAAACCAAAGTACCACAAAAGAAAAAAGAGGAGGACGAAGAGGGAAGAGGGACAGTTAGAGACTGGAAATGTCACTCTGCTAAGATTTGGAATGTTAATTATCAGAGACAAGGAGAGCGCTGCTGATCAGTGATTATGGGGAGGGAGTTCAAAGACGGCCTCAGAGGTACATGGAATGGACTGAGATCTGCAGCCACCTCGCATATACCTGGTCATGGGAGAGGGGTTGATGATGACCTGCCGCTCCCTGAACACACATTGTGGGGAACTCTAAATATTTATATACATTCTGGTTAATCTATCTCAAACATATGAGATAGATTATATAGTAATATGCATATAAGAATATATGTACATATGTATATATTCATATATTTATATGTTCCTCTGAGTCAGTTCAAACATATAATATTAGAGAATATGGACATGGTGGTCCACACTTGTAATCCCAGTACTTGGGAGGCTGAGAGGAAGAATCACAGGTTTGCGGCCAGCCTCGGCTACTTAGTGAGGCCCTCTGAAACTTGGTGGGACCCTATTTCAAAATAAAGAATAAAAAATAGGACTGGGGGAGTAGTTCAGAGGTGGAATGCCCCTGGGTTCAATCCCTACTACTTAAACAAACAAACAAACAAAGAAACAATAAATACTAGAGAATGTCTTCTAGTAGATTTATTAAATAAAAAAATCACATATCATTTGAGTAAAATTTTCCTGTTATTGGAACTACATGTCTAGTCCTTTAGATGTTTCTAAGGCAATTTCAAGACTTCTAAACCTTCAACTATATTAGTTATATGAAGTTGACTCTCCCTCTCTTTCTGACCTTGGAAGACCTTTTATAGAGCATGTAGACTCTCACACTTCACATGGCTTTCTAGGAACTGCACCTTTAGCGTGTTCTGGGAACTTGTTTAGAAGTACGGGATCTCAGGTTATTTCTGAGGCTGACTTATAAAGACTGGATGATAATGAGTTTCCCCCAAGAGATTTGTGTGCACCGTAACATTTGAAAATTACTCAACTCACTTAGTGACTCTAAAAAATGCACGTTTCTGGACTACATCCGATATTCAGATGAAGCAGAGCAGGAAGGAAGGAATTGATAAGCACTGGATTAAAAATGAATAAACACAAAGTTTTCCTGGTGAGCTCAATGTGCTGCCAAGATTGAGAGCCTCTGAGACAGGCATAGTTTTCATTTTGGTGAGAAAGGATTAGCAGTATTTTGTGACTTTTGTATGAACTAGTATTTTTGCAACAACCAGAAGTAGACATGAACCAACCTATTCTTTTGGCAAATTCCGATTGGTTAAAATAAAATTATAGATTTGGGTAAAATGAAATTAGTGTGCAAAGTTATGTAATAACAGAATTTAAAGTAGAAAACTACTTCAGAAGTACTTAGAATGGTATGGTGACATTCCAATGAACATCAGTTCTTATTGTGCCGGGGTTGGGGAGGGATGGGTCATTTGTGTTAAAAATAAAAGTGCCTTCACAAAAAAAAAATTAAATTTTGAGTCTTATGAGTACATTTACTGTTAAAGTACCATAGCATATATTTTTCATTCATTCAGTATTTTACAGGCAGGCATACATCTAGTACGAAATGAGAACTTTTTTCTTTTGTCTTGAAGTGTAGGGATCTGATTCCTTCAGAAAGAGTGCACAGAATGAAGTTGCTGATTCCTTCTTTTATTTGTGCATTGCCTTAAATTATCTCCAAACCCGTCTTCACATGTTTGGCCTTGGTTCATAGGACTGCCTCTTGTTTCAAAGTATATGATCAACTTTCTTGAATGATCCTGATTTCATTTCTCTAGTCTGAGAAGAGAGCGCTCTGGTAAGCACTTCAGGAAGAAGCAACTTGAAGGCCCAGTCTCTCTCTCCATAAGAGATGATGGACTGACAGTCACAACCATTTACAAAGCCAGATTTGTTCTCATTCTGATATGTGAGAACAGGTGACAACAGCTGGCCCACCCTTCCTGCTGTAGAACAGTGACGAGTAGCATCCGGTGTCCTTCCTTCAGCCGTTTCTTTAGTAGAACCCTTACTCTGGCTGGAGGGACATTTTGAGAGTTCTAAAGATGGTTGATCACCCACCATTTGTCAGAGACAAACTGATTCTCAGTCCTACTTCCCAGATCTGCCCAGAGACTTGGAGCAGGGGCAGAGGGTTGTTTTAATCCTTTTAGTTAATTACTTAACTTCTTAAGCTAGTGTACATGTGTTGCACTGATAAAGTAGAAATTGATTAAACTATTTATGACACAGGTTTTAAGCCTCCTCGGTATGATGGACTTGCTTCTCTGGGTACGTCATTTGGGTTTTCCTCTTGACTCCCGGGTGGCACACACACCACTGCTCTGCAAGTCCGATCCCACCACACAGACTCAGAAGGAAACACATAGTGGACAAAGCTTTGTTGCAAAGGTCTACAGATAAAGGAAATTTCACCTCTTCTCTGCAACAAATGGCTGTCTAGCAAACATTTAGAGGAGAGACTAGTCCACACATTTGCATTTCTGTACCTATCATGAGAATTCTCTTAACAAAAATAAAACTTATATCCCTGATTAGCTTGGAATCATTTTAGAACTCTTAAATATAAGTTTCTTATGAATCGGTTATAGGAAAAAATTAAAGAATGCACTTAAGGGAAAACAAGTGCATTAAATTGCTTGCAGTGAGTAAATGTTATTTTTCTTTCTAAGTGGTTTAATAGTTTTAAAATCTTATGTGTAAACCTAATGCCAAAAACAACCCGATGATGTAGAGCGTGTGTGGTTTGAAAGTCGGAGTCGAGTGAGTTCCATTATGTCTCCCTGCATTATCCTTTCCACTTGACTAAATGCACTGTACTCAATTTGGACTTAGTCATGTCGTAGCTTGACTGTCAGGAAATTTGCATTTCTGTGATCAAAATGAAAGATGCATTTGAAATTTATTGGAAAAGTGGGTGTAGAAAAAGCTCTAAGTGCTCCTGAAACCATTTCTCTTTTATGATGATTTGTAAAGAGCTTTAGAAACAAGGTGTGAAGCTTCCAGGAGTTTAGGGAGGCAACTCTGGTCCTGGTGCCGGCAAGACTCCTCTCTGTAACACGCGCTCGGTTAACTCCTTAGGACAATGAGTCAAGCTGATTTTCATTTCTGTTAAAATGCAGAGCAAACAAGAGCAAGGATCTTCTCTTGTCTTTCTCTCTGAACTTTGAGCATCTGATATTTAAAAATATTAAACGGTTATATGTCACCATCTCTTTTTCATTTATGAAGTCAATAGCAATTTACATATATAGTTTATCTGTGCTCAACCACATCAGATAAAGTTCAAAGAAAAAATACACTAAACCACTTTATAGCTTGCTCATACCAAGACTTCAGATGGATTGTTTTCTGAAGCTCTGTGCCCTCCTTCATCAGAGCTGAGCCATAATGTGACATATTTTTGAGTGTTTTAGAAGACATGAAGAGAGGAACGCTTCAATGGACATAATGCGCATACTCACCAAAGTCAGTCACTGTGTTGAGCTCAGGAAGCTGGAAGAGAATGGGAGAGGGCTGGAAACTGGAGAGGCTCGCTGAGTGCTGTGTGTGGCTGTGCCCCCACCATCCTGAGCCTCCTCAAGATGTACGGATTAGAGTGGAGGGAATGGGGTAGGAATCGGGGAAGGGCTAATTGGGTGATCTACCATCTTGTACTCCATTGAGATGTATGACTATAATGCATCATTAAAAATTAATAAAATAAAAAGAATGAGCCAGTAAGAAGGAAGGGAGGCAGGTAGGTAGGCAGGAGGAAAGGAAGTCAATACCACAGTTCTTTTCAATCAGTCAAAACTCCAAGTCACCTTGTCTCTAAAATGCTGTGATTTGGAAAGGAGTTAACTCCTATTTTGAATTTAAAAAAACTTCCATCTCCTGATATTACCATCAAAATTCCTATTATAAATGTAGTATGAAAATTATATAATACTAAATATGACACCATACAGCCTGCAAGAACTATATTCAGTCATTGTTAATGGTAACAGCAAAAGCCCAACCCTTTCCCCAAAACTTCAGGGCAATTGTGATGCTAGAACTTTCAATCCACAGCTAAGTCATATCAAGTCAGCACCGATCCCAGGAGAATGGGAGGAGGTGATCTTTTTACAGATAAAGGAAGGATAAGCAACTCTGTTTCTGGACCTTGCTGGCTATTCAGATCTCCAGGGGTGAAGGGATGTAAATACAGGCTGGAATATGTAAGGCTTGGCCTATCATTTCTCTTCGAATACAGGGATAAAGTTACTTTCCAGTTGGTAGCAGTGACGTCCTCTTGGCTGGTACTCTAGAAGTTTTGCCCTCCAGAGATTCTGAGTTGGTCTCACACCACCCCTCAGTCTGAGAGGGAAGGGCATCTCACAGCAGCCCTGACTCCCCCAGTTCTGCTCAGTAGAGAGCCACAGTAACAAAACCTTCAGTGCTCAGGACAGGCAGGGCGAACAGTAAATCACAGCAATTCTCCTACTGTTTAGAGAGTTCTCAGTTCTTGGGAGACTTTTAATCACAGTGGAAAGGCAGGGGTGTAAATGAGGTCTATAAATTAAGTTAAAGCAGGGTAATTATGTCCTATGTTGCAATAAAGGCTGGGGTGGCCAATATCATTAAGGCAAATTAAACACTTTCTCAGATTGCGAAGATAAATTGAATAAAAATATTACTGTAAACAAGGGGCTCTTTTCAGTAGTCCATATTAATTATGGAGTGGAGGCTACAACTGCTACCCAGAGCCTGTGAATGGCTGAGTGCTTTGTGCTGAGCCCTGGGCTGCATGTAGCTGGGCAAATGTACGTGTGCTTTCTGAGCATCCTCTGTTAGCCTCCTGGGCCCATCTGTGGGATCCCTACCCTAGTCCTAAGCCAGAGGCCTGACTCCAGGGTCCCAACCCTGGAGGTTGTCTGGTCACAGAACCTCTAAAAGTAATGGTAGTAAGCAAGGAATGAAAGTTTAATCAACATGGCCACATTGTACAGAATTTTGGCCCCGCCTCAGGAGTGCTAACAGGAGCTGTAGGTATAAATAAAGACAGACAGGAGCTCTGCCGGGCTTGTGAGCTACCGTGCTCTGGTCAGGCTAGTGGTTCTCTCAGGATGTTAACCTCACACCTGTAGTCCAGGAAGGGAGCTAGCCCTGGTCATGGAAGTAGCCTCATCTTGGATTGACATAGAAGATGAAGGACGATATTTTAAGAGATCTAGTTTTCATGTCAAGTGCTGCGAAAATCTGGCCTTTGTCTTGAAGGGCAGTGTGATAAATTCAGCAAATTTAGGGTTAGTAAGCCTTGCAGCACTCCTGATATGATTAACATGCCTATGTGCAGAGTTGACCAGACTCTTCATTGCCAGTTTAAGGCAAAAAAGGAAAGATGTAAAATGCAAGCAGAGATGGAAACCTTTATCCTGCTTTTGATTTTCCATCGGGCATTTGTTGGCTTAGGTAAAGAGTCAATGCTGTTAGCAAAGGCAGATTAAGTAATCATGAAAAAAAATGCAATACTTCCTCTTTCTCAGTAACTGGTTTCCGTCTTCTAGAGATAAGTGTAATTTTAGATTTCTTACTGCAGTCTTCTTGATCCGTGAGTACCTGGCACAGATATTCTAGCTCACTAATACAGGAAATAAATTGAAGTGATGACCAAAGAGAAACAAAAAAAGCTTTGTAGATGATGCACTTCCACTGAAAATATGTCACAAATGAGACAACTCTATAGCTCATAGTTTGAATATATTCATAATAGGCTAAGTGTGTTCTGAACGTTTTGTTCTGATTTTGACCTTGAATCAAATATAGAATTACAAATAAACTATTATTTTCAGTGTGCAGGAAGAGAGACTGAGGTATAGATACATTGCTTATCATGTAACAATGGCAACCACTGCTCTAGTTTGTAATTGGATTTACGCCTAAAGTTTTCTAGTTCTAGGGGCTCTACTCATGAGGGTCACAAGTCCTGTCAGTCACCTCCGGCCTCCCGTGAGCTGCTCCTCGTGTAAAAGCAGGGAAATGACAAAAGAGAAAAGGAAGGCAGATATCATTCTGGACACAGGACAAGAAAAGAAGGTTATAGATGCTGTTGAGGGACCAGAGAGCAACATTCTCAGAAACCCAAGCAGCCAACCAACAGGGCCAGAGAAGGTCCATGCTTGGCATCCAAAGTAATACAATGTTTTGGAATACACTGTGGATAAAACTAGAAGTTTAGAGGGATGCTTAGGAGAACAGAGGAAGCAGTGCTGGATTCAAATAGTATCACAAATTTCATAACTGTAAAATCTCTGGGAAATTATTTAAGCTCTTTTACTCTGTTTCTTCAGATGCAAGACTGGCTCTATTAAATACACTTACAGTAATTTGTGGAGATTAAATAAAAGCAACTTTTGCCCTCTGTCATTGTTTATTTATCTCTAATTCTATCTATCTACACTGTCCTCAATACAGATTTTTGTTTTCTTTAAGTGTAAATTGCAATTCTATAACTACAACATACAGTGTGTGGCTGAATTTAATACAAGTTGAACGCTGTCCATCAGTGGACCACCACGGCATGTGGCATGAGAATCACATCCATCCACAGTCACTCTGCCTTTACTGTGAGGTTTCTGGCTCTAAGAAAAGATGGCTAGAGGCTCAGAGACCTGATTTCTCCTGCTGAGCACACAGCTAAACTTCATGGCCAGCCCCCTTACACCTAGATGGACTGTAGGCAAAACTCAGCAGGAAAAGAGTTTGTACTAACCATAACTGCAGGCTCAGAGGTTAAGAAGTAGTGCCCTCCATTTATGTTGAAGGCCTCAAGGTCTCTTGGCTAAATAAACAGTCCCTGCAATATCACGTGGTCCTGAGTCTCCTAACCAACCTAAATAGCATTTCTCTGTAATGGAAAGTAAAATTGAATTTTGTTATTAAAAATCAAGGTTTTGTTACAACACTTAGCCTTTTTACTGATAAATTATTTGATTTAACAAATGTAATTGCAATTTGCAGATCTTTTTTCTTTTTATTATTGGTGCTGTGTGCTCATACATCTTAATGGAGTACAAGATGGTAGAGGCATACATGCACACATCACTCATTTAGCCCTTCCCCAATTCCTCCCCATTTCCTTCCCCTCCTCTCCTTCTCATGTTTGGCTTAGTGATTGACTTTGATATGTTCATGAATGTATATCATGTACATTAAGGAATTTCCCTCTTCCCCCTCCCATTCTTTATTGGTACCACATACCAAGCACTGTGTGTGGTACAGGGGACTCCATCACCTGCCAGCCTGGAGGAGTGCAGAAACTCCACAGTGTACCTTCAAGGGGATATGGGGAAGTCTGAGAAAATCAAAAGTATAATTAACACAAAATCAGTCAGTAGTTTTAGATATGTATGATGTGATTTACTTTTGAAAGTGCTTTATTTTCCCTCATTGGCCACCTGTGAAAAGTCTTCATGGAATTTCTTGATTTCTAATAGTGTTCTCATATTCTGATAATACTGTTCTGCTTTGCTTTTGTTTTAAAATATATTTTCATTGCAAAAGATATTTTCATTGCAATATTTTTTAGTCATGAGATGAACTGCTATCGTTTCTAAATACTCCAAGTGTCATTTTATTGTCCCTGGCAGTCAGGATGAGTCTGAACCTAAGCCTGCTATACCATGAGTTACTTCCAACTTCAATCTCAGACATAACTCTATCTCCAAAACTAGAAAAGGATATTTATGGTCACAAAATAGAAGAAAATATCTGACAGAGGTGCCTGTTCAGGCTGATTGAATAAAAATCATCAAAGTGGCTAGGAATTCCTACTTTCTTTGGCATGATATATTTAAAATCATTCAAAACACAAACAACAACAAATGTTGGTGAGGATGTGGAGAAGTGGGAACTCTAATACATTGTTGATGGTATTATAAATTAATGCAACCACTTTGGAAAACAGTATGGAGGATCCTCAGAATAATGAGAATGAACTTACCATTTGATACAGTAATAACACTCTGGATATCTCTACCCAAAAGAAAGGATACCAAACTACCAAACTAATGCATGTGTATCTGTGTTCATAGCTGCACAATTCACCATTGCCAAACTATGGAACCAGACAAGATGTCCATCAACAGAAGAATGTATTACAAAACTGTGGGATATGTACACGATGAAATTTTACTCATCCATAAAGAAAAACGCAATTACATCATTTACGGGGAAATGGATGGAACTGGAGAACATTATGCTAAGTGAGATTAGTCAGTTACAAAAAATAATAAATCAGATGCTCACTCTAATATGTGAAAGCTAGGGAGAAATGGGTAATAGGAGAAACTTTCGATGAAGAAGGAGACTTCTAGATGAGCAAATAAGGCAACCTTAGGGGGTGGGAGGGGGGAAGAGAGAAATTCTCCAATGCACATGATATACTTTAACAAACATATCAAAGTCAATCACTAGCCAAACATGAAAAGGAGGGAGGGAGAGGGTATGGGGTATAGATTGGATAAGGGCTAATTGGATCCTGTGTGCATGTATGTCTCCACCATCTTGTATTCCATTAAGATGTATGACTAAAATGCACTAATAAAAAAATTTAAAAAAGAATACTGAGGGCTTACTTGCTGTCTCTCCCTGTTCAGTGGCTAAGCAAATATCGTCTTACAGAATCTGTGAAGAAGCCAATCAGCAGAGAAGCTAGGTGTGAGACCCTGAGGGTAAAGAGAAGTAGGTTCTGAGGATCATCTTAATCTCCACCACCTGCAGATAGTGATTAGGAAAGTTGTGGTGTCACTCAGAAAACCGTGGAGATGTTACAGCCCTGATGAGCTTGCACCAATCCGAGGCAGCAGTTTCCTCTTTTAGTATACAGCAGTATCTCCATAGAGGTGAGACATTCTCATGCTGCTCTTCATGAGTGCTGAGTAAAAGAGATGCTGAGTTAAACAAAAATAAACAAAAGCACTCGCTGCTAAGAGAAGCCATGCCATTATCAGGCTTGAAGGCTCACCAAGAGAAAGCCTTGTCTCTGGGAGGACCACCCTTCCCTTCTCCCTCCATGTGGACCCCATGAGATCCTGAAGATTGCAGATTCCAGCTCCCTAGTGAGAAGAGACCAACAGCATGAAGCCAGGTAACAAGAAGCAGCAACACCTGTTCAAATGTGTTCATGAGAAATGACCTCTCTCTAGTCTGTCCAATGATTATATTACATGGGTCAGTGGATAAACAGACCAAATGTGGTATTAGGATTATAAACATAAAAAGAGGAACACTTAAATTATGAATTTATTAAACCAAAGTCATATGCTGAGGCTGTTTATTTTACCACTAATAAAACGACAGAAAATAGGCACAGTGAAGATTTCTGCCAGCCATCCACTCTCTTGAACCACCTTTATCTGTTATCAAAATAATATTCCCAGCTGGGCGTGGTGGCACACGCTTGTAATCCCAGTGCTTGTGAAGCTGAGACAGGTGGATCACACAGGTTCGAAGCCAGCCTCAGCTACTGAGTGAGGCTCTCAGCAACTTAGTGAGACCCTGTTTCCAAATAAAGTATAAAATAGGTCTGTGAGTGTAGCCTGGAGGTAGAAAGCCCCTGGGTTCTACCTTCAGTACCACCAAAACAAAACAAAACAAAACAAAAAGGTTACTTCCTGAGCCCCTCTTTGTATTTTCACATCCCCAGCAATATGAAGAGAGACTATATTACTCCTGGCTGTTTGCCTGAAAGTCCACACAATTTCTACGAAATGCCACTATAAACACACCTCCATTTAACACATACAGGGTCCACATTTCAAGGAGTGTAGACAAAATTCAAACCTTGAGCCAAAGGGGGTTGGTTGATGCCAAGACTAAATGTACGTTGTCCATTATGTTGTTAACTTCACCATGGGGTAGAGCACAGAGATGGTCTGAATGTTAATGTTAACTAAATGTAATGTTGGTTGTTCATTCCCATGTAATGTCTGTGGAGGAAGAAGTGAGACGACTCTAGGACAGTGGAGGGTTTATTGGGATAAAAACTTTGGAAGGCGTCTCAGATAAAAGCCTGGGTCCAATATCTTCTTACCTAGAAGTTTACATAGATTGTTTAAGTGGACAGGGAGTGTCTAGCTGTTGCTGGGGGCTCATATAGAGGAGTTAATTTCGTTGTTAGAGCGGTTTTCAAGACAATGTGAGCCAGGCGTGGTGGTGCATGCTTGTAATCCCCGCTTGGGAGGCGGAGACAGGAGGATTGCACAGGTTTGAAGCCAGACACACTGGCTTAAGAGACCCTGTTTCCAAATAAAAATATAAAAGACAATGTGAGCTTTCTGTAAGCAGAGGGATGCTGAGCAGAGAAGCATGATAGCAAGGGGCCTGTCAGTCGTGTCTTAGGTAAGACAGTTCAGGGACATTTTGGCAACCAGGAGGAAGGGGTGTTTAGAAAGACTTGGGAAATTCTGGTCAGCAAAGAGCCCTACAAAGTGACACAACTTGACAAGATGGGGTCACTTTCATCTGAAACTCTGACACCACATTTGTTTGCCTGTTTGTTTTAACAGACTTTGTGATTTTAGGTCCACAGGAAGACATCGAATCCTATATGCTTCCTAACTCCAGAGATGCCCAAACGCCCTCAGGTTCAGAGTCATTCTTTTTATTTTAATTCCCTGTATCATGATCTAGATTTGATTTCTGTCAGAATCTCTGTTCCACCTCCTTGTCCCTCCTTCAGCAGTGACCCACATCTAACTGTAGATGTGACCAGACCAACACAGGATAGAGAAACTGGGGAGAAATGTGGTCCTAAAGTTTAACCTCATGATATATAAATTCCACTTCATCCATTATGTATGTTTTGTTAGTAATACCTTTAATGGTAAGGGAATCGTATGCTTTTACCTTTTTAATTTTTCAAGATTAATTATAAATGAGTATCCACTTAAAATTACAAGTTGACTTTTATTTTTCTCATGTAAATAAAGTCCTCTTCTACGAGCTGAACGAGCCCTCATTTTGAACTCCAGGACCACTTATATCCTCTCTTTAAAAATTTTAGGGCAAAGATTGTATATTCCATCCTCTTAGACTTTAATATTTATAACAAAAGACAGAGTGGCTCTCAGGGTATGCATTTTGTGTCTAGTGACATACCTTTATCTGTTTCGATTGCATTTAAAGTTTTAAAGTTGGTGAGAATAATATGAATTGGCACAAGTATGACGATTGTTAGGAATAATATGCATTATGTTCGGATACTGATACTTTTCTCCTTTGAGAAAAGGACATGTTCAAACACGTTCACTCAGGGGAAAGATATTAGAACATAATGCATATTATTCTTAACAATCATCATACTCGCCCCGATGTCTATTATTCTTAACAAAAGTCTCCCTTTGATTCCTTCAGAGCCTGGATGAATCAGGTTAGAAGTCCATCCCCATCTTCCTCCCACAGCTGATCAGCTTCATATTCTGGGTGTGAGGAAGAAAGCATTATGAGTCCATTTCCACTTTAAAAACTAAGACCTGGAGAACATTACGTTAAGTGAGATCAGCCAAGCACGGAAAGAGAAGGGACATATGTTGTCTCTAATGTGCCAAAACTAGGGAGTATTAGTAATACCACAGGGACTCCAGACAATGGAGGGGAAACCTCAGCAAAGCTGAAATGGAAGGGTAGGAGAGGAAGAAGGCTGAGGTTGATTAATGGAGGAGCTACATGTGAATATGTGTATAAGTATGAATGTAGCATGGTCAACGTGGACACTCACTGTTGGGAGGAGGGGAAGGAGAATTGAGGGGGAGAGGGCACCCAGCACAGTCTGAATGTATGCCATTTTCAATATGACCCACATAAAAATTAAAAACTGTAATTTAAAAAATAAACGTGTATACAGAGTAAGGCAAACAAACAAATGCATAGACAGACCAATTGCCCATCCAGCAAAGATTCAGAGGGAGCGTTCAGCGCACTGGCCTCTTACCACCTCTCCGGGGTTTGCCTTGCCGGCAGCCTGAGGCAGTACGTTGGCTGCTGTTTTTATTACTTACTTTAATCAGCAGCCTGTTTCATTGCACATTAGATGGATCTCGCGCTGGAGCTGTGAACATGAGCCTCCCGCATAGCTCCTGCCTCGGGCAGACCCATCTGAGGCAGCCCGGAAGGCATGGGCTTTGAGACGTGTGGGCAGGTTTCCTCAGGGAAACACTTGCTTCCTGGAAGTTTCCTTAGGAAGTGTCACATGTGTATATGAGCTTGCAAAGATTTCATGGAAGCCTGTGAACATTAGCAGGAAGCTGGGTGGACCCATTTTCTCCTTTGCCTTTAGAGAGGAAGGAGCTTGAAACTCAGAAAGTCACCACACACTTTCCGTGCACACAATTAAAGGGAGTTCTTAACTATTCTCCACACTCCAAAAAGGCAGAATAGCAAGGGGTATTTGGCAGTTAATACCTGTCATTTTTATATTGGATCAAGCCCCAATGATTACATTTGCAATTTAATTAAGGCAGGTTTATTTTTAGAGTTGCTTTGAAAGATGATGGGGAAAGAGGATGTGGTTACCTCTCGCCAGCCTGAATAAACAACAAAGTTGGAAAATCCTTAGGCTGGATGGGGAGGTAAATGATTCCAGAGCTGAGCAGAGCCTCAGATTTCATCTGATTCTTCACTATTTGGGGAAATGGAAAAAAAACAGATTTCCCTTATAATACTTCCTTACCTCCCTGTCTCAGGAATCATTGAGGCTCTGCTCAAAAAAATGGAAACTTTGTAGAGAGGGCGAGCTGGCCTTTAACTGTGGCAACAGAAAAAGTTTTCCTTCCTTAGCAACAATTAGAAGACATTATTCAATTTCCTTTGCCTAAAGAGAAATCCCTTTTCAAGAGCCAAGCAGTTTTAACATTCAAATGAATTTTCTTTTCTTTTTTTTTTTTTTCAAAATTTAACTACTACTCTCTGAATTACAAGTCTTTGTCCTTTTTAACAAAGGGAAATTAAGAAATCAGGGAAAAGATTTGTGCTGAGAGATTTTCCGGCAGCCCTGAAATTAACACAATTAGGCCGGAGCCTGTTCCTCTGATGGTGGACATGGTTATTTGGGCTGGCCTAAGAGAAAAGCAATTATGTGTCTGATAAAGGTGATAACAGAATCTTTTCCCATGACTCTTTTTAACAGGTTTCTGTAGAAGTTAATCCTGTTTTTACTCCACAGTATCCTTTGAAAAACATTTGTCTTACAATGTTCCATAAAACAAAGAAACAAACAAAAATAACAAAAACCCTCTGGGCTCCATGGGCATGGCGGCACATGCTTGTAGTTACAGTACTTGGAAAGTTGAAACAGGAGGTTTGAGGTCAGTCTAAGGAATTCAATGATAGCCTGTTTCAAAATAAATAAGATAAAATAAAGTAAAAAGGACTGGGGATGTAGCTCAGTGGTATAATACTCCTGAGTTCAATCCTTCGTACCATACCCACTCACAGAAAAAGAAAAAAGAAAAAAAAAAAAAAAAAAAAAGAAAGCCGGGCATGGTGGCTTGCAATTTCATTACTTGGGAGGCTGTGACAGGAGGATCACAGGTTCAAGACCAGCCTTGGTTTGCATGAACTGGGCTCTGCCAACTGTGTAAACATCTATGCTACAGGGAAGATTGTGAAGAGGAAGGCTTGTCAGAGGATCTGAGATAGCAGCGAGGCACCGGGACACCAAAGAGTGCAGAAGTGAGCCCTGCTCTGTGACCAGCGCAGCGGCCAACCTGCTTCCCACCTGAGCAGCGCCTCTAACAGACTCAGTGATGAGGTACATGGGGAAATAAAGATGTTAAGAAACTTTAAAGCCACTTGTCATTACCCCATCATCAAGGACACCTCAGCTGAGCAAGGTACCAACCACGGTTCTGCCAAACCCACACTATTAGTGGCTCACCTACAGAGCTATCAATGAGGCATTCTACATAGCACCAGGTTAAATGCGCATGACAGGTCATGACCAAGAACGGTGACCAAGAAATGCATACCACTGTGAGAAGATGCAAGTCTTATTTTGGGAATATAGAAACTCAGAAGAAAAGTGTTTCTATAGACTGCTATATTCCATCAGTTATTCCATCAGTTATTATTTCATCAGTTAGTATATGCCATCAGTTATTATTAATTAGGTAATTTATTAAGTGATAACCTTGACAGTGATCATAGATGACCTTGACAGTGTACAATTAAGAAATTTTACCACAGGATATCTAATATAATTTGATAAGTATTTTTTCATAAAAATCTATGACTAGAAAATGAATGAACCTGAAATCTATTTCTTCTAGTAAAATGTTTTAAAGACAATGATAACAGATTAAGCTATTGAAATTGGCTATTTATAAAGGATTAAAGTTGAATTCTAAAAATCCAGCATTACTTACCTCAACAATGACCAACTTAATAAATGAATATATTGTGTCTGCCAAAATTGCTTTGAAAAGTCTTGTTCATTCCAATTTACCACTTCTGTGAGAGAGTGGTTTCTTTAGTATGGGCTTCATTAAAACAGAATACAGAAACCATTTAAAAATATGTTACTTATCAAAAGGAACAATTCCATCAACCAAACTAAGTAATTAAGCTAACTAGCAAGAGGAAGATTATTCATCACCTTAAAACTTAAATATTAATGTGCATGATATTCATTCAGGATGTGTATGTACAGACATTTAATATGACCATCACTAGCTCATTCGTAATTTTTTAAATTATGTTTGTGAAAAACAAAGTTATGAGTAATGATTCTCCAAATTATTCATTTATATGCACAATAGGAATAAAAAGCATAAAAGTCTTAAATTTTTTATATTACTTACATATGAATTCTGATTATACTTTTTGGAATGAAATTTATGTCTGTTGGATGTAATAGTGAATATTTAATCATATTTTCTATGCTTTTCAAAGTTCTTTTCTACTAAATGTCTTATGTTTCATGAAATAGAGTTGATTACTGATATAAATGTGGACACATGTGTTTCTGTACATGTGTGGATATATGTTTACATACATTCATACTTTTTGGAGTGCTTGTCTGTGTATCCTGCCCAGAACAGTTGAAAAGTACTGCACAGGCCAAGAATGGTGGCGCATACTTGTAATCCCACTATTTGGGAGGCTGTGACAGGAGAATCAGGATTTGCAGCTCTTAGTGAGGCCCTTTGCAACTCAGTGAGACTCTGTTTCCAAATAAAGAATAAAAAATACAGCTGGGGGTGTGCTTGGAAGTAGAATGTCCCTGGGTTCCATCCTCAGCACTGAAAAAAAAAAAAATTCTGCACAAAATTCCTCCAAGGACATGAGTTACATATTCCTGGTTGCTGAATGTCACAATTCATGATTATTCTTTGACCATACAGGATGTCTTTAAGGTGCCCTATGACACTTTAAAATGCTTCCTATTAATGCTTGGACTGGCTGGAGGGTATTTGTGTTTGCAGCCAAGTCCTTCTGATACTCTCTTTATCCTATCTTGCCTTTTTTGCACTCTGCAACTTAAATAATCATTTATAAGTTCAATTTTGATCCTATTATCTTCTTTTAAAAAAGTATTTGAGTATATTTCTATTACTAAGAGATAAAAGAAAAAATAATCCAGTATTTGTCCTACAAGAAAAAAATAATAAGAACAGCCTCTCTTTTCTTCTTTTCTGGCTCCATGATTTGTCACTTTCCAACTGTTTTCTTTGCCACAGCTATATTTCTTCTACATGTATTTTCTTTTCCCAAATAGTCCACAGTGATTTTGAGCACTGGGTATTTTTGGGTCAGATGAAAATGGTCTTCTTTTAACCCAATATTTAAATCCTCTTGTTCCTTTAGAGTTCTGGTCAAATGGCAGCTCTTCAAAGAAGTATTCTTGAAACAGTCCAGACAGTTGGTTTTAATTCTTGGAATAGTTAATTTACAACTTGTTTCAAGTTTACATACATTGTACATTTATATTTCCTGTTATTTTAGGGAGAGATTTTGAAAAACATTTGTTTTTTCATAATAAAATACAGTAAATAGCTGATGAAATGTTTCTCCAAGGAGTCTTTAGTACCAAATCCATTGCAAATCAAAGAGAAGATACTCAAAAGTCAAACAGACACTCACCATGTATGCATATTACATGGAATAGATGTAATAGATTGTTATCATTCTTAATTGTCAAGGAATATATTTTTAAGATCATTTTTGAGAATAAAGTAATTACAAGTACCTACTGTATTTTATTTGAATATAATCTTTAAATAGTATTGCTATTTCTGGGAAAATCACTAATAAGAGTGAACATCTTCATAGCTACCATGTTGTCCCATGACACTTATTATGAATGTCAAGAATATTTGCTGTTAGGATCATTTTTTTTTCCATCTTAGTATGTAGAAAGAAGCAGGAAGAGCCTATGAAGGCAGAATTAGTACTGATGCCTAATCCAAACCCGAAATCATGGAGTTTGGCTGCTAAGCAGGAAATAGACACAGGTGGATGCCAGAATATTTTAGTAGATTAGAGCAATCAGCAGTTTCAAAAGTAGGTTTCATGTACCAAGACAGACACGGGCAGCATAAATGACTTTAGCAATTGCCAGCTGTGATAAGTCTAATTAGCACTGACATACTCTTGTTATAGCATCTGCGATATGTATATTTACAAAAAATAGCTTTAGAACACAGAATTCTCTGGAGATCTACATGATTATGTTTCAAGCAGCAGGCAGGCAGCAATTTAAAGGAAGTTTGTTTAATAATAAATGATAATATAACAAATCTATTTAGAATCATGGATTATTCAATTTCTTAAAAATCATTTGATGGAAAATGGAGAAAGTTAAATAGAAAATAATGAAAAGTGTCACCAACTTGATAGAGCTTGCACTTCTGATGTTAGAATAATCACCTCATTTATATATTTTTAAAATTAGTGTTAATTGCTTGATTAAATATTTACTATGCACCATTTACTTAAAGATGTGGGGACTCATGAATAGTCTCTATTACGTTGAAGATGCCAATGTTTTTGAAATGAAGCAATTTAGCATATTCAAAATAGTAAATTAAAAAGACAGAATAATGAGTTTATAGAAGAGAATTGCTCTCCTATGCCTAATAAAATACAACTTTCATACTTAACCTATTAAGAAAATAATGAAAACTACAACCTTTAAAAACAGAAATAGCCATTCAGCTAAAGTCCTCTGAATATATTATGATTGCGATAGTTGTGCTTAGTAGATGTGTATAATTCTGGCACAATGCTTTTCAATTAGAAATAGGGTCAAGTCTAGGCTCTAGATGCAAAAGCGTGAAGGGAATGCCAAATAGTAAAGCTTTCTGGTTATTAGTTTTGGTCCAAATATCAAAACAAGAATAGTAAGTAGAGGGAGTGATCCTCTCTCAGTCAGAGATGTAGAAACATTGTGCTCTATGCATGAAATAAGGTTGGGATATTCAGGTAAAAAGATAAGTGAGGACTACAAAGAGACTGGGGACTGAAGTTAGGACAACATCAAGTGAGGACTGGGTTGGGGATACAGACAGAAGTAAAGACAAGAAGTAGGGATCAGTAAGAATCAATTTAATGGAGGCACTGGAGTTCAAGGGATGATTCAGTTAAAGTTGGAATGATAGTTTCCAAAAAGTAGAAGCATTCTTCCTCTTTAAGACATCTTCTTCAATGGGGAGGACAGGGCCAGAGACATCACTGGCCTAGAGTAGAAAGAAGGGAAACCACAGCGATTCACTTGGATCTCACTTTGTTTTACCTGTTGTGGTGGTGTTGAGGTTGATAAAATTATCCCATGTGGCTCCTGCTCTTTTACTGTCCACATTTTCTCAACCACTTCCTATTGTTGGCTTCTAATGAAGAGTTGCTAGAGAATATATTTTAGTCATTCAGATCAATTTCTTGCAAGCTACACATGGCTCTGTATGCAATATGCTGATATTCCAGTCTATGTCCCTCTCCAAGTCACATCTTGACTTATTGTGATGTTACCAGTTTAGCTGAGATAAGCGAAGGCCTTTGTAGTAGGTAAACCAGTATTCCTGAACATTCTTAAACACTTTACTTCATAATCCTTAAGGCACAATAAGTCTTAGTTTCTAAACCAGATTCTACAGTGTTGCTAATTTATATTCAGCTTCTAACATGAATTCTACCACATGTAAGCCCACATATTCTCTCATTAGTGATGTTACAGCTATCTTGACAGAGCATCAGGCCACTAATCTAAAGAAAATGGTCAATCAGAAAGCTGGCTTTCGCCGGGCGTGGTGGCGCACGCTTGTAATCCCCGCGCTTGGGAGGCGGAGACAGGAGGATCGCGCAGGTTCGAAGCCAGCCACGCGCGCTGGCTTAGGAGACTCTGTTTCTAAATAAAAATATAAAAATAGGTCTGGGAGTGTAGCCCAGAGGTAGAAGGGCTTCCAGGAACCCCAGTACCACCAAAAAAAAAAAAGAAAGCTGGCTTTTATATACTTTTAATAGTGCATTGTAGTTTTACATGCTAATGTAGTTCAGAGTGATAGAGACATACATGGTCACAACACTTGGTGAGCTTCCCCTAATCCTCGCTTAAAAAGCTGATTTATAGCTGGACATGGTGACACATGCATGTAATCCCAGTACTTGGGAGGCCCAATCTGAAGAATCACAGACTTGTGGACAGTCTCAGCAATGTATCAAGACTCTAGCAAGACTCTGTCTCAATACTAACCAACTAACTATATAAATAGATAAATGGCAGAGATATAGCTCAGAGGTAGAATTCTCTTGAGTTCAATATCCAGTACCCCTCTAAAAAGAGTTATTTCCACAACTACATCATCCATATATACATAATAATAAAAAGACATTTTCTTTATTTAGTTATTTTCACTTATTGAGTGCCCACCATGAGTAAGATGGTGTGTCAGTCAATTATATAATAAAATAGGTGGGCAAGGTAGCAAACGCTTGAAATCCCTGCATTTGCGAGACTGAGTCAGGAGGATCATGGTTTGCAGCCAGCCTCAGCTACTTTGTGAGGCCCTTTGCAACTCAGTAAGACCCTGTTTCAAAATAAAGAATTAAAAAATAAGTCTGGAGATGTAGCTTGGAGGTAGAATGCCCCTGGGTTCCATCCCTAGTATTGAAAAAAAAAATAATGAAAAAAAATTGCAAAACATGAAGGTGACACAATGAAACTAACACAAGAAGTGAGCAGACCTAGAGTCTATTAGAATTGCAAATCATATTTTGCTATAAAAATATATACTTGGTATTCAGATACCATGCTGAATTTGTTGATCAGTTCTATAAGTCTTTTGGTTGAGTTTGTTGGGTCTTCTGAGTATCATGTCATCTGCAAATAGTGAAAGTTTTAGTTCTTCTTTTCCTTTTTGTACTCCTTTGATTTCCTTTTTTTTTTTTTTTTTGCTTAATTGCTCTGGTTAGAGTCTCAAGTACTGTAATAAAAAGAAGTGGTGATAATGGGCATCTTTGTCTTGTTCCTGTTTTTAGGCAGAATTCTTGCAGTTTTCCCCCATTTAATATGATGTTTGATTAAGGTCCATTGTGGATTGCCTTTATGATGTTGAGGCTGCCTAATACATGAAAACTAGGGAGAAAATGGGTGATTGGAGAAACTCTAGATGAAGAAGATACTACAGATGAACAAATGAGGCGACCTAACTGAGGGGACTGGAGGGGGAAGAGGGAAGTTCTCTAATGCACATGATGTACACTCACAAGCATAGTGAAGTCAATAACTAAGCCAAACATGAGAAGGGAGGAGAGAGGGCATGGGGCAGGAATTGGGTAAGGGCTAGATGCGATGTGTGCATGTATGCCTCTACCATCTTGTACTACATTAAGATGTATGACTACAATGCACCAATAAAAAATTAAAAATAAAGATGAAATAAAAATTAAAACTGACTTCCCCATACATTAGACACTGTATTCAGTTCTGTGCAAAACTATTCCTTTAAAGATTTGGAAAATGTAAGTATAATATGTAAAATGCTCACAATTATAGGACTGAGTCCAATTACTCAAAAGATTAGAATTGGGTATCTCTGCACTCCATGTGAGGTGATAAAACTTTGTGGTAGGTCAGCTAGTACAAACTAGAAACTGATCGGCTATAGCAGCAATCTCCTAGAGCAGAACATGTTGATTTTATTAGAGCTGATATGTCTATGTATCAGCGTGGCTAATACAGGATTTACTATTTCCCCACATTTCAAAGGATATAGAAGTATAGCGTATCATGAAGAAGTCAAATCGCTACCCATAGTTGCAAAGGTAGTTGGTGCTGAAGCTGGGATTTCAGCAGATACTGATCTCCAAATCTGTTTTTGAATCCCTTCCATGCATGATACAATATGTGAAAAAAACGTAAGAATCGCAGGGAAGGAGAAATATTCTTGTCGCATCGAGGAGACCGCAACAAACTGTAGATTGGCAGAACTATCTCTGGGCTTAGGCAGAAAAGAACAGCTCATATTTGACCACGGGACAATTGACAGGGGGCCTGTAAGCACGTTCCATTTCTGCAGACTCAACCGTTAAAGGTTGTGGGTGAGTCATGTACTCTTTTATTTATACCTCTGATGTGATTAAAAGAAACTCTCTTTAGTGTGCAATACTGAATTTTTCAATCGCTAAGAGGCAATTAATTTTATATTTGAATTTAAAGTTCTTTGGTATATTAACCTCAATATTTACAATATTTACAAGTAGCTTCGAAGATGCTTGATTTCTGAAGAACCGCTAGATAAGAAGCAGATCTTGTTTATTAATAAATGAGAGTAGAATCCCAAGTTCAAGGACCAGGGAGGGAATGGGCAGGAGGTGTGGACTGGGTGAGGAGTCTTGCCTATCTCTGGCTTTGCTCTGCTCTGAGGTGAGGTTCTCCCACAGGAGGGGCCAGTGCCTCCTTCCAGCACATCAAACCTGAGCTTTTTGAGCCCTGTCATGTTCCAGATAGCTTGGAAGCTCCCACCCACATGGTCTCTAACATAATTTCTTTGTTCTTTTAAAAGATGTGTGACCCTGTTCATTTTTCCTCTTTCTGGGCCTGCCATGCCCTGGGATCTGTGGCAGGAGGAGTTGCAGGGCTTCACACAGGTCTGTCATGAAAGGATTGACAGTTGGATGCATTACTATTGAGTAATAGAGGGCCCTGTAATGTCCGCCCTGCACAGTGGGATTTCTCCATATATGAAGATGTTTGCATGTTTTCTTGATCAAGCACTGCCTCTTGTCCTTTGGACAACCCCTATTTTTCTAGACAATTATGTAAACCCGATTAGTGTAGGGCTAGCTTGTCAATGATCGATGACTGGGCTTCTGACTCAATTAGCAACTTAATTCCCTGATAGTTGCCCTCTTTTGTCCTTGAGTATTCTATGCAGTCTAATGTCACATTTTGCTTATTTGATATTTCCAGAGAGAAAGAGAGCCAAAGTGAAAACTATCTAATGTATATTGAGATAACATTGAATGTATATGTATTTGAGGATAGACCTGAATGAATTAAAAAAATAATACTGCACAATTTATTGGGCCAACAATGAAGGGACAGCTATGGCAATCAAACGTGTGCTTTGTAAATTTGCTGATGACACACATTATTTACTTCTGTATCTTCAGATTCAGTCATAGTGCCTAATATATAGATATCAGCCAATAATTGCATGCCAAATTAAACTGATAATGCTTGTGTAAATTTGCATATGCAAGAGAATATGTAAACAGAGAAAGGAAAACCGAAAGTCTAGGGAGAGATAAAATGAATTTGGCAGGAAGAGGGTATTAATTAAATATGCACAGACAAGGAAGAATAAATAAGACACAGATAAGAAAACCATGGAGTAGTGAGTGAAAGGAACTGGAATCAGAATTGTTATGTACCGACCTGCATAACTGCCTCCCATCAAAGTGTTCAGTGTCTCAAGCAAAAGTGGGGAGAGTGGATGCGGCAGTATGAATCAGAATAGAAACAGAGATGGTGGCATAATTCTTGAAATTGGATGACTCTAAATATGTGCATGTGAATCTTCTTAATAGGCTCACATGGATTTTCCATTATACCGCGCAATCAATACTCTCCGTGTGTAAGTTATCTTCTCTGCCTCTTCTGCACTGACGTAGCAGCTTGCCCTTCTCCCAGCTGGTGTGCACTGAGGTCAGGGCTGTCCAACTTTATCTGCAGGTGTGTGAGGAGGGAGTTGCTTTGCCATTTCACACAGAAGGCAATAGAGTTCATGGAGATTTGAAATGACCTGCTCCAGGCATGATTCTATTGGCACTAGGCCAATGACATTAACTGCTATCTTACTATTGTCTTACGTGGCCCAAAGATATTTCCTTGTTACCTGTATCTTAGCATACATTTATGTTTGTGTGAATTCTCAATTATTAGGGCTCTTTTCCCTCACCTTCTTTTAAGCGTCTCCAGAGTAAAAAGGGAGGGTAGAGGAACTTCGATCTAGTTTTCTCTGAAAATCAGATGGCAGTAAGACAATATGTATGTATTAGGGTTCACGAAGGTTGGTAATAAAGAAGTTAATCATAAGCTCTTTAGGAAGTTTCCCTACTTGGCAACACCTAAGCACCCAACTTTGTCTATACTGATCGGATTCAATCCACATGTGCTTAATAAAATAGAATAAGGTATAGAAATACAATTTACAGATTACATAGTGATCCTATTCAAATGTTAAAGCAAAACCTACAGATTGCTGCTTGTCTAAGGATACACTAAGGTAGGTCAGAGAACATGGGAACAGGTAAGATTCAAGAGGCCATATTCATCAGTTTTGTGAGATGGGGGTAGGAGTTGAACAGGGAGTTTAGAAACCTGCTGGCTCCAGAAAACCAGGGACCACCAGATCACAAGATAAAAATTCAAATTAAAGATTAAAATTGGGGAAAAAGTATTGGTTCTCCAAGGCCCAATTCTGAGTAGTTGTAAAAAAAAAAAATAAAACATATGTAAAGTCTCAATAAGGTTTAAAAGCCCACCTCATCTGGGTACGTGGTATATGGAGGGAGGGAAATGAGGGGCAGGGTGGGCACCAAGTACTGTGTGCATATATAACATTATCAACCTGACTTTCATTCTGACATGAGACTGTAATGCACCGATTAAAAATAAAAGAAAAAAACTCACCTCCGAGATCTTCTGTGGTTACTTTCTTGATTTAAAATAAACTTCCATATTTCTATACTCTTCCTTGGCCTCTGGTACTTCATTCGTTGAAGTCTGTAGGAAAGAATCCAATAAGATAAGACACCTCATGTCAACACCATCAACTGGCAACAAAGTCTAATGGGTGTAATGGAGAGGGGTTGTCATTTATTGAACCCAGAGCTGAGACAAAGATATCCGTTCATGCAAGCAGCTCTATTTTATCTACTATAAATATCATGCTGCCAAATGCCCTGAATAAACCATCTTACAATGAATGTGTTGTTAAAGCCCTGCTATTGCAATTTGGCTCACAATTTCTGGGGAGAGTCTTACCTTTACAGTTACTTTGGATTATCTAATGAGCAAATATATATATTTATATTTTTCTCTTTCTAAAGGTTGAAAGTAGACTTATCTGCTTTATTTTCCTAGCCCCAGAACTTGACGTTGATTATCATTTTTTTACTGTGTGTGTATGTGTGTGTGTGTGCACGTGTGTGTGTGCACATGTGTGTGTAAAGAGAATTAAAGAAAACAAACTAGGCTTACACAGTCTAATTAATCTTAGCCCCAGTTAACATTCCCCCAAGATTTGAGCATCCTGTAACATCAGCATTATCTCTGTACTTTAAAAATAAGGAAAAAAAAAAACTTGGACCATCTTTTCAAGTTGGAAGTTGTAGTCAATAAATAGCATTTGGGGAAAAATAAGGATTATGTTTTTAAAGACTGACAGACTGAAGTTCAATAGACTCTCAGTGGCTGTTTGGCCTGGTAGGAGTGATAATATCCCACCATTGACTTATCAATTACATTTCCTTTTACCATCGCATGTCTGTCGGTTCTTACTTCAACCCTAGCCACACTAAGTAGTGAGTGACAAGCACCTTAGTCCACTGATGAGCTGCATTTTAGCATCAAATGCCTCCTGGCTTAGCTGGAAATGCTTTACAGAATTGAGCTCAATCCATTATACCTTGCACATGGGAGCTTGGCCTTTCAGAATCACACAGGCCCTTTCAGTCTTGATCAGCTTGGATATATGAGGTTGTAGTTTATGACATCAACCATGCAAACAGCTTTGGTTTCTAAAATCAGGACATTTTATCCCTACAAATATCCATAAATCAGTACCCATGTCAGTATCTGAGCAATTACATTAATTGAATATTGACCTTTAAAGCAAACCCTTTTAAGTGATTCTAGCCATCTCGTTTATAAGAGAGTTCTTCCCGATGTTGTTTTCTCTTGACTCCAAAGAAATACTAGCCTAAAAAATTGTTTTTATTTGTATTGCTTTCTATGTTTGCAATAATTCTCCCTTAAAAGTAACTTAATTTGAAAAATATGGAGGCTTCCCCTCCATCAGACCTTTGCTGTGCTGATTTTTCTGTGTGCTGTATGTGCAGAGTTCGGGTCCAGACCATCACAGGGCATTGCTCTGGTTGTGACTTAGGCCATCCGATTCTTTCAGTCAGCCACCATCTACTTTAGGGCAGGATTACATTTAAATAATAGTAGGCACGGACCATTATATAGAATAGTATTTTTGCATTATGCTGATTGCTAATTCTTACTCGTCTGCATAAGATGAGTAGAGGAACTAGCTATCCTAACTTTGGAGCACTAGGAAATTTAACCCTGAGAACCAGCCTATAGATACTCTCCATGCCTAAAATGTTGTTGCCTTGAGCATTTTTGCTTTCAACACAATGTGGGCTGGTGCAAAGTAGACTGACAGACTTTGTTACCCAGCTTGCAAGTTTATTGAAAATGGTGCGACAACTCTTTCAAGATCTGCTTTCTGGATGTAATTCTTCCCTTATTTGGCTTAGTTTGGTCTTAGTGAAAAGGACCTCTGGAAATTTCACTTTATTATATGTGATATCTACTAGTTGCTAGAGACAATTTCCTATTTTCTTTTAAAAATTACTCATATCTGATGTTGGCTAAAATGCATGTACACATTTGAACAAAGGATTTTAATTTCAGAATATCTCCTTAGATAAGTCTCTTGTTTTTGATTTGTTTAATTTCCTTTCTACCTCTGGGGCACACTGCTATCCCCAGTCATGTTAAGTTTCTCTGTAAGTTTCTGCAACTACTCCTTTATTTCTCTTTTGCCATAATTTTATTATTTATTTACAAGTCAATATTTTCTACCTCTCCTCTGAATCCAATTTTTGCTTTTGTTTTGTTTCTTATACAAGCGAAGTCCAATGTTTCTAGTTCCAGAAAAAATTAATTATTCGATGAGCTACTTGATTAAACCGTTTTCCTTTAGCCTTATAAACAGTAATAGCAACAGGAAAAAAAGTAATTCCATCAGGTATAAGGGATCATAAAGGAAAACAGGATCGAGACCATGCGGATCTTCAAGCCTGACTTCGCTAGCGCATGGGGTGTGAGTTCAGACTGATCATTGAACTCGATGAGATTTGGCACCAATAGTTAGCCTTCCAGTCGATATATTATTCTGGAGTTGATTTATGATTAAACATATGTAACTTTAATTATTTGAAATAAAATTTACTTAAATCTTAGTCACATAAGTTGACACTAAGGTATATACGAAACCATGGTGACGAGAAGAGACCTCAGCAGACCTTCTGTCCCGCGACCTCTAATCATTAGAGATTGACATTTATTAACCTTGCTTTAAGTGAGCTTCTCCGTGAATGTCACTTTGAGAATTAGGTAAGAGAAAAAAAGATGAAAGGCATTTCGATTTTACCCTCTGAGCTCACCTGGCCAAGGGCTGATGGATTGTTTTTGGAGTTGATTGTATTCATTCATTGCATTTATTACATATTTTTGTGGGTAATTTTTCATAAATTTGACAGACTAAGGAAAAATACAAGCACTTAAATCAAGGCTTATTGGAAAATATGCAATTTTAAAAAAAGATCCTAACCTTAAGGAACTTTCATATAAAAGTTCAAAATGTAACTATAAAGATTTAACCATGAAATAATGTCAGCAAACAGCAAAGTGGCTGGTTCCCAGCTCCTATCTTCTGACAAAATTATCATAAAATAAAAGAGCAGAAATTATTAGAAAATAGTTTGTTTTTGAGCTCTGGAAATTGATCAAATATTTATAGCAACCAAATTAATATAAAATATAGAAATAGGCAACTTTATTTTTTTATTTTTTATTTTTTATTTTTTGGTGGTACTGGGGATCCTGGAAACCCTTCTACCTCCAGGCTACACTCCCAGATCTATTTTTATATTTTTATTTGGAAAAAAGGGTCTCTTAAGCCAGAGAGGGTGGCTTCAAACCTGCGCGATACTCCTGTCTCAGCCTCCCAAGCACGGGGATTACAAGCCTGCACCACCACAACCGGCTCTAGAAATAGGCAACTTTAAAGTAGAGGAAACGTTGGAACTTCTATTACAAAATACCATGAACTAGATGACTTAGAAATGATAGGGACTTGTTGTCTCAGTCCTGGAAGCTAGAGAGAAAAAAAAAACAACTTTTTTTAAGAGAAAAAAAAAACATTTGCAAATTGTTTCTAGTGAGGGATCCTCATCCCAGAGGGCTCCTTCAAGCAGAGTCCTGGCATGGTCGGGGTAAAGATTTACCTGTGGCTTCTACTAAGGGACACGAATCTCCCTGAGTGGGGCTTCAGTGTCATGTCTAGTGACATCCTATAGGTCCTACCTCCTGATAGCATCTTCTTGAGAATCAGAATTCAACATAGATAATTGGGAAGAGCATGACCATTTAGAACAAAGCAGTCTCAGTATACTTAATTGTGTGTGTGTGTGTGTGTGTGTGTGTGTGTGTGTGTGTGTGTGAAAGCACATAATTTGCCTGTATTTCAATTATTCCTAAGAATTCTAAACCTACTCTCAGACATTTGAGAACGAACGATCAGGTATACATCAGTGTATTTATTTTCAAGTAACAGATGCAACAGAATCCAATTGTTTTAATGTTAAGAGAAAAACATAAAGATGAACCACTTATTTTGATTGTGTAAATATGGGAAGTACAGTGTGATGATTCAATTCATATATTCCACGTGTAATGATAAAATCAGAGTAATTAATTTTTATGTCCTTAATCATGGCTTTTAAACAGTGTTCATTAACATGTAGCAATTGTGCATGTTTATGGGGCACAGCGTTGTATTTTTTTTATTTTTTGGTGGTACTGGGGTTCCTGGAAACCCTTCTACCTCCGGGCTACACTCCCAGACCTATTTGTTATAATTTTATTTGGAAACAGGGTCTGTTTAGCCGGCGCGCCTGGCTTCGAACCTGAGCGATCCTCCTGTCTCTGCCTCCCAAGCGCGGGGATTACAAGCGTGTGCCACCATGCCCGGCTTACAGTGTTATATTTCAATACATGTATTCAATATGTGCTCATCAAGTCCAGAATATTAACTTTAAAGGGAATTTTTATTGGATGGAACTCTGTAGTTTATCAACTCAAACCCAGGCCTAGAGAGTACAGAAACCCAGGAAGACCTAACGTTCTTTATTTTAGATTACCGCTCTCTAAATAAAAATGTCCAACCACTTCTGGAACCATGATTTAATTTGCTCAAGGTTTAAAGGGAAAGCAAAGATATTCCTGCTGGCCTGGATTTCCTGAAACCAGAATAGTACGAAAGTCGTGAGTTTCAGACTGCCGAAAGGAAGAGGGGTCCTTCTTCCAGGAAGGTTCTAGACCCCATGACCACAAGAAGGGCTGGCCTGCCACACATGTAAAAATATCAAGATCTTATAGTTACCTAACCTTCTATTTTATATTATTGAGTATAATGAATGTCATTAACCTAGCCAGGCATGGTGACACATGCTTGTAATCTTAGTACTTGGGAGGCGGAGACAGGAGAATCACAGGTTCACTGCCAACCTCAGCTACTTAATAAGGCCCTCTGCAATCTAGTGAGACCCTGTTTAAAAATAAAGAATAAAAATAGGACTAGGGGTATATCTCTATATAGAATGCCTCTGGATTCAACTTCTAGTACTGCAAAACAACGTCTTTAACCAAATTAAATATTGACATGTTAAACTTAAAATATTCCTTCATAACAGCCTGTAACTAAGTTATCTTGCCTTTGCTTCCTATAGGAAAAAAATGTGTTTTGTTAGGAATAGTCCTAGCAAACTTTTTTATGAAACAAAAGATTAAAGAATCGATTTTGCCAGTAAAGATATTTGCTAAAATCCTGAATTTCTTCAGAAGGAAAAATATGCAATATCAAATTTTAATTCTTATGGCTCACACAGTAGTTATAAGCAGCTTATGATTAGTTTGACTTTTGAAATTAACTTCCTAATTGTTTTCTTTTTCACTACTAAAATTAGTGTTACTTTGTTTTGAATAAATATTTTATGGCAATACTTGAAATCATTCATTCTTTTGAGACAATAAAATGCTAAATGTGAAAATCGTTAGGCACAGTATTCAGCTAAATCCCAAAAATGTATAATAAATTATATTCTATTTTAACTCTCTTTTCCAACTGTTTTAACTATCGCTTTTAATGCAGTTATAATTTTTAGACACCAAAGAAAAATTTAGAGAGTAATATAAAAGAGCAGAAGAATGATTAAGATGTAATTGCTCCAATACAATTCTTTCCAGTGAGATGGGCTCATACCTCTCCTAGTACTTCTTACCTTTCTACGTTATTAACTTTGTCAGAGAAATGCATACCTGGCCCAAATGCAGCTGTTATGATATAATGTACCTGCAAAAGTCAGGCAGCTGTTAGTATTTACTCTTAAATATTTACTTGAAGGCATATCTAAGCTCAAAAAAGAATATACTAGGCAGATTATAAAAGAATATGAGAAAATCCAAATATTTGACCATCTTTTCATGTCATATTTGAAATTATCTGTGTGGAGATTTGTTTTCATACACAGAATACTAACCTGATGTATTTTTCTTATGGCTGAAATAGCAGAACAAGGAGTACGTAGAAGAAGTCTAAATGAAGCTTAAAAACAAAGATTCCTATTAACAAACTAGGGAGTAAATTATAATGAAATTTGTCAGTATACCCTTGGGTTTGCCTAGTTTGGACTTAGAAAATCAGAAGATATCCAACTATAGACATTGATTGGAGCAGAACAGCCACCTGTCACAGCACCCCAAAGCTGCGGGTGTCAAAGCCGAGGCACCGAGAGGGAAGGGAGGAAGGCATGGGTCGGTGTGTTTGTGTCCTAAGCATGGGTCCAAGTGGAAGAGGACAGGAGAAAGGAGAGGTTGGCAGCCAGCAGTGTGCATGTGTGCTTGCAGACAAGAGTTTGTATGTATGTGTGAGTATGTGGGAGTGTGTGTTTGTGTGAGTATGTGTTTGAGTGTGCATGTGTATATTAGAGAATGCTATGTTGTGATGTGTGAGAGTGTGCCTGTGTGTGTTAGGGTATGTTTGACTATGTGTTTATGATGTGTGTATAGTATATATGTTCATGCATGTGTTAGCATGTTAGAGTATGCATGGTTATATAAGTATATGTGTGATGTACTTTTGTGAGTGTGTGTGTGTGTGTGTGTGTGTAAGGGTTAACAAATTTTCCTGCCTGAGATCAAGTAGAACCTCAGCTATCCTTTAGGAAAGGGAGAGGTGTGAGCAGGAGGGGAGAAACAGGTCAACCTTGCCTCTTCAGCCCAGGAAGTCCCCGTCCTGGGGAAGCTGGACTGAAGCGTGAATCGGGAGCTGGGAACGAAGTCCAGTCCTGATGTGGCAGCGACCAGAGCTGGTGTATGAAGGCGTCTCATGAGCTTGCCTAGATAATTTCTGCTGTAGGACAACAGTGTCATTCCAAAGTGTTACCTTCTACATGAGGTCTTATATCACAGTGCCATTTATTTTCTCAGTGGCTCAGAGTATAGATTGTCATGAACCCATTTGAAGGCCCCCATAGTTAGGAAAACTGTGAATTGATGCAGTCTACTTGTTATGTGTTGGAGTTGAGAGTTACAGGAAACAGTGAAGGTGTCCGCGGCAAGTAGCTCCTCACCCAACTCACTACCTTCACACAGCTATCCCCCACGTTGCTCGTGACAAATGACAGCTCAGGACATGGGTGATCTGTGGGCTGCCATGTCCCCTAACTCTTCAGACACAGCTGGTACCCAGCCCTATTAATGCTGCTGCCTTTGGGTCTCAACAATTTGTCTTCTTTCTTTGCAACCATTTCTACTGTCAAAATCAACCTGGGCTCACAGTGGAGGGTCACTGTGTGAACTCGGGAACATGGCGTTATCCACACCAATTTTTTATTGGATTTATATGAGTCTTGGGACTTCAAATGTTAGCACTGAGGCTGGGATGAGCTATCACTTTTGAGACTGTTAGGACAAAAGCCACCTGTTCTGCAAACAATAAGACATGGATTGAAGGGCGGGGTGGAAATCTGTGGACAGAATCCTATTCCTCTAAGAATTTGCATTTTAAAATCTTGAACCACAATCTGACACTATTTAGAACTGGGTCTTAGAAGAAGATAATTATGATAAAATGAGGTCCCATGGGCTGGTTTCTAATGTGACAGAGTTAATACAGTGACAGAAGAGATATATTAGCTAGTGTTCTCTTGCTCGCTCTCTCTCTCTCTCTCTCTCTCTCTCTCTCTCTCTCTCTCTCTCCTCTCTCTCACCTCCCTCTCCCTCACCCTCTCCCTCTCTCAAATTCACTCTGTTGTTCTGTGCATGGACATGCAAAAGACCATATGAGACAGCAGCTGCTCACAAGCAGAGAAAGGGCCTCAGGATGAATCTCAGACCCCTGGACTGTGATGTGGATCTTCAAGCCTACAGAACTCTGGGAAAATATTGTTATTTAAACCACCCATCTACGGTATTTTGTTACATTAGCCGGAGTTGAGTAACACAGATTTGGGAAGATAGCCATTCCTGAGTGTCTTATATTTGCCTATTTGCATAAACCTACATTAATACTGCCCTTCAACAAAATTAAATTGCTCACATATCTTTAAATAAGACTTTGTTTCCACATAATTTTCTATTATTAAACATACCATTTTTTTTCTTTTGACTTCAGATGTTTTCATTTTTGTCTATTAATAAATAATCATTAATCCCTGGAGACCCAGATGAAGTTCCTTGCATCAGTCTAAAGCCACTGGTTCACTCCCCCATCATATTTTGTAAATTTAATACTGAGCATTTAATGGATGGAATTCTTCATATATATAAGTCTCTTTCCATTAGACTCTGAGAGTTTTTGTCCCATGCCTTGAATATGAACAGATCCATGTTCAAACCCTAACTCTGCAATTGATTGTCTTTCAAAGTTAAACTCTCTAGGTAAATTGAATATGTCAACATCTATTTATTATGTTAATATGTTTTAATTATTATCACATATTTCCTGTATCTGCAACATATTTGATAGTAATTTGTTTTTTTTATTAGCAAAAGGTAGTCTTAGTACATATTCAGCTGGTAATGTCTGTAATAATAACTAAGGTGCAAACAAATAATGCAGAATTTGAAGCAGTTAAAAAAGTAATTAAGAGACAGAGGAAAAAAATCATATGAAGAAGAAACTAGAAATGACTCAAGAGTCAGACCTGGTTTAAAAAAATAAAGAAAGAACAAAAAATAGGGCAGGGGGTATAGCTCAGAGGTTGAATGTCCCTGGGTTCCATCCCCTAACCTGCAAAAAAAAAAAAAAAAAAAAAAAAAAAAGGAAAGAAAATGGGTCTTCCAGTTGAATCCTAGAACTTTGAAGTGCTTTTTCAAGTGTACCTTGAAATAATTGTTTTGTTTTCTCATGCCTCAAATATAAGTCAGAGATTTGGCATTAAATGTGAGCATATCGTCCTTTATTTGCAATTTAGGTCCCTCGTCATATCTGTGTTCTTGAACCTCATTTCTCTACACTAACTCAAAGTACAGATCAGATTTCAAGGGGAATATGAAATTAACTTCTTTAAAATTTACAAGCAGATAACATTTGAAGACAATAGAACTGAGGTAAAGATTGGCTTAAGAACAGATATATTGAAAAGTGGAGTTTTTTTTTATGTGTCCTTTATGGAAAAAGATGTTGAACCAATAGGTTTCTTCTTGTCCTTTAGAAGGAATCCACTTAAATGTTAATGAAAGCAAGGTACCTCACAAGTCTATGTGTGGTGGAATATTTTTGTTTGTTTGTTTTTGGTGGTACTGGGCTTCCTGGAAGCCCTTCTACCTCTGGGCTACACTCCGAGACCTATTTTATTTTTGGAAACAGGGTCTCTTAAACCAGCGCGGCTGGCTTCGAACCTGCGCGATCCTCCTGTCTCCGCCTCCCAAGTGTGGGAATTACAAGCGTGCGCCACCATGACCGGCTGTGGTGGAATATGTTATGGTCCTCATGTTAGTGTAGAAAGTCAGAGGAAGAGAGAGGAAAAGGCCACTGACTTTAGATATGAAATGAATAAATGAAGCAAACATGGCGGACTTCACTTGGCACACACGTACAGGTCCTAGGAAGGCTTGCTGGAGGAAGGCTGATGCAAAATCCTGATGCATTGCCTTACTGAATCAATTAGCATCACGTCTTTGAAGACATTATGTAGACTGTTTATGAAATATATTTTTAAAGAAAGAAGAGAGAGAACACGCAAGCTATAATTTCAGAGCCTGGGAAATTTATTTAATTTTTGCCAGCTTTAAGCTATAAAACACTTAAGAATATCTATGTTTGTCCTAACTAGAGGGAAAAAAAAAGTGAGAAGAGCTTTTTAAAGACATTAGAGATCAGAAAAATTCAGTAAAGGATATCTCAGAAGATTCAGAAAATTAGTTATAAAATGATAAAGTTTTAGGAGGCTAAGTAACAAAGTCGCTCTTCTACACTGATGGTGCCAGCCTAACTAAATAATTGGGCATAAAACTATCATATACCATAAATACAGATACAGTACACCTTTTTATATGATACAATAAGAAATGCCCGACTCACAGTTTAGGATAAGTGCTGTAATAACTAACTTAAATGTAATCTTTTTTTTTTTTTTGTGGGACTGGGGATTGAACCCAGAGGCATTTGACCTCTGAGCTATACCCCCTGCCCAATTTTTTATTCTTTATTTTGAAACAGGTCTCACTGAGTTGTGGATGAGGCTGTCTGTGAACCATGATCCTCTGGTCTCAGCCTCCCAAATGCTGGGATACAAGTATGTGCCACGATGCCTGTGTTTTAAATGTAGCTATAATCTAAAAGATTGACCACGTAACTTAGAAGAAAGAAGGTTTATTTATTGTGTGTGTGTGTGTGTGTGTGTGTGTGTGTGTGTGTGTGGTTTCTGGTTTAGTTTAGTTCATGTGAGGGCACAGTAGATCCCAGAGCATGGTCACAGGAAGGAGAGAGGGAGATCATTTGGGCTGTGCTCCTCACACCATGGAGGCCAGAATCTAGAGAGAGCAAGGGGAGGGGAGCCATATACAATCTCCAAGGATTCACCCCAGGAACCTACCTCCTCCTGCCATACACTACAGTCCTACCAGGTACCACTCAGGTACATTTATCCCAATGTGTTGATCTACTTCTGGGATTTCAACCCTGGTGACTCCACTGTCTCAATCTTGAACATTAATATATGAGCTCTTCAGGGAATATCTTATGATTAGTAAATGCATGATGAGTTGTTGGGGAGGAAAATGTAAAAATATAAATTTAGAACAATAAAGAGAATTTAAAAATGTGTCCCAATTTTCCTAGCTGGTAAATCCTGTTGGCAAATGTAATGGCATACACGCTACTGCTTGTTTGCCTTGACCTCAGCTTTCCGAGTGTTCAAAATTAAACAGTGGAGTAAAATAAAACTTTTCTCTTCTCCCCAAGCTGTGATATCCACTGAAAGGTGAAGAAAAGCACATGTTTGGGGGCGGTAGGGTCATGGGCACACATGGGACCCTCATTAGTCATAGGTTCTGAACTTGCAGATTCACCTGCCTGCTAAATGTACCTGTAATTCCCAAACCAACTCTTGTGACATTTGCAGGGTTAGTCCCTGACATTCACAGAGCAGTGAAAAATTTGAGTTGTCAAACATGTGCAGGCCCCACTGACATGGAACAAGGCCACGCTCTGCCTTCTTTATTCAGCTCATAGTGTAAACAAGTGTCTTTTTCATGGTCTAGTCAGTGGCTTGGTTTTCAATGGGTGTCCTTTTGTTGGACGTTTCACTATTTAAAATCCCCCTAAGCAAACCACTGAGGTACAGCCCAGAATCCCCAAGTGCGATAACCTTGTGATTTGCCTTATGAGGAAAATGTGTGTCTTAGCTTGTCTGTTTAGACATGTGTTATGGCGCAGTTAGCTGTGATCAATGCTAATGCACCAACAATACCCATTGAACAAGATGCCTGTAAACAGAGAGACACTCAGAATGCGGTTGCGTATTGATCATTTGAGGGAAATGTTATGACTAGCGGCTCAAGGGAACTTAACCCTGAATCTCCCCCCAACACCAGTGGTTCAGCCTTTGCTGATTCAGTGTTCTTAGCTACTGTGTGGAACGTAGTCATCACGAAGAGTGAGAATCAAGCAAGCCTGGATTTTGAATCGAATGGGCTTCTAAACACAGAGTTGGGTTGTTTAATCCATGAAATTGCCCCCCCCCTCATTTTCTGAACTCACTCTTCATAAACACAGAAAATGGAAGGAAAAGAGTTTGCTCCTCTGAACCAACCACAGAGCGGCCAGCAAACCAGGGCAGGGCCTTCTCCAGCAGTGTGCAGGAGCCGGCTCAGCGGAGTGGCAGGTCGAGGGGTCCAGCCAGGAGGTAGAGTCACAGGAGTGTTGTGACTGCTGCCTCCCGCCAGGGAAAGGCAGAGCCAAGGGGGAAGCCCTGTGGCTCTTTAGCCACAGAACTGGAAGGAGGAGAATAATTGTTTATTCACAATATCAAAAGACTGATCAAAAGACTACCTGTCTCAGTCGACAGTCTCACTTCTATGACCCAATGAGCCCGATCACACATAGCTTAGAGAAAGAGAGACTTTTATGCCCACAGTTTCTGGAGATTTCAGAGCTTTAGTCTGCAGAGCTCAGAGCATGGTGGTAAGAAACAGAGAGAGGTAGAGAGCAAGGCTCTGCTCTCACATCACAGAGGCCAGAAGCAGGAGTGAGAGCAGAGGGAGGAAGTACTTTATATAAAATCTAAGGAAGGCCACAGCCACAGAGGCCTACCTTAGCAACCAAGACTCATGTCTACCACCTCCATCTTGTTTCTATGAGAGGTAGGGGGATATTCCTAATCCAATCCATTATACTAACATTATAGCCATGGTTATATTAAGAAGAGGAGGAGGAGGAGGAGGAGGAGGAGGAAGCAAAATGAGGAGGAGGGGGAGGAAGAAGCAAAAGGAGGAGGAGGAGGAGGAGGAGGAGGAGGGTACAGTTCCAGGTGGAAGGCCTTGGGTACCACATTCTCTGACATGACATAGTTGGCATAGTGCCTTACTGATCCCAGGGATGAGCTGTCCAGACACAAAGTGACAGATTGCATCAACTACCTGAGAGGGCCTATAGCCCGAAGCCCCCGACAGCCTGTGCATCTCCCTGGAGGCTGTTGTGGCCAGATGCCAGAGGCCCCGCAGCTGTGGCTCGAGCTCTGGGGTCCTGTGAGTTCAGAGACGTGGTTGTAAGATTGTAGAAATGCGGGGTGTGCCCCATTAGCATAGAGACACGCCGAGATCCATAATAAGTTACGAGAGGCTTTATTCGTGGGGGGTCAACCCCCAGCCCCCGCGTGGCCGCGGGGGCCGGTGGCCGGCGGGAGAATACCTCCCTCCCTCTCCGGGTCCTCTCTGAACCCTCTCTTCTGGGGCGGGAGGCCTGGTCCCCGGAATCGCAGGCTCCACCTCCTAGCTCTCGGCCCTGCCCCCACTTTACAGTGGTCTCTGCAGGCCTGGAGGGAGAGCTGTGCCTGATGGCAGAGGTATTCAACAAAAGTTTGTCCCTGTGCCAGTTTCCATAAAGGGAATTTCTAGGGGAAATGTTTAGAAGTTTCTGCCCTGGGTGTTGATCCACTCTTTAAGGAGCTACAGTCCTAGGACCTGGAGCTTCAGAGCTTCTTCCACCTTGGCATGAAGCCCTTCCAAGAACAAAAACTTTGGGTTATATATCTATGAGGTGATTTCATATTTATGGATACTTTAAGCAAAAATACTGCAGTAGACTTGGCTTTAGGCCTAGATATTTAATAAAACCTTTCTTAGTCACTTTTAAGATAAGTAAAGAGACATTCAATTCTACAGGGTCACTCAGGAGGAGGTAGATGGCTTACCTCCAGGCCTGGGTCAGGGAATTAGCCTTCAGGGTCAGTCTGTGCTAACAGCTGGTCACTCTAGACACAGGCTGGACATTTGGATGGCCCTGGTATACACACACAACATTACAGGACCCCAGGGAATGCACAAAACCACAGAGAATACCAACTCTATATAGGATGATTTTCCTATACTTACCTACGATTTAGTTTAATTCTCAAGCTATGCACACGTATTTTGTTATCAACAAAGTATCTTATTGTTATGAACATACCTGTGGTCTTTTTGCTTTCCTTCTCAAGTGGAGAAGTTTTACCTTTTCACTTAAAACAAGCGTTTCTGGCTCCTTACCCATATGCACTCTGCCAACAACATGCCCTTGCTCTTTGGTACGTAATGAAGTAGGATAAGGGGCACCAGCTCTGTGGTGCCACAGGATCATGTCATCAACCCTGCCGGCTCTGATCTGATAACAGCAGGTGGTCACACTGTACTAGTATTGGGAAGAGGTTTTAAAATTTATTAATGAATCAATATTGGGAAAGAAGTTCAATTATAAAAATATATCTTTTATACTAAGAAAGCCAGGGCTAGCTAGCAGGGACTTGTAATTTACATTTGTAAAAGAGAAAGAAGGCTGGAGCCAGAGATGGGAGGAAATCCCAGATCCTGGAGAAACAAGTTCTTACACCTGGGGGGATGGAATAAAAGGTGGTCGGAGATGGGGCTGTCCCCCCCCTTCCCCCTTCCAGGACAGATCCACCTGGAGACAGCAGAACCAGGGCTGGAGATAAGGGGTAGCATTATCTCCAGATCAAAGGACCTGCCATGAACTTGATTGGGATAAAACACTTAGTAAACTGGAGTTCTATGGCATTTTCATTCGAATTGCCCCCCTGTGCCCCACTCCGGCACAGGGCTGTGACTATCTCTATATTTCTATCTTTTTAATAAATTTCTTTAAATCTTCAGCAGCTGTCTAAGCGATGAATATTTATTCTTAGCCCAGGACAAGAATCCACAGTTTTCCTGTTTGTCTGTTTGCGTGGTGGTGGTGGTGGGGATTACTTCTCCCCACGCACACACCAAGCACATTTCACCCCGCAACAACACAGCAGGGGTCCCTGGACCACTCAGAAATCCTGTGAGGTTCAGGGCTGGGAGGATGCCCACTTCTAAAGGGTCTTACTGAATATTTTGGTTGTCTGCAGGTCAATGTAACTCTGGATGGTGGAACTGCAGCTAAGCATGGACTGCTGTTGTGCAAGAATTTCAGTAAATTTATTCAGAATCTGCTTCCGCTGGCTCTCCACCCCCACCTCCAGATCAATGTGTACCTCTGTGCTGTGCAACTTGCCCTCCGTCATTAACTGAACAGGTCACAGTTACATGTTCCAGAGTGAAAAGAAACAACAGGCTAGAAATCAAGAAAATAAGCATAAATCATCTTCCATAAATGAGCATTTCTGCTCATGTAACATGTCAGACAAGGCTAGCTGCCAGCCCCCTGCCAATATTACCCCTCCAAAAAACAAAACAAAACAAAAATTTGATTCTCTGCTCATTGCATTTTCTAAGGAATTTGTGTCCAGAAGACCAGGACTGACTTCGTCCATTGCCCTGGTCTATGGGTCATGAGAAGTCCACCAGTGAACATCCAGAAAAGGTTTCCTTATCTAACAAACAGCTGCCTAACAGGCATACCTCCTCTCTCCCCATTTGCCTCTGCATGTGCCAGAGACAGCTGCACTGCGTGTCCACGAGAAACACGTGACCAGATGTGGATGGAGAACAAGTGCGCAGGCGGCCCTGGGGCCTGGATTCATCAATCCCGGAACCACCCAGCTCTGGACTTCTGCGTGCTCCAGTTAACGAACTCTTGTTATCATCCTTCTTGTGGCTGGATCTTCTGTGCTTGCAGCTGAGAGCAATTTTGTAACCCGATTCTTCTTTTGTGAGGAAGAACAAAAGAAAGAAGAGCAGATGACTTGCTGTCTTTGCACATTTGCCTAATTTCACTGGTTGCTGATGTAAATGTGCGTGCATTGCTTAGGTTGGAACACAGTCTCAATTAACAGAGCACATTCCATCATTTATGAACTTCATAATCAAAAACTCCACATTAAAATCACTCTGAAATGCCATGTAACATGCCTTATGATGCCCAAAAGGTGCCTAATAGAGTACTGTGGTCACATGCATTATGCTGATAATACACTTTTGCCAAGACATCCTGCTGCCTCGGCATCTATGTGTTGAGACCCCCCACTCCACATAGTTAATCGGCAAAAAGCCCCGAGAAAGAGGTATCGTCTCTGGCCAAAATATCCCCCACTTTTACCCTTCACTATTATTTCCTTTAACTTTCTACACGAATTGCTCCAGTGATGTGAAATTAGGACTACAAATAGAAACTGAGTCCGTGGAAATAAACTCTCTAATAATTTGCCTAAACGTCCTTGGCTCTGCTCAATAACAATAAAAACTGGCCAGAATTCAGATGCTGTGATAAGCATTCCAGCTGCAGCAATCACAAAGGGTCTTCGACCCTCACTATCACTAACTTAGGTTAAGCTATTAACTCCGGTAAGGTAGTTCAGTTTAAGGAAACTTTGTTTACCCTTGAGATCCTGCCTAGAGACAGAGAAGATAAAAACCTTGTGTGTGACCTTAAAGCAATTTAGTTGATAAACAACTTAGTTGCCCAAATACAATAGATTCAAGGAGAAATATTGGTGACTTTTACGCCCAGTGTAAATATTCCTGAAGACAGAGAGGCAGACCGCATGGTTAGAAATGAATATGACAAAATAAAGGACAGATGTTCTAAATATATATGTATGAAGGAAAGGAAATACCGTGTAAGAGTAAGAAAAGCATTTTTGCATGAAGAAGAGCTTATCATAAGAAAGTCCCAACTGGGAAAGAAAGGAATTAGAAAGTTAGAAGCAGGTTGCAGAGGGTTTGTGACAGAGAAATGGATTATTAAAGATGGTTAGACTTTTAATAGGCTTATTGTCTAAAGAAGAGTGTTCAGCAGTTAAGGAAATACATCTGACAATTAAAACCAAGAACTTTGTGGTGTTGTTTGTGGTATTTTGTCTGCAAAACTGTGTTGTGAGTTTGCTTAAGCTTTCAGATTTAGAAGGTAAAATGCCAACACCTGGAGAAACTTTATCACATCCACCTGAATCACCACGTCTCCCCACACTTGCTATATGAACTGAGCCCAAAAGATGGAAAGTTCCAAGAAAGCCAAAGAAGATTCCCCGAGAAACCCCCAAGCCTTGGCCATGCTTGTTTATTTTGGGAAGTGGCCCCCTGGGACTGCTTATCTGCAAAGACCTTGGAAAAAATCAGGAGTCAGGAGTCAATCTCTCGAAGATCAACAGCCAGCTGAAGGACTAGTTTTATTACCTTTGTTTACATGTCATTCATTATTATTTCACAATGATTACACCCACCTCCCTCTCCTCTTACTATTAACTTTACTGGTGAAAGGTATAAATTTATTGGAGTTTTTGTAATAAAGTGTCATTGGCTCAAGAAGCCTTTGTCCACCTCAGATTCTTTCCCAAGCGCCGTACCTAAAAACTTAGGGAATTCATAGAGGGGAAAGAATTGCTGCAGATAAGTTTCTGCAGAACTCCACCTGCCTTTTGCCCCATCTTTCTGAGGCTCCCGGTCGCGAGTGGACTTGCCCCCACAGGACTGAGCCCGTCGGTAACACACTTTAAAGGTTTATAAGAGTAATATATTGATGAATGAACTCATGTGTTCACGAAAACCAAGGAGGAGATCCTGTGTTTTCCACAAGGTAGATGAAAGTAGCAACTAAGAAGAGAAAATGATTTGCATGCAGAAGGAAATGTCTCCTAAACCACAGAGATAAACTGGGACTCCCAGAGGACCCTGGAGGCAGTAAAGCTTCACATGCAAACTCAAGAGTTTTTAAAGCAGCCTTTGTTATAAAGGAATTTGCAATATTGGACCTATTACTATAACATTCAGATCCATTTCTCTTATCCACTCTCTATTTATAATGTTTCAGTGTGTTTTCTTTTAATTCTGTTTCCTGATCATTTCAAAATACATTTTAAAATATTTTGAAATAAATGTGATGGTTACCTTCCAGTTTAAAGATCTTTATAAAAAATAACTTTATTCCTCCCCTACTCTCTCCCTCTTTATGATTTTTTTCAGGCATTTATCATCGGAACAAGATGATACCAACTGCAAAACACTTGTTTGAGATTTTTTACAAAGGCTTTTGTCCAGAAATCTTCAGTGAATTAATTCGAACCACCCTCCATGCCACTCCTGAGTGGCATGGGGCTGTAACTGTCTTCTGTATTTCAATCTTTATAATAAACTCCTTTAAATTTTCAGCAAGAGTCCGGGCTATTGCATATTTATCCTTAGCTCAGGACAAGAAGCCGCGGTCTTACGGAAAGTTTCCGGGAGCCTAACAAAGGTCCCCGGGGACAGTTTCTGAAACCCTAACAGTCCAAATCATAACAAATACAAAGACAAGTAAAGTACGCATAATTTATTAGTTGTCAAAACTTTCAGTCTGGGCTTGTTAATTTAAGTATGTTATGTCTCATACTAGTCTTTGAAGTTTAAGTACCATCTAAGATCATTTATCTCACCTGTGATGGAGGATGGAACCAGGGTTTTCCTCCTGGTGCCATTTGGGACTTTGTGGTATGTGATCTACAGTGTTCACTGAAACAGTGATTTTGATTGACTACTGTCCATAAGACTTGTGAACTCTCACTGGCTCTAGCATACCATTCCAGGAGGAATTCCATTACATCATAATATTTTTTGATCCTAAAACCCACACATTAGAGGTTATTTTGTATTTATTTTTTGTAGTACTAGGGATAGAACCCAGGGACATTTTATCTCTGAACTACACCCCAGCCCTCTTTTTCATTCTTTATTTTGAAACAGGGTCTCAGTGGGTTACAAAGGCTTCACTAAGTAGCAGAGTCTGGCCTTGAACCAAGATCCTCCTGTCTCAGCCTCCAGAATGGTGGGATTACAAGCACATGCCACCACTCCTGGGCTGGTAATTTTGTGATGTTTTACATTTTTTATTAGTGGTATGTGCCAGTTTCCCTCTGCCCTCCTTAATCATTTTGTGAGTTTCTAAGAATAGAGACCATAACAATTACAGACCCACATGCTCAGGCAGAATGCCAATCAGAACTTCTTGCAAAGCCCACACCCGACCTGTTGCACATGGATGAGCTGGTGATCTGGCAGCCACCCCTCTCACGCATTTATGAACACGTTTATATTTGGTTCTTGGGCTCATTTTACAACAAGACACCACATTACTTAGTCGACTGGGAGGGTGGAGTTGAACATGACTGGCAATGCCTGCTTCATGGCCAGGATTTTGAATTTGTGGATGATCTGCCAATTAAAATGTGAGTCGATGAAAAAATATAGGGATAAACCAAATGGAAAGCACATCAGACATTAAAATCCTTCAAGAAACCAATGTAAAAGAAAAGCAATAGTAAATAAGCAAGTAACAGTAAATGAGCAAAGATTATAGCAGCATCTTCATGGAGGATATTAGAGTGCCCACTAAATAAGGCAGAGTGCTCCCCGTAGAACTGAACAGAGACAGGCAATGTACACAGCGGGTGCTGCCCATCTTCCAGGCAGTGCTGGAGGATGAGACGTGGGTAGACCTGACGAACTCTGTCTGCAAGACTATTTGTAGAGAATATTAGCTGACCTGCTTAGTCAGAAATCAAAAATCCAGGAATCTATTTTACTAGCATGCACATGAGGAAAAACTGGCAAATTTACAAAGATCATTATGGCAAGAGTTGGTTACAATAGAAATAAGTAATTAAAAGACTTGAGCATCCAGAGTGGGTAAGGAAGAAAAGTACATTCATGCTAGGGGTTATTACGCAGCAATAATGCAAATGACAGAGATACACGGATGTGCACTCGGATCCATTTCCAAGGTGAATTGTTGGACAAGAAAAGCAACAGAAGAGCTAAGAGTCTTCCTCTCTCTCTCCTGAGGTCTCTCTCTACATGCGTACACCTATATGTATGCACATGTATTTGTGCTCTTCTAAAATAAAAATAAGCCACAAGAAAGAAAACAAAATTCATGTCTATAAATGCTTGGGGGAGCCACTGAACTGCCCTCACTTCTACAGAACGGAAGGAGAGTGGGGCTGTCCGTTTGTCCTTTTGCCTGACGCTTTGCATTATTTGGCTTTGTGCTTGGGTTCTTATGTCAGTTTCAGATAACATAATAACAGCAGCAAAAGCCTATCAGATGGACACAGGGAGGGAGTTTAAATCCCAGTTAGTAAGAAGAGGGATCAAAGCCCAGATGTGAGGCAGCCAAATGGGGACTCAACATGGGGGATGGAGCAGACAGTGGGAGGTCGGGAAAAGGGGGCCTCCTTCTCACGCGACTCCTGTGTTTCTTCTCTACTATTCTGTAAAACTAGATTGGCCTTTAAAAAGAGTTAAATTGCATTTACTTTAAAATTTTTATAAGATATATACAAGTATAGATATCTAACTTTCCTAACAGAATTAATTCCCATATATTGGTTGATGACCAATAAAAAAAAATAAAATGAAAAAAACAAAAATCAGAGAAAGTAATATAAATTCCTGTTATGGGAGCAAACCAGTCCATGATATTTTTTTATTTGTTTGCTCATTGGTTGTTACTAGGGACTGAGCTTAGGGGCATTCTATCTTTCTGGGCTATACTTTTGGCCTTATTTTATTTTGTCTTTGGAAACAGGGTCTCTGTTAATTGCTGCGAGCTTCACTAAGCTCTTGATGCTGGCTTCAAGTTTGTGATCCTCCTGTCTCAGCCTCAAATACTGAAATTACAGGTGTTGGCCACCACACCCAGATCAGTTTATGGTATTTTGTTATGCAGCCCAAGCTGGAGTACAAACTTGCACACATTTTGTCTGAGAAATTAATCTGCAGCAGCAATAAGAAAGAATATATAGTCCAAGTAGAGTGTACGCCACTGTGAATGTGAAATAGTTATTTGCTCAAATATTATCATAAGGATATTCAAAAGATCCCCAACCGTCTTTCAAAAATTCATGCCAGTATGCTGTACTGAGAAAAATGATAGAGATGCCAAAAGCTGTTAATTAAAATAACTTAATTTTAACAATAATTATTTTCAAAAGAGTGGTGTAACATATTAAGGATAAAATTAAGGACTTTATAAGAAATCTAAACTAAGGCTGGGCGTGGTGGCACACTCTTGTAATCCTCGCGCTTGGGAGGCGGAGACAGGAGGATCGCGAAGGTTCGAAGCGAGCCACGCTGGCTTAGGAGATCTTGTTTCCAAATTAAAATAATATAAAATAGGTCTGGGAGTGTAGCCCAGAAGTAAAAGGGTTTTCAGGAACCCCAGTAACACACACACACACACACACACACACACACACACACACAATAAATAAATAAATAAATAATAAATAAATAAATAATAGGTCTGGGAGTGTAGCCTGGAGGTAGAAGCGTTTCTAGGAACCCCGATACCACCAGAAGAAAAAGAAAAAAAAAAGAAATCTAAACTAATTTGGGCGTGTTGGCTCATGCTTGTAATCCTAGTTCTTAGAAAGCCGAGATAGGAGGATCCCAAGTTTGTGGACTGCTTCAGCTTCTTAGTGAGGCCCTCTGCAACTTAGTGAGACCCATTTCAAAATAAAGAACAAAAAATAAATCTGGGGCTGTTGATCGGTGGTAGAATGCCCCTGAGTTCAATCTCCAGTACCACAAACATACAAATACACACACACACACACACACACACACACACACACACACACACACAATTAAAGTAGTACAGTGTTTAAGATAGTTGTTTCCAGTTAAAAAAGTGAACATAAATGTATTGCAGAGCTCATACAGCATCACATCCTCAGCAGAGTTTTGAAGAACTCCTCATGATCAATGAAGTCCTGTCAAGACAATATTTTATGACACTGTGTGAATCACCTTTGTACTCACACAGAATCTCTCTCCAAGAAAGAAAGTGAAGAGTGGGATGAATTTCAATGACGTTCAGCAAAAGTTTCATTGTATTGGCCTAATAGTATTTTTCAAGATGTGAGTCTAGAGCTTCTTTTCTCCTTGAAAACAGAGTTTGATAACTCCAACTTTAATGGCAATCATTAAAAACACAAAGAACAACAAATGCTGGTGGGAATGTGGAGAAGTGGGAACTCTAATACACTGTTGGTTGGATTGCAAATTATTTATTTATTTATTTATTTATTTATTTATTTATTTATTGTGATACTGGGGTTCCTGGAAACCCTTCTACCTCTGGGATACACTCCCAGTACCTATTTTTATACTTTTTTATTTGGAAACAGGGTCTCTTAAGCCAGTGTGTCTGGCTTCGAACCTGCGCGATCCTCCTGTCTCCGCCTCCCAAGCATGCGGATTAAAAGAGTGTGCCACCACGCCCAGCTTTTGGATTGCAAATTATTGCAACCCTTTTGGAAAACAGTGTGGAGGATCTTTAGAAGAATGAGAACAAACTTAATATATGAAATACCACTTCTGATTATCTACCCAAAAGAATGGAAACCAAACTACCAAACAAATGTATGTGTATCTATGCTCATAGCCGCACAATTCACAATTGCCAAACTATGCAACCAACCAAGATGTCTCTCAAGAGAAGAATGGATTACAAAAGTATGGGATATGTACACAATGGAATATGACTCAGCCATAATGAAGAACACAATTACATCATTTACAGGGAAATAGATGGAACTGAAGAACATTATGTTAAGTGATATTTGTCAGGCACAAAAAGTAAGAAATTGGATACTTGCCCTAATATGCAGAAGCTAGGGAGAATATGGGTCATAAGAGGAACTCTAGACCAAGAAGAAGAAACCATAGATGAGCAAATAAAGAGACCTTGCTGAGGGAGATGGAAGGGGGGAAATGGCAAATTCCATAATGTACATCATGTACATTCACAAAGATATCAAAGTCAATCACTAAGCCAAACATGAGAAGGAGGGGGGAGGAGGGAATGGGATGGGACTTGGGGAAGGGCTACATGAGTGATGCGTGCATATGTGCCTCTACCATCATATACCCTATTAAAATGTATGACTATAATGCACCAAAAATAAAAAAATTAAAAAAAAAAACAGCTCAAGAAACATTGTGAAAAGTTCCTTCTCTGCTCTCTGATGCCATGATTGCGCTCTTAGCTCACCAAAGATGCTGCCGAGTTTTTGCTATTCAATTGAGTTGACTGGTTTTCTCTACATGAGTCAAGCTGACGTCGTCAATATTTGTTAGGTTAAAATGAGATGGCACATGAACTTGAGGGCTGTGTCATAAAATGTTTGTTGACTTCAGACCCTCTGCCTGTCTTTAGTGGGAATGTTCTGTAGATTTTGAATGTACTTTGCGAGTGTTTTTTACCAAGAAAATAGATGTCATTAAAATCACTTGACTCATAGTTGTTCATTCCAAACTCAACTCCCTGCTCTTCTTCTTGTAGTAGCTCATTTCACTTTCCCCAAACCAGCAAAATAAATATTCACTGTCAAATTGAAATTGTGAATATTGCCACACCTGACAAATGCATGCAATTTTTTGGGGGGAGGTAATGTTTTTTCTGGCTTAAATTTTTGCATTTCCTTCCTTTATAAGTTGATATAAACCTTGTTTTCTGTTGGCTTTTCTCTTTCCTATTTCTTCTTTGCATATCTCTACATTTAATTTTGGTTTATTCAAATTTAAACTCTAAAATTATTTGTGTTAGTTACCTTTCTGGGTGCACTGGCTTTCATAATAAGCTAGTTTTGTCATCGTTCTGTTGGAAAGCCTTTTGTTCTACATTTTCAAGAAGAAATGTTTACTAATGGGTCTGAAAAATTGAATTATTTTCAGTTCAACAGTTTTCCCTGACAAATAATTGGTTTCTAAATTATACAGTGTAGCACATGTATATAGATGGTTCATATATTTCCTCAAATGGAAATAAACAGATACAGTCTAGAAAAGATAATTTTTGTAGACTTTTTGTCACCTGGACCAGAGGATGCAAAATAAAACTATACTTTATCTTTAGAAACAGCAGATATTGGCTTTCCTATTTGGAATATATCTTCTCTTTGGAATAATGTTTTACTTTAGGAAGCTCTAAACCTGTGGTGGCCCAGAGGGAGTACAGTCTTGGGGTGGTGGCATGATTCTGAGCAGACCCTAACAACTCCATCTGGCAAGGTTGCGGGTGCACACACCTCTTTATAATAGTGGATGTGCCTATGTATCATGGCTGCACATTTAATATAGTTATGTGCAATGATTAAGCAAAGTGTAACATGCATGTGTACATCCACTGATGTGGTTGTGCATTATTTTGTGCACAACCCTACATAAGAAATGTGTCTACACATTAAAGTTGCTGTTTGCTGTTTGTTCTCCTCCAGATGGCGGCTCCATATGCCTTTTTCATCCTGGGGACCTCACTGCCTGCCTGGATCCACATCTGGCCTCTGACGGGATCCCTGACCAGGCTCTTCTCAAGTAAATTTCTGTGGTTCTTATTTACAGGGTTCTTTCCCACAGAACTCACTTGGGTATTTCTACTGACTACAATTTTCTTTTTTAGCAAGCTTAGCTGACTACAAAGTTATCACTCATTTCCTCAGCTGTAGAAGGATACCTTACATGGCTCTCACATTAAATCACTTTAGGATTTTTACTTTTCAAGCCTAAAGGAGACCCCAGCCATTGAAAATTATCTTCTGCATTTGCTGTCAGTGGGTTGGGGACCTATGATCATGGATCTTTATTGTAGACTACCAGTCCTCTGCTCTAGACATGTTTTAGAAGTTCTGTGTGCTAATATTACAGTAAATCAGCAGCAGGGTTTTCACATGCCAACTCTTGGAAGAGAACCCTAAGCATAAAATGTATTTGTGATCAGGTACCTTGATTTCCATTTTAATTAAAAGAAAGCATCAATGACACTTTAACCCAGGAGGTTTTTACTAACAGTGCTAACAGAGAGTGATTTTATTTTAACGTGTCTTGGGGCTAAATACTTGGGAGAAAGAAGGGGAGAAAGTGGTGTGGAAGGGGAGCAGAAAGTGGAAAGGAATTTGGGACATTGAAAGAAAAACAGAAACTGACCCTTTGGGAAGATAGGTCAGCAGAGATGTTATGAGACATTTGGATTCAACATCCTTTCATGAATTTAAATTAAGTTTGAGAGAGTAGATTGGAAAGTGGGAAAGGATGTGTGTTTGCACATCAGCCCTGTACCTGCTGTGTACAGAACACTCTCTTCTGTTTACCAGGGGTCCACATTTTGCCCTGGACAGGCAAGATCACATTCTTGCTGGTCCGCACAGGTGCCTTTTCTCATATTCTCCAGAGGTTGAAATTCTCATATTCGTTCTTTACCATTTTCCCACCTTAACCATATGCAACATATCAGAGTACTGTGGCAAAACTCTGTGCGGTGGTTAAAAGAGGGCCAGGAAATGGAGTCCTCTCTCTGAGCATCAGTTTAAGGTAAACAACTTGTAGTGATCTCCTTTTAGTAGCAGGTCTGTATTATTTTATGTCATATAAAATTCCTTGCCCTGAAAAGTTTCCAAATTTTATTTTGATAGCAAATGTGGTTTATCTAATACCAGAAGGGGAGAGTGTAGAAACTCATTTCCAGAGGAGATTTGAATACAGTGAGGACACACAGAGAAGGATCAAGGTCACTGAAGCAGAAACCATGACTCTTTCCCCACCTACCCGCAAAGCCTTCCTCTGCTCTGAGCATGTTTGGGAAGCTCTGTGACAGGACTAGAGCAAATCAGCAGAGGTGTTAGTTTTTCGGCAACCTAATTGACTGCAAGGTTGTCACTCATTTTCTCAGCTATATATAACACCTGTGCTATTTGGGTTTTTTACTTTTCAAGCCCAATGCTACATTGAATTGTTGTCCTGGTCGTTGTTCAGTAGCTTAAATGTGTAGGTTATTCTTTCACCTATGAAAAACTTGCAATTGGCAGTGTCCACTCTGTGCATTCTGCTTTCCTTTCATCTGTCTATCAGTGGACTCTTGGGAAAGAAGCGAAGGGATGTGAGTCATTTGTTGCCCTACATCTGGCTTTTTATTTTGATGGAAACAAGCTTGTTTTTTCTTTATCTCTTACTAACAGGCAGTGGACATTTCTCCAGTGAGGCCCCTTAGCTATGATAGGTTTGGTACATCCATTAGCAGAAATTCCTGAGGCTGAACCATCACAGGTGAGTTGTGTTTAATCGTGGACAGAGAATCAAGAGGTGATATTGTCTATTCTGAATGCATATAAGCAAAGTGATTTATTTATTGCCACAATAAACATCAGAGAACTGTTAATACATCACACCCCATTTTGGTGCCGGTATGAGATTTCAGGCCAAATGTTGGCCTATCAAGAAACATTAGGAAATTCTGGTCCATTAATAAACATTCCATTTTCTTAAACCATTTTATTTTGGACCATTTTAACAGTTACTGGACAAAAAAAATTATCAACAAGATGAAAATTTAATATTCCTAAACACTACACAAAAGTATTATAATCAGAGTTTTTCCTAGTGTTTAGAAGAGAACGCCTGTCAGATGTTCTAATAAAGAATTCCTGTCAGATGAAAACTAACTACAAAATGTTTCTGTTTATTAGAAATGATTGCTTTAGTTGGGAGAAACACACAGAATACAACATCTTGAATAAACACAATGAAGTCATTTTAAATATGACAGGACATAACCCTACATATCTAGGATTTGACCATGACTTTGGAATCTAAATTTCCATGGTTTGATGAGTGGTTATTTATAAATGGAACCTGAAATCTGATACTACAGCTTTATCATAATTTGTAAAGGTTTGCTAAAGGTGAGCAAGAGTTCCATTCTGGTGCATTATGTCTAAGCCATCATCTTTAATAATGTGTGTGAGCATACACCGCTGCCAAAGTGATGTGGAGTGAGCACACAGGTGCTGTGTTCTAGGCAGCACTGAGTGACCATGCTCCTCTGTCCTCTTTTCTGTGACCTCTCTCAAACAACTGTGACCTTTCTTTCCACTCACCAGCACAGCGCCTCAGCTACAGATAGAAACAGTGTATTGCACGAGATAAAGCTGACTACCCAGGGGCTGACCTGGGGCATCCTCAGTTCAAGGACACATTCATTTTAGAATTGGGGAAACTATAGCAAACTATAGAATAATATAAAGCAATAAGCCCAATATACTAATATTTTTCACTACTTATCTGTTCTACTATCAAATGGTTACCTGCTAAAATTCTTTACAATCAACATTTGCTAGGCGCCAATTAGGTACAAGTTACACTGAAAAACTGCAAGAGACAGCATGGCTTCTATAAATATAGTTTAAGAAGAAGATAAAACATGGGCCTTGCTATGTTATGTGATTATAGAAATATAAAGCACTGCTGGGTATGGTGATCAGACCTATAATTCTAGCATTTGGGAAGCGGAGACAGGAGGATCACAGACTCAATACCAGCCTCCTCCAGTATTCCCCAATACACATGCACATGTGTGCGTGTGCGCACACACACACACATGCACACACACACACACACACAGGCATATACACATGTATTTATATATACACAAAGCACTATGAGAAAAGAAAAACAGTTTTTATACAGAAGCAAATTTCATAGACACATGCATGTGTGCGTACATGTTGGTAGAGTGCCATTCTTCATACCAATATTTCATACAACCAAATAAATTCAGAATATATTTTAAATAATTTGAGCACCACATTATAAGTCTGGGTCTTGTGGGTGGCACTGGGGACTAAATTCAAGGATATTCTAGCTCTGAGCTACACCCTCAGCCCTATTTTATATTTTTATTTTGAAACAAGATCTCACAGAGTTGCTGAGGCTGGCCTGGAACCTGAGATCCTCCTGTCTTAGCCTCCCAAGTACTGGGATAACAAGTGTGTATCATGACATAGGCTGAGCGTGTTTTTTTTTTTTTTAATCCAAAAGATAATACTGATTTTTTTTGTTTTTGTTTTTAGTTATTCAGTTGTGTTTAGATCGCAGAATGCAATCAACCTTGTCTTCATCGTGGGTTATACTCACATGTCACTCAGGTGAACACCGCCCAGCAGCCGGTTTGCTATATGAACAATGAGTTCTCTCCATATATCAAGTCCTCAAATCTGTCATAACTTTTAGGGTCAAAAGTTTAAACTCCAGGTCCAGAAATGTCCTCTTATACTCTGCTCCCTCTTCGTCCTCAGACCCTACCTCCTTGGTCTCCCCTCCTGCCCTCAGGCCATGAGTCTAAGGCATTGAGTACCTCCTATGCTGTCTCGATGCTATGACAGCACACTTTTCAGGGGTTCAAGGACAGGTAGACAGAGAGAAGGAAAATGCACAGGTCCTCTGGCCGGATGGGAGCTTCCTCTTGCGTCTTCTGAAGCCACTTCCTCTGTAGTCTTCAGTCACTAGGGAGCTGGGGCATCAGAAATGGAGGGGGAAAATAAGAAAACACAAAGTAATGCTCACTTATCTAATAAACAGCAGGGGTTCTCCTTCGTGTCCTGCGGGTAAGAAATAGAAAATTCCTTTCTCTGATATCTATGGCAGGTTCTGGTACCCCCGTCTGGTTTTAGGGTTCAGGGGAAGAAATACCAAAAGAAATGATGGCAGCCACTCTGAGTTCATTGATGCCTTTAATTCTGGTTTTTCTTAAATTGGTCACTTAATATTTACATTTTAGAGTGCTCAACAGCATCTCTGGGAATTATACCCTGGTTTTGCAGCAAGTTTGAGTAAAAAGAAAAGGTCAAGATATGAGTCGTGTTCAACCAAAAGAATTTTTAGAGAAGATATTTTTAAAATCCATCTGTCAATTATTCTTAAAAGAATTGCTGTAAAGTAACTCTGTGATTGGACAGGATTCGTGGGGAAAGGCAGGAACACGGCAGCGACTGCAGTGTGAATGAGGTGGTGACGGTGGCCATGATGCCATCCTAGGGTGAGTGGCCAGAGCTGCTGTTTTGGGGAGAACCTCGGGTGTAGCAGCCTCCACACCCAGGCAAGAAGCCATCCAGTAGACTGGGCTGAAAAACAACAAAAAAGTAAACCAAGAGCCTAAGAACAATCAAGCAACGGAAAGGCTCACATGCCTTACAGCCCTAGCCCCAAACCCCAGCACTAATGATTTCATCATGTTAGAGTCTCAATCGGTAAGTAAGGTTTTATAAATATATGTGTATGTTTTAATTGAAATACCATCTCAGTTCATTGTATGTGAGTGTGTAAAGTATGTAGATACATACATTATATTTCTATACAAATATATACACACATAAATATATATGTATACATATATAGAGGAGAAAAAATCTAATCTGTACTATTTTCAATAAAATATTCAAATATACATATATATTCATACACACAAATGTACATATACCTATCGATGTAGATATATGTAAAGAAAGAATATATATGTTTGCATATATATGTGTATATATATGTATATATATATGTAAAATCAGATGTTCTTTCTAATATTTGGAAGCAAGAGAGAAAAAAAGGGTCACAGGAGGAACTCTAGATGAAGAAGAAAAAACGCTAGATGAGCAAATAATGAAACCTAACTTATGGGGATGGGAGGAGGGAAAAGAGAAATCCCCTAATGTACATGATGTACATTCACAAACATATGAAAGTTGTTCTCTGAGCCAAGCATGAGAGGAATTGATGGGGAGGGAAAGGGGTGGGAACTGTGGAGGGGCTAAATGAGTGAGGTGTGCATGTGTGCCCCCACCATCTTGTAGCACATTAAGATGTGTGACTAAATGAAAAAAGAAAAAAGAAAAAAATGATGGAGAAGAAAGAGAAAATAGAATCTGATGTTTACTATTTTCAATAAAATTATTCATCATAACAATAGTTTTCATTGTACATACTGACCAAATAAAATATTCTTGTTGTGTCTGGCATATTATGGCTTTGTAATTTTGTCTCTTTACAGCTTGTTTGTGTTTGTGTTCTTGTGTGTGTTACTAGTGATTGAACCCAAGGATCTTATACCTCTGAGTTATTCCCCTATTTTGTTATTATTATTTTTTTTTTTACTTTGAAACAGGGAGGCCCTCACTAAGTTGCTGATCCTGGCTTCAAACCTGTTATCCTATGTCTCAGCCTCTCAAGTACAGAGATTACAGTCAAGTGACAATATGCCTGGTTTGGGTTTAATTTAAATGTGATGGATTCTAGTAGTTCACGTAACGTATGCTGGCACACTGCATATACTGTATGCCTTGTTGTATGTGAACTCTAAGATATTCAATAACACAGTGGATTCCATGGGAAGCTATCCAAATATCAGTCACGTAAAATAGATAAATTACTTCATCATTTTGGAAAAAAGATAGACTATCATTTATATGATGTATATTTTTCAGTAAAGTCAAGTTTTCTAAGTATTTCTGCTACAGGAAAAGAACACTTAGGATATAGATTTGCAAATTGTGTAATTTTAGAGGTTGCCTGTATTTGAATTCTAGGATTCTAAGATTGGATTTCTTTCCACTTTAGTGTAAATCGGCTTTTCATATAACTCAAGCCAGCATCTCATTAGTGGTGGACCTCTCACTCTTGACTGCGCTGGTCCAGAGCTTTTGTTTTGGTTCTCTGTGATCCTGTAGAAGGATGCGGTGCCCAGTCATCACTGTCTGTCCAGTTCAGCCTGAGCCTTTCTTTCCCAGCTTTAAAGACCACATCAGTTCTAACAATTCTGCTTTACCTGTACAAGAACTTTAAATTCCCATTCAACAGAGGACCCTCAAATGTAAACTATAACCTCCATTAGAAACGTGAGCGTTAAAGCCAGCAGTTTCTACAAAACTGTGAAAATGATAAGCAAGGATGTATGACAGTTTCCAATGAGATTTTCCCATGAAATGAGCTAGTCATACCATCTTCGGGATGCTGGCACCTCATCAGCACTGCAGGGGGTTTTGATATTGCTTGTGGAAACATCCAGTTGAGAGGAAAGAAAAAGCTCAGTCTTAAGAAACATTATTTCTTAGCATTTGCATTTCTCTGAAAAATCTGATTTGATGGATTTAAGCTTTGTCAAGTAAAGAGCATCATGCTTGGATATTATTTTTGAGTTTCTTATATAAATGTAAATCTAAATTTGTCTAACACATAGGGATGTTAACTAGTCAATTAAATGGTTGGACTTGATGGAGACCTCCACTAAGCTTCATCCAAGAGGAAGCTCGTCTTTAATTTTGCTGACATTTACTGTGAAAGTTGCACCATCCCTGTCACTGAACAGCGAAGCTGCTCAATGCTGTGAAGACTTCTGGGCTCAAAAGGTTGAGGGAGGTACCATTGGATGATGTTCACGGTCACTAAGGATGAAGCAGCAACTACTGGATGTGCTCCAGGACAGGTGAAATCCCGGACAGTCGTGCTACCCTATAAAGCACGAGGCAGGGAGCTGAGAGATATTCTAGCCGGGAAGAGGAGCAGATGGGACCATACAGGAGGTGGTTGGGTTTAGAGATAAGCTGATACAGCTCTGCGGTGAGCCAGATGGGAATCTTCACACAGACACAGTTTCAGAGATAGCAACCATCACTAGCCCTAACTTCATACACACACACACACACACACACACACACACACACACACACACACACACACACAGAGAGACGTTCTCACCTACGTTTGGTAGGCTTTCTAAGTCAAAGCTCACCTGTAAGGAAAGCCCAACACATCAGTGGCCATGGACATCCACACTGATGCAGGATATGACCCACAGGAGAAACTGAGTGAGGCCGGGAGAGAAGGTATACAGGCATTTTCCTTTCCACTCAGCTTTTCTAAGACATATGAAAATAACAACAAAACCCATTATTTTAAAAAGGAGACTGTAAGATTCAGACAACTCCCGATATTTCCTCGGAATGCACATTTCAGTGCACTAGCCTTTTAAAACAATTCTGACATCCCGGGGCTCAGTGCTGCTGCTGGCCAGGCCTTTGGGGCCCCAATGGGTTGCAGTTAGAATGTGAAATCATCTTTTTTATTAAGTGCGTTTTTCATTGAGAAGCAGCTGTGTTATCTCGAGCAGCCATCTGTTTTCTTCTGAAATAACAGGCAATGACTTCCTGGTTGATAAGATTAACTTATCTGTTTACGAATTTCCCACAGGCAGGTGGTGGTCTCCAGGCCAGGTACCACGGAAACTGTGGACTGTAGGGAGCAGGGAGGAAGAAAATCAGATCCTGGAAAAGTGTGGACAAAAGTGAGGCCCCTTGGTGAGTAGGAGGAGGCTCACAAGCAGAGGCACACATATGTCAAAGGAGTGTGTGTGTGTCCTAGAGAGAATAATTAAGGAAAGACAGTGTCCTGAGAAAACACAGCAAGGTGAGTTAACCTAGCATGAGAGCAAAAAGTAAAATAAAATAAAGCCCTATGTAAGAGATAAAGAAAACCCTAACCACTAAGCTCACTAACGCATGCACAAAACAAGGATTAGAGTAAGCTGCACACTCCACAGTCACTGCTGAAGGGCATTAGAACCCCCAGACTCAGCCTCTTTAAGAGGGTACACGAGCATCCCTCATCTGAAATCTAAAATGCCCCAGAGTCTAAAAGTGCTGGATGAGGACATGACGCCACACAGGGAGAATCCCACACCTAATCTCCTGTGGAAAGTTGCATCAAACTGATGTACACTGAAAACATGGGATAAGAAACATCTGATGACCAATGTCTCCACTGTAACCTTTTGTTTCTGAATCTGCAACAGAGTTCGTGGAGAACCCACTGCTCACAGTAACCTTGACCTATACCATATGAACTCCCAATGTGCAGAACAGGAAATTGAAGCCTGGAAACAGAAATGCAAAGCTAACCATCCCAAAGCTACAAAAAAGAAAGTGGCCGTGCCCCATATTTTGTATGATATTTGACTCATTCCAAGTATTTAGGGGTTTGTGTACTTTCTCTGAAGTTAACTTTATATATATAAATTCTGAATTAGCATAGTTTTGATTTCCTGTGGGCTAGTATGTGTGTAGGTGTATGTGTATATGTGTGAGTTTTATAACTTTTGCAAATGTTGCCAAGTGACATCATCTCATTTAATTCCTCTGAAGCCCTCTCTTTTTGCTCTTAGAGATTATGTATCTTTTATATATAATAGCTATTTTTGAAGACTGTTGGGCATATTAAATATTATGAGTGCAAAATTCTTGGTGTCAGGCCTGGTGCCAAGTGGCCATCAATTGGTACTGAGGAGTTCAGAGAAAATTCTTGGTTTTCCCAGCCTTACTGTGTCTACATCCTTGGTGGAGGACGTGTTGACCACTTTGCTTGTTACTGAGTTAGTCTACCTTTTGGGGCTTCATTCTTCATTCCCATTGTATCACTATAGGCTGGGGTCTTTTCTCCTTTGTGATGTGAAATAGATTGAGTGCTATCAATTGCTAGTCAAGTCACTCCACTTTCTGATTTGGAAATGAAATGGGTTTGGAGATCTTCATCTGTTTCCAAAATAAATTATTATTTGAGATTCTCCTGCTTTAAGTTTGTATCTCATAAATGGCAAACATTAATATTTCTTAGAATGATTTCCATTTAAACAGTACTTGTAATCCAAAGTGTGTGATGGGTTTTTTCCTAATATTTTTTGTTGAAAATATAAGTATATTCCAATATTAAATTTATCCTTAAAATTATGTTTTATTCTTTTTTGGGGGGGAGTTTTACTTTGCTGGATAAAATTTATGAGATCTAGGACTACTAATTTTACCATAAGGAATAAAATATCTTAATTCTCCAATGACAGTACTTTAAGGGGGATAGTAATAGTGTACTTTTTCTGAAGTTAACTTTATATATATAAATTTATTTATATATTTATATATGTATGTATTCTGAATTAGCATAGCCCCTATGAGACACCCAAGATAATTTTACAAAACTCACAAGACTTCTTTTTCTAAATTTATTCCTTATGGATATTGCAATTTACTGAATGAAATGTGCCAAAAGACTGCTGAGGAATATTGCTTCCATTTGCCTATTTCAAAGGACACCAAGAATTAGTTCTGTGAACACATCAGAAACCACTTGCTATACTGCGAAATCCTCCTGTGACTATGGTATGGACATGAGTTTAACCCCAGGTCTGTCATTTCCTGTGGATGAGACTCAAAGCAGGTCACATAGCTTTTCTGCTTCTCAGTTTCTTTGTACAGAGAGATGGCACAGAGTATTCAAGGTAGACTCTCAGGCTTCTTCTTCAGTGGGCAGTGAACTGATGAACTGTCTTTGATTCCTCACTTCAGGATCCCTGAAGGATTCTACAGGATGGGCTCACAAAGTCCTGAGAGCAGCAAGGACTGGAGGACAGAGAAGACAAGGCCCAGCACAGCCAGGTGATGCTCCTGCTGGGGTTCAGGTGCCAAGGGACCAGGCCTCAAGAAATCACTACAAACACCACTGTGGGCCATAGGCTGCTACATTTTTGTTTTGTTTTGATTCATAGTAAAATATATTCAACACAAAGATTGCTATTTTAAGCACTCTAAGAATATGACTCAATACTATTAATTGACTGACGTCATAATTTCATCAACCTTCACCAATATTTTCAAAATGTTTCCCTGATTCTCAGTTAAAACTCTGTGTCTATTAAGTCTCTTCCCCTCCTTCCCCCCTTCTCAGCACTTTGTAACATATAAGATACTTTCTGTCTGTGAATAAGCAAAGTATCTGAATCGACTGAGAGTGTATCTTTGTAGAAGAATTAGAAGCAAGCTTTAGAAAAAAGTAAAAAGAATACACATGTATGTATTTACATATGTATTATATAGATAGATTTACATATAAATGACAGCATTAGCAGTGAACACCTGAAGTCCCTAAGGAATAAAACAAAAAGCAGCTTGAAAGAAGACAGGGAAATGAGGAAAGGGCTGTCAAAGTTGGTAGTGTATGAGCATTTCAGCATGAGGAATGAGACACATATTAGCACATACAGAACATGCATGTACTACTTTTGACCCTTTGACTTTCTGGGAGGTGAGCTCACAAGCACTCAAAGTCCTTAAGTTCATTTTGTTTACTATATGGACACACGTGTGTGGATTTTTGCTCATCACAGGGATGAGCGATATTCCCTGTGTCAAATCAAAGGACCAATAAACTCAAAATTTGGGGGACATATTTTCTCTGAGAGCCTGAATTCTCCACTTGGATCGCAAATGGCACATCATGTTGGAAAGAGACTTGCAGCAACTCTGAGAACATCCAGGAACTCACCTTGACATTTTGTATTCCCAAGAGCAAACACTTTTATAGTCACAGGAATTGAGCGGTAACATTATTCAGTAAACAAGAATCTTTGGAAACTTAAATACAAGTAGAAGTTATTAAAAGGCACTGAATAAGGGGAAATACTGAAATATCTATAGAGCCAGGCTTGGAAAATGGCCAGGAATCCAGGGAATATGCCCCACAGAGGCACAGACCAGGCAGGAAGCACCCCAGGCTTCTCTTCCCTGAACTGCTGAGTCTTTATTTCTGCATTTTGTTTCAGATGAAAAGTTCTATGCTGACGATTTTGTTTGGTTGGTCCAGTTTCAGAATGTGCCCATGTTCCGGGAGCCAGGTTTCAAGGAAAGCAAATTTTTTTCCCTACTAGAATGAGAATAACTCCTCTCTTCTGCTGAACCACATATAATTTTAAATTTTCAAGAAGTACATGGATTATTTTGCTGAAGAGAATAGGAATCCTTCAACAATCCTCTGTAGTTCACCCATATTAATGAACTATCCACCTATATATATATATTTTTTTCTATGGTATTATTCTTTTCCAGAAAATTTGTTCTGTGGAAGAAGATTACTTCATAGGAACTTCTTTGCTCCAATTTCTCTCAAAAGCAGACTGAGGTTGTCACAGCTCTTGTCTCCATAACTAGGTTCCTAGTCTTAGAATGCTTCCCCTTTTCACAGGGCAATGCTCTCTCATCTCAACACCAATACTCAGATAACACTGGAGTAGGGGCCATTGTTAGAGTAGGGTCCCCTTGGGCGTCCAGGGGCACATCTCTCTGTTAATGAATCTACAGGAATTTCCTCACCTCTGGCTTGTCCTTCCTTCTAATTTCTCTTCCGACACTGTATATCAAATCAACAGCAATGAAAAATTCATTTTTTTATAAAATGCTTAATTCTTCTTTCTTTACCCATGAATAGATGAATTAAAGTGAGTTTGGAGATGCACCCAGTAGTAAGGAAACCCTTTTTGCTTTCAGCCCTTTTTCCTTTCTCTCATTACAGATCACATTGGCCAACATCAATACCTTTTCACATCACAGTGAGCCAGGTCACTACCTGCACCGCTCATCCTCCAGTGTGGAGAACTGATGTCTTCCTGGAAGCCGATGTTAAGGTAGGGCTCCCTGTCAGGAGAGAGGAGCTCATTTCATATCAGGGCCATGCATTTCCATGCATGTTTCCTGGAGAGGCACATGGATATAGGTGGTAAGAAAGTCATAGGCTAAGCTCTTCATTCAAAAGAGGAGGTTAGGAAGAATTACCTTGAAACAAATCCTTCCCAAGTTCAGTTGTCAGATGATAGATCTATATTGGATAGATCTAGCCAATGATAGATCTAATCATAGAGTAATGAGATCAGTCCCCTTGTACTAGTCCTGGATTTATAAGAACATCACTTGCCAGGCCAGTGCCAGAATATCAGAGACCACCTCCTGAGGCGGCATCTCTCTTTACTCAGTCTTCTCCAGCAAACCTGATACCTTCGTCCATTCATAGAAAAGGTTTCCAAGATGGCATCAGAAAGCTTACTGTATTTATATATCAACATCAGCAGCAATGTGCTATGATAACAGAAAAGTGATTAGCTTTTATAAAAATATAGAGTATCATAAGACTGGCATATTTAGTAAATATATTACTTTGTTGCTGTTAATGTTATATTATTCTAATGCCAATGATAAAGTCCACTAAATTGTGTTTTTTAATCTACCAAATGTTAATTGCATTAACTTCTACAGATCAGGAAGAAAGAGAAATTCTTTCCAACTCATTTTATGAAGCCAACATGCATTCTATACTTAGAACTGATAAGTGTGTTTTAGGAAAAAAAAATTATAGGCTAGTATTTTTTTATAAGCTCAGATGCACACATCATAAACAAAACCCATAAAGTCGGAACATATCACAACCATATTGAGTTTGCTTCAGAAATTATATTTCTCAGCATATACTCTACAGAAATGAGATGTGTATGCAGAAAAAAATCAACATAAATAATAGCAATAACAGGAGCATTAACAAAGTCAAAAAGTAGAAGCCAGCAATGGCCCTTAAGAAAAGAAAAGGTAAGTAAAAGATGGTGTATTCCTAGTGGAATATTGTGCAGCAATCGGAGCCGAGGACAGTCATCACACACCACATAGACAAATCCATTGGATAACTTTAAGAGAGCACAGCCCGATTCCAAAGCAGAGGGGTTTAATGATCCTTCTTCATTGCAAAGGCTAGAAACAAGCGCACTTCATGCATGGGTGGCCACAGCAGGAGATAATTGCCTTTCAGCCAGAGGAGTGGCTCGGGAGGGGCTTATGCTTCAAATGGACGAGGAGAACACCCAGCGCCCAGAGCTTACTGTCTAATTGGAGTTGACAGGCAATAAGTAAAGTATGTCAGCTGCCAGCTAGATATAAGAAAAATAAATGTATGTCAGGTCACTAGGATGACAGTGTGCACGGAGGCAGAAACAGGTGGGCAGGTGGCTTAGGACCAGGGGCTCTCAGGAAGGACCTGACCAACCGAGAGACCAGAAGATGGAGGAGGACAGCGAATCACTACAGATGAAGTGAGAGAGAAGAATCCGCTCCTGGGCTTCAGTGTTCCAGACCTTCCTTCTGGCTGCGCTGATGGAAGAGAACAGGGGCAGGACAGAGGGGATGGCCTGAAGGAAGAGACAAAAAGAAACCACTGCGGCTGTGGGGACTGAATGGTGTGCTGGACACGGAAGTCCAAGAATCAGGGCTGTTTGAGCAGCTGGGAGATGGCTTCCTCTCCTGGTGGGAAGATCGGGATTTGGTCAAGGACTTGTGGAACAAACGTGGGATGTCTGTTAGACATTCCATAGTGTGTGCTGTTGTTCCCATGGCTTGAAACTCGGATGGGGTCTGGGCTGGGGTAGAAATCTAGCAATTCTCACCAGTGTGCGTGTTGTTTCTACAGTGCGGGTGGGTGACAAAGATGGTGAGGTGGGAATGAGAATCAAAGACTAGGCAGTGAGACGTTCTGAGCATGGAGACCAGTGTGATGGGAGAAGGTGGCCACAAGGGATCCAGAGGAGCAGACAGCAACATAGGAACCAAAGCTAGGCAAGAAGAGAAAAACAAGCAAACAAATAAAAAACAAGATGGCCTTTCTTGGAAGCAGAAAATAATTGTCAAAAAAAGCAGATTATGAGCAATGTCAGATGCTGCTGATGCACCTCAGGACTGCAAAGATTGGATAAACCTGGTGGGTGAGGTGGCCAGAGAACCTGGGAGGAGGGGATTTTGAATAACATAAAGGTGAAACCCTGTCCATGATGTGTTCAAGAGCAAACATGAAGGAAAACATTAGAGATAGCCACACCAAGAGAGGCAGAGTTGGAGATGGGTGGAAAAATCCACAAGTATTTTTTAATAGGGAAAATAGTAGGTTGATTAATAGATATTAACTAACATCACAGGGAAACTGAGGTATAAGAGAGAAAGAAGCAGGCTTCTAGGGCACTGTGCTTGATTAACAGGGTGATAGCCAGTACATAAATTCAGGAGTGGGCTTCAGAGTAGTACATAAGACTTGTTTCTAGTTAAAGCAAGAAAGCAAAAACACATGGCCATAGAGGTAAATGAGTGGACCCAGTAGCAGGAATTGTAGATGGTATTTTCTCAATATTCTCTCCCCAACTTGCTTCTCTGAGTTAATATTCCACCGATATCCCAGCATTACTTCTTTCCTGTCTTCCAAATCTCTCTGATTTTCTCCAGTCTCAGCGCTTCTCTGCTGATGTCCACAGATACATTTCTGGCTGGTCCTTTTTGCCCCTTCACTCTTGTTCACGTAGCCCCCTGCCCTTAGAGGTCTGCTGTAGGCACCACACGGATAATGCCAACCTCTCATTTCCATTTACTCTTTTACTGTTCTCTTAATTGTTTAGTAACCACGTGATACATTTCATTTTTGTTTATCTCAGTGTCTACTTTCTTCACCATATATTGAATGAATGAATGGATGAATGATTTGTACATGACGATTCTCCATATCTGCCACGAGAAGCAATTGTCAGGAGCTGGTCATGGTTTTGGCATGCTCGTGTCTGGTTTACAATAGTTTCCATTTATTATTAACAGTATATATTTTATATTGAATCAATATAAAATTAAAAACTCATTGGACTCTCTCAGGCTGTAAAAGAAAATGAATTGATTCTTATACTTTCAAAAGATACCATATGTGCATTATCCTGATATCAAAATCAGATATAGCTAAAAGGAAGGGACTAATTATGCTTATTAATATTAATGCAGAGAACTAAAATACAATTTAATAAGTGTTTATAAAAGAATAATGTTTTGTGATAAATGAGATCTTAAGGCAGGCAAGTTGAATCTCTTTATTAACAGATTAAAAGAGAAATACAGAAAATTATTAACCTTGTGTTGAGGGAGAATAGAGATTGAAAGGGCATTTTACCTCTGAGCTACACCCCAAGCCCTTTTTAGTTTTTGTTTTGAAACAGGGTCTACTAGGTTGCTGAGAGTCTCACTAAGTTGCTGAGGTTTCCCTCTAACCTGTGATCCTCCTGTCTCAGCCTCCCAAGTACCGGGATTACAGGCCTGCACCACCACACCTGGCTAAAATTTATTATCTGCATTATAGATATGGGAAATTATTTGATAAAATTCAGAATCCATTTCAGATTTAAATATAGAAATAATCAAACTAAAAAGGTAACTTATCATGTAAAAATAATTCTACCAGAAGCCTACAGCAAGATTTAAGCTTTATGTTCAGATGTTAAAGGAAATCCCTAGACTACTGAGTTCAGTGTTAACATAGCTATTCAATGCTGAACTGGCCATTCTAATGAGGAAAATAAGATCAATTTAAATAACAGACTGCCAGCTTGAGTGAGGAGAGATAATTCTAACAAATGCACCTCCGGGTGAGCTGCGGTTTCAAAAAGATGAGGCTTTGGCTTTTCACCAATCACTAAAGAGGTATGTATGCTCTAGGCAATTCATAAACTTAGCAGAAAGATAAATGGTTGTTTGTAGTTAAAAGACGCATGGAAGCTCCTGTCATGGCCTGGGATGAGCCAGCGGTGCTGTAGCCTGCATGGCACTGCTCTGCCTTGAAAGCAGCCATGGAAGGGAAATGCTGGTCTCTGGCTGTAAGACGAGCCTTTGCCACAGTGAGGCTTCCTCTGCTCACTGCCAATGGACCAAAGTCTGCCTTGGCCGGCTTTCTGTATGGACCATTTGCTTTGTTCTTCATTTATTGTATCCCTGACTTTCCTGAGTAGCAACACTTCAGTTACCTAGTCATTGTGGTCAAAGCCATGCTTTACTGCGTCTGTTTCTTCTGCTCAACACTCTGGTCACCATGAATAACAATGGCTAAGCAAGGGACTGCTATTTCCTACAGGTGCTGGTGATGCTGAGGTGTAATACAGAGCTTTGGGGCATTTTTCGAAGCACAATATACAGCCTTGGAGCACTTCTTCCAAGCCCCATTCTGTATTCCTCTCCTCTCCTAGGATGTATCTCTGAGTAATGTAAAATCTATGGCTGCATTTTATAGTTTTAAGTAGTAAATGTCTCTAGTTTGACTTGAATTCAATGTATGGGGTTTCTATTTCTGTTTTCTAATTCTAAATGCATTTTAACTTCTTTTGTTGTTGTTTCATTTGGTAACATAGTTTTTCCACCATAAAAAAGCACCATATGTTTAAGCAATGAAACCTACTTCCCAGATGTTCTAAGTCTTCTTTAAAATACCGCAGCTAATTTATTTCCATGTAAAGACTTCTGAAAAATCAGTCTTGCCATCTTCAAATAGGAAATATAATTCTTCCTCCCACTGTAAAAAAAAAATGGCTGTAAATCAGAGCAGTTAAATTGCTAAAGGCAAAGGATCTGCATTACAGTCCTGGCAATGAGTCTCGGAAGGTGCTTGGGTGACAACCTGAACTCTGGGTCTGTAGTACTGCTCCTCAGCCAAAGAGAGAACTTTACATATGTCGACCATCCTCACAACTGCCAAGGCAGCAAACTGAATTTGTTCCCTCCCTGGAAATGTTGGCTCAAATTTTAGAACATGAAGGCAGACATGAGCTGGCCACGCTGCCAGAGACCACAGAAGGAGGCCAGGAGGCGCAGTGGGCTGGCATAGTCTTCTATGAGCTCTGCTTTTGGACCAGCTGCTGGGGAAAGGATGTCCACACTGTGTAGTGAGGAGGCACTGGGCTGGCACCACAGTTCTCCTGCCCCCTGGCCTATCTGGAGCACTTGCGCTGCGCCACTTTAATACTTCTACTTAACACAGACCATGAGCAGCAGCCACTTTAACCTCTGCCTCGGTGGAACCTCTCTTCCCCACAGAGCCAGCCTCTCTGTTGGCTTCAATACACATGGAAGCACTTTCCAAAGTGGGGACAAGACGTCAGGAGTGTCATGATAATTTAAACCACTCTTCCCTGAGAGCAGGAAACCAAGCACAGGATTGTAAAATAACACCAAAATGTAAAAGCTCAATTATAGTTATTTATCCTTTATGGCAGCATCAGTTAGAGATGGTGGAAGGAAACTAGTCGGGCTCATTATTTTCCTCTCCCCCCCATAAAAACCCCATAAAACTCCAGTAAGGAAATAAAGTTTAAATTAAATCCATTAAGGTAAGAGACAGATAGATCCATGGTTCCATTAGGAAGAAAATACACGGCTCAATATTGGACAGAATCAGAATTGGATGAAAGACAGAAGATTATACTCCCTGACATTGTCTAGCCCATCTTAGCTCATTTAACAGAAAAATATGGCATTCTGTGTTTACAAGAATTTCCTGTCTTATGGAGAACCCATGATATCTATAGGTAGCAACAAATCCAGCAGTGCTTCAGGACAAGGATGGTAAAAACAAATCCTTTGCTAACTAGGAACCATCACCATTGTTAAGACTGGCACATTCTTCCAAGAACTTTGCCACAATTATACTACTTGGCCTTCTGGAAAGCCACAAGTTGTAGCATGTGATTATTAATCCTATTTAATATAAATGCAGGTCCAAGCAGGTTGCCCGGATCAAAATATCATATAATGTACACAATACATCACACAAGTTCCTTAGAATTTCATCACACAGAAGAATTATTCTATTTTTCAGTAAGCAATAAAAAAGGAGCCAGGGCTAAGCACTTACGGAAGAATCTAGAGGCATCAAGGAATGTTGCTATAGAGAAATTCAGGGTCGCAGACCCTGAGTGTGTTTCTGGTGAGCAGTGATTTTTATTTTATTTACTGAATGTTTCCTTGTGATCTTACCCCGATGTCATGTTAAACATGACAATAAATTTAATATCATATCTAAGTTAAGCTAATGTCATTTTAGGAGAAATTATTTATGACTATAGTTATTTAATCAGCTTAATTGTCAAACTTTTCTATAAATGATAGAAAAGACAGAATATGAGAAATGAGAAAATATATAAGCTTAATAAAATGAACACCATTCCTGTATCTAATTCTGTTTATAAATTTTCATCAATTAGCCAAAAGTGACAAGTGAAACATTTATAAAAGTTGACCATGCATTTTCCATGAAGTATATCTCAACATATTTCAAAATTTTATTTAAAATTTACATTCACTAGTTTTTTTTTTTTTTTCAAAATGGCGACTGAGGGACAGAGCACTTCTCAGTAGCTGAAGCAAATAAAGTTCAAATACTTAGAAAGCAGTGTCTTAATCAACAAAATAAATACATACCAGGAGCCAAAACAGATCCAGGTACCTCAGCAGAACCCTGAACTTGAAGAAGAAGAAGAACAAAGATCGGACACCGGACCTGCTGCAGATACATTCGGAACGCCCCGGCGGAGGCGGGCTGCTTGTGCAGCTGCCTGCATAGCTGCCTGCCTGAAATTACCGCGGCAAGATAATTCGGGACTGAAAACTCACCTAGGACCTCATCTTAAGCAGCGAGCAGCACCCACGTCAGAATTCTGTGTGCTCACCAGAGACTGAATCACAATAACACAGTCTCCCACGGAAACCTGAACTAAGGAAACCAGGTACCTGAGTGCGTCTAGAGAAAGTGCGAGTCCCAGCGTGCGACCCCGCCCCAGCCCCAGCACTGGCCCAAGCCTCAGAACACAGCACTCTCCTAGTGCACCTTGTCTGCGCCCTGGTCCCCTGCTAGTAGTCAGTGCCTGCGCCTCTGCCACCCCTAAATCGGAGCCTGCCTGTGTGTCTAGCCCCCGCCACCTTGACCAGAGCCTGCCTCCCAGGCTGCGAAAGCCCTGTGTGCCCTGTAAATCTCCTTGGGGCTCCCCCAGCTTCTACGTACCGCGGGAGGCAGAGACCATTGCTGGACACCGCGCACTACCTGTGCACCTGGAACCTAGAGCACCTATCCTGCACCCCTGGCCCACCACTGGGTGTTCCCATCCGCCCAGTAGCCAGATGCTTAGTTCTAAGTGAGAACACAGCTCAATACACTTTGGAAGCGTATACCAGCAGCAATCGGCAGCTGCATTCACTCACACCTGGGTCCAGTAATATCAGCGCACCCAGCCTGCACTCTCGGAATAGGGAGAGATCTGGCAGCAAGTGTGGGCATCCAAGAACCGGCATCCATTTGCCGAGGGTACATCTTGGGACCATACTGGCTAGCCCAGCTGGAATTTCCAGAGACACAGGAAAATCCATCGGGCCACAATATCTGCACAGGACCTCAGGGGGAGGTTCCAATTATACTTTGGTCATCCTCCACCTCTGCTGTAGGGAAGCACAGGCAGGAATCTAGGGTGGTGAGTGCAGAGGGGCTGACTACAGGTTGGAATTTCGCAGAACCTGTGAATTGTACAGAATCAAATAACAGTGAAACCAGACATCCGGACACATAAACCTAAAGCAGTTAAAGGAGAGAAAGGTGTCCAAACACCCAGAGTGACCTAAGAAGATAAAAATAGAGTACAAAGAAAACTAAGAGACATTGGATTATATTCTGAAAGCTACCAAAGCAATCAGATATGCACATATTAAATGGACCTGACCCCATATGCGTAAATAAGTAGGACTGTTTGTTTTACTTTTAATGTGGATGTTTTGTTTTATTTTGCTTTTACAGTGCTTTTGTTTTGCTATGGTTATTGCTGTTTTTTTTTTTCTCTTAACCCACACTTCTTTTACTTTAACTTGATATATATATATATATATATATATATATATATATATATATATGAGTTTGCCTTATTTTCTGATTTCACAGAGCTGCTAGTTCCTTTATTTTATTCTAGTTCTATTATCCTCTTCCTCTTTCCTTTCTTTTTTCGTTCTCCTACTTTGATTTGTTTTTCCTTTCTTTTTCTGGGATTACACAATAGTCTTTGTATCTTGTGTGGATTTTTTTTTTTGTCTGCTCCTTCCATCATCCCCATTTACAAACCTCCCCACACTAACTTACATACTTTTCTCTCCCCAAACTTTTCCCCATAATATACCTCCTGGTTTAATACTCAAAGTATTTCTTATATCCATAATTACTCTACTAAAAACAAGAGTCCTACTAGTTAACTCTCTCTCATTCCTAGCAAGATATTACCTTATCATACTTAAAGTCTTTCTCAACCTAAACATATTCTCTACCTAATCCGACTCCTTTACCAATCACCCCAGCTTCTCCCACATCACCCACCCTCAACACTGGAAAGGCTCTGCTGACTTGCCGATACCCCTAAACTCCTAATATTAAGATTGGACTAAGCATAATACTCACAAACGATGGGGAGAAATCAGAAAAACAGGACAGAGAACGCTATAAATATGAGAACCAGTAATTATGAAGAGACAGCAGAAATCACGAATACTGACCTACTAGAAATGCAAGAAGGGGAGTTCAGAATCTTGATGTTCAATATGATGAAAGGATTTAAAACAAGTATAGAGGAGGTTAAAGGTGAATTAGAAACACTAAAAAGGAATCAGAAAGAGGTCTGGAATGAAATGAAAGAGGCAATAAGTGAAATGAAGACAGCAATAGAAAGAAATTCTGGAAGACTAGATGAAATGGAAAACAGAATATCAATATTAGAAGACAGTACATCCCAAACCGAAAACATAGTCAGCGATATACAGAAATCTTTACAGCAACAAAACCTAAACATCCAGCAATTATGGGATAATATGAAGTGTCCTAATTTACGGATAATAGGCATTGAGGAAGGGATAGAGGTACAGACCAAGGGCATCTGCAACATCTTCAAGGAAATAATCTCAGATAATTTTCCAAATATGGATAGAGACTTGGACCTTCAAGTTCAGGAGGCATACAGAACTCCACTGAGACAGGACCAAAGAAAAACCACTCCACGCCACATAATAACCAAAATGACCAATATAGAGGCTAAGGAAGAAATCTTAAAAGCAGTGAGAACAAAAGGACGGGTGACATATAGAGGCAAAACAATAAGAATCACCCCAGACTATACAACCCAGGTCAGGAATGCTAGGAGAGACTGGTACGACGTGATTCAGACCCTGGAAGAAAATAACTTCCAGCCCAAAATAATCTACCCAGCAAAACTACTATTCAAGATCAATGGTGAAACTAAAGTCTTCCAGGATAAACAGAATCTCAAAAAATTCATGAATTCAAAGCCAACACTAGAGAAAATTCTTAAAGAAATAAACCATAAGGAATAAAAAAGAAGCAGACTTCAGAATCAGAGAAGAAAGGAAGTCAATAAGAGGGCCATTTAAGTAAAGAAGAAAGATCACACCACCCAAGAGTAGACAGAACACAAAATGGCAGAAAACAAAAATCATATTTCAATAATATCTCTTAATGTTAAAGGACTTAACTCACCAATCAAAAGACATAAACTGGCAATATGGATTAGGAAACATAATCCAAATATATGCTGTCTGCAAGAAACTCACCTCACAGCCAAAGACATTCACAGGCTGAATGTGAAAGGATGGAAAAAGATATACCATGCCACCAGTGATCAAAAAAGAGCAGGGGTAGCAACCCTGATATCCAACAAAACAGACTTTAAACTAAAACACATCAAAAGAGACAAATCAGGGCACTTCCTTTTATTAAAAGGAACAATACACCAAGAAGATATAATGATAGTAAATATTTATGCCCCAAATGTGGGTGCAACCACATTTGTAAAACAAACTCTTCTGGACATAAGATCCCAAGTAGACCCAAATACAATAATTCTGGGGGACTTTAATACGCCTCTCACACCACTGGATCGATCTTCAAGGCAAAAGATGAGTAAAGACACTTTAGAACTAAAGGAAACCATAAACCAAATGGACCTAATAGACATTTTCAGATTATTTCAACCAGGAACTACAGAATATACTTTCTTCTCAGCAGCCCATGGAACCTTCTCCAAAATAGATCACATCCTAGGACACAAAGAAAATACCAGCAAATTCAAAAAATGTAATATAATTCCTTGCATCTTTTCAGACCACAACGGAATAAAAGTAGAAATCAACAACAGGAAACTCGAAAGACAGTATTCAAATTCAGGGAGAACGAATGATACACTATTGAATGATGAATGGTTAAGAGCAGAAATTAGGGAAGAAATAAAGAAATTTATGGAAACGAAAACAGAGATACAACCTACCAAAACCTATGGGACACCATGAAGGCAGTAGTAAGAGGAAAGTTTATTGCATTGAGTGCCCACATAAAAAGGACAGAGAACCACCAAGTAAAGAAACTAATGACACAACTCAAGGATCTAGAAATTCTGCAACAGTCTATTCCCAAAGCCAGCAGAAGGCAAGAAATAATCAAAATTAGAGCAGAAATAAATGAAATAGAGAACAAAAAAAATTCAAAGAATCAATAAAACAAAAAGTTGGTTCTTTGAAAAGATTAATAGAATTGATAAACCCTTGGCCAACCTAACCAAAAGAAAAAGAGAATCAACTCAAATTATCAAAATTAGAAATGAAAAAGGAGATATCACCACAGATAGTGAAGAAATTCAAAAGATTATCAAAAACTACTTTAAAAATTTATACTCCAATAGACTTGAAAACCTGAAAGAAATTGATAGATTTCTAAGCACAGTTAACCTTTCTACACTCAGCCAAGAGGACATAGCAAGCCTAAACCAACCAATAACAACCAAAGAAATAGAAATGGCAATAAAAATTCTTCCACCAAAGAAAAGCTCAGGCCCAGATGGGTTCCCAGCTGAATTCTACAAAACCTTCAGTGAACAACTAATACCAATACTTCATAACATGTTCCAGGAAATTGAAAGAGATGGAACTCTCCCAAATTCCTTCTATGAGGCCAGTATCACATTAATCCCCAAACCAAATAAAGACACCTCAAGAAAGGAAAACTACAGACCAATATCCTTAATGAACATAGATGCAAAAATTCTAAACAAAATACTAGCTATACACATTCAAAACTATATCAAGAGAATAATACATCATGACCAAGTCGGTTTCATCCCAGAAAAACAAGGCTGGTTCAACATACGCAAATCAATACATGTTATCCACCACATATATAGAACCAAGAACAAAAACCACATCATCATAGCAATAGATGCTGAAAAAGCATTCGACAAAATCCAACACCCATTTATGTTAAAAACACTGCAAAAAACTGGGATAGAAGGAAAGTACTTCAACATCATTAAGGCAATATATTGCAAACACAAAGCCAACATTATATTGAATGGGGAAACACTGCAAGAATTTCTGCTACAGTCAAGAACAAGACAAGGATGCCCACTACCACCACTCCTTTTCAATATAGTCCTTGAAACTCTTGCTGCAGCAATCAGACAAGAGAAGGAAATCAAAGGAATTCACATAGGAAGAAAGGAATTAAAATTATCCTTATTCGCAGATGACATGATCCTTTATCTGGAAGACCCAAAGAACTCAACCAAAAGACTTCTGGAGCTGATTGACAAATTCAGCAAAGTCGCAGGTTACAAAATCAACCTAAAGAAATCAGTGGCTTTTCTTTATGCTAACAATGAATCCACAATGAAAGAAACAAAAACAACAATTCCATTCACTATAACCTCAAAACCAATAAAATACCTAGGAATAAACCTAACCCAAGATGTAAAAGACCTCTACAACAAAAACTATAAAACATTAAAGAAAGAAATTGAAGAAGACCTCGGAAGATGGAAAGATCTCCCATGCTCATGGATAGGCAGAATAAATATCGTCAAAATGGCCATTCTGCCAAAACTGATCTATAGGTTTAATGCAATTCCCATTAAAATACCAGTGACATTCTTCAGAGACCTAGAAAAATCAATCATGAACTTCATATGGAGAAAGAAAAGATCTATAATAGCCAAAGCAATTCTCAATAATAAGAAACATGCAGGAGGCATTACAATCCCAGACTTCAAACTATACTATAGAGCAATAGTAGTAAAAACAGCATGGTACTGGCACAAAAACAGATATACCGACCAGTGGATTAGAATAGAAGATACAGAAACAAACCCACACATCTTTAGTCAATTAATCTTTGACAAAGGGGCCAAACACATACGCTGGAGAAAAGACAGCCTTTTCAACAAGTAGTGCTGCGAGAACTGGCTAACCATTTGTAAAAAGATGAATCTAAACCCCTATATCTCACCAAACACAGGAATCAACTCAAGATGGATCAAAGACTTAGAAATTAGATCTGAGACTGAAGTTAGTAGAGGAGAGCATAGGTTCAACACTACAACATATTGGCACAGGCAGTAACTTTCTCAACAAAACCTCCAAAGCTCAGGAAATTAAAGCAAGAATAAACAAGTGGGATAACATCAAACTAAAAAGTTTCTTCTCATCAAAGGAAACTATCAATAACCTAAAGAGGAAGCCTACAGAATGGGAAAGGATCTTTACCAGCCGCCATTCTGATAGGGGGCTAATATCCAGAATATACAAAGAGCTCAAAAGACTCTACACTAGCAAAACAAATAACCCAATCAAGAAATGGGCAAATAAACTAAATAGACACTTCACAAAAGAAGAGATACAAAGGGCCAATAGATACATGAAAAGATGTTCTTCATCACTGGCCATCAGGGAGATGCAAATCAAAACTACACTGAGATTCCATCTAACTCCAGTCAGAGTGGTAAGCATAAAGAAATCAAACAACAACAAATGCTGGCGAGGATGTGGGGAAAGAGGAACTCTTTTACACTGTTGGTGGGAATGCAAACTAGTTCAACCACTATGGAGATCTGTATGGAGATTTCTAAGAAAGGTGGGAATAGATCCACCATATGATCCAGCTATACCACTCCTAGGTATCTTTCCAAAGGGGTTGAATTCAGAGAAATACAGCAACATATGCATACCTATGTTCATAGCAGCACAATTTGTAATAGCCAAAATATGGAATCAACCCAGATCACCATCAACAGATGAATGGATAGCAAAACTGTGGGAAATACACACAATGGAATTCTATTCAGCCATAAAGAAGAATAAAATTATATCATTTGAAAGAAGATGGAAAGCCCTGGAGAACATTATGTTAAGTGAGATCAGCCAAGCACAGAAGGAGAAGATACACATGTTTCCTCTAATATGCCCAAACTAGAAAACACAAAGGATACCAGTGGGACTCCAGATATTAGAGGGGAAATACTAGCTAAGTTTGAATGGAAAGATAGGAGAGGAGGAAGGCCGATCTTGATTAATGAGGGTCTACAACTGAACATGTGTAAAATTATGAATAAGACATGGTTAACCTGGACAACCATTGGTGGGAGGGGGGAAGGAAAAACGTGGGGGGGGCAGCAAATATAGTTTAAATGTATACTATTTATGTTCAATAAAAAAATTTGAAAAACAAATACTAAAGAAATATTCTAAGTGTTCAGATTTTGAAAAAAGTAGTGAAAGACAAAAATATTTTAAAATTATTCTTTAATATTCTAAAGTAGATTTATGATTTGGTTAGCATTTAAACAGGTATAACTGTTTAAAACACATATAACTTAAAATTTGATTACTGTTAGATGAAAATTTCTTTCATCTACTCTGAGTCTTGAGAAAATGTTAATAAACAATTTGAAATTTTGGTATAAAATTTAAAAAAATTACATTCACTAAAAAAATGAAATTAGGATTAACATCAATAAGAAAATGAATCTTTGTAAATTAATACAAAACACATTTGTATGTAGTGTTAGATAAAAAATAAATTGTAATAAATTTGAGATATATAACTAGAAGTAAGTGATTAAAATAAAGCATCTCAAAGTATATTCAACTAAAATAATGTTACATAAAAATTGATACCCTTGAAAGTTTATTGAAGAATAATAAGCGATAGAGTCAGTGAGCTAAGCCTGAACAATGGAAAAGTTACAATGCTAGAAAAAGAATAAAAAACTGATATGAAATAGGAGATAAGGGAATAGCATGAATATGAAAACTAATAGGTAAATAAAATTGATAGTTGTAACTACACATTAGCAGTATTGAACAGCCTGTAGTAATAATAGAAGAAAAAGATATAAAGCATATATTGAATGCATTATAAATAAAGCAGGTCAATTATGAGTAGATCAATCTGTCCCAGAATTAAAAAATATTAACAAGGTATCAATGAATCAAACTTATAGAAGCACACTTAGTTTAAGATCAGTATATCCTTAGAAAACCTATTACTATGATTTATCATATTAGCCAGTTAAAAATTAATGTATTTTATGTTACATGCACATATTATATAAATACATAATAAAGGTATACATGTATATTCAACATGTCCATACAATAGGAAGAAACAAAATTCAGAAAGGTAAATGTAAGCGCACGTGCCTTTTTTTTATAGATAAAGGTGTACCTACCAAAATCCATACACACAAAACAAGAACAGGCGGTATGTCTAATAGTGTCATCCTGATGAATATAGCCAGAAAAGAGCAAATACATTTTTTTATAAGCCAGTTTAATTATTTTCACATACAAAATTCAAATACATTGCAAATCAAATTTTATTTATTTATTTTGTATTTATTTATTTAGTGGCACTGGGGTGGAATCCAGGGAATTACAGGTGTGCTTGAGATCTCAAATGACTATTGTTTTTATCATTATTATCATTGCTTTTGTGTGTGCATTACATGGGAATAGATTCCTCATCTAAAGCACAAGGGCTGGACTCAGAGGGCACAATGGGAAAGTTCCAGCTTGGGGAGGAAAGAGGAAAGCCTGGAAATTGAGGTGTTTGGCCAGCACAATGGGTGATCATTTCAGTAACTTGAAATCTCCCCTGGACTCCAGCATTTGCGCTTCTGTTTGCTTTGCATAGGTGTTGAATGCAAGGCTCTTGTGCTTACTAGAACTGAAAACATCCACCCTGCTGGCTGACAAGCCATGACTGATGATTAAGTCATCTTTGACGTCAGCTTTTCTTAGCCAACCTCATCAAATTGTTTTGCTTTATTTTTTGTGTCTTTTTGTAATTTAAATCAGCTATTATCCTGAAGAGTAGAACTACTGTTATATTACATTTTTTTTATAATGAGGACTAAAGCTTAGTTTTACTGTACTGATCAAAGATAAAACCTACATATGTTATGAATATATAACTCCTAGTCAGCATTTGAATGATGTCCCATGAAGACACAAAGTAGGCTGGAAAAGCTTTTAAATATAAACTGGTAGAGGGATTGTAAAAGAAATAGGTTCTTTATTTTGAGGGTTATTTTTAATGCTAATGGCAAGTAGGAAAGGTCCTATGCTGAATCAATCCATCTTCCAGCAAATTTTTGAGAATCTGACCTGTTTGAAAAGCACTCCAAGTGCAAACGTAATTCAAATTTAATAACCCACACAGAGTTTTTGTTTGGTCATACCTACAGGTTTGGGGTCCTGAACCTGTCCTGAAGCCCACCTGGACATTTTTGCTTACTACATCTGGAGCCCAGCAATGCATTTTGCTGACCTTTCTGAATGTGAACCCTTCTAAAAGTTTCTCAGAAGGGAAACGGATCTGTCTTCACAGTGGTGTGATGTATGAATCACTGTCTGTAGGTGACAGGGTGCCTTGCGGTTGGTAAATGATTTCCTCAGTAAACTGAGAACTACTCTGGTACGCAAAGCTTTGGGGGAGGGTTGGTCAGGGCAGCTGAAGCTGCGGAGGTAGGCAGAGGTCAGGTCAGTATGGAAGTCTCTCTACACAATTCAAAGAGCCTCTAACTTTGTTCTTTGATGGTCACTAAGTGATGCTTTTTTCTCTCCTTGTTTGTGAATCAAGCTATTTTGGAGCCAAGGGAAAGGTCCACATGTAGAGTCATATATTTTTCTTAAGCTTAGTATTCACTATCTTTTTGTTTCAAAACATCAAGAAACAGATAATAAAAAATACCAGAAGGAATCACTGCAGGACTGTACTATCATTGGGAGGCTAAGTCAGGAGAATTGCAGGTCCTAGGACAGCCTCAACAACTTAGTGATTCTCTCAGCAACTGAGCGAGACCCTGTTTCCAAATGAGAAATCAAACTGGTCAGGGGGTGCAGCTCAGAGGTAGAATGCTGCTGGGTTCAACTACCAGTACCACAATAAATAAATAAATAAATAAATAAATAAATAAATAAATAATAATGAATTTATTTCATCTTTAAATGTCTATTTCTCAGCAACTTAGCAAAAGCCCATTTACAAATTAAAAATAAAGAGGGCTTGGGTGTGGCTTGGAGCTAGTATGTCCCTGGGTTTGACTCTCAGTACAAAAAGGGGAAAAGTCTCTCTCACTTTCCTCCGTGTTACGCTCAACACCTGTTGACGGTTTGCAAGCCCTAGATGCATTCCTGGGAACTGGGGATGACCTAAGAGAACACTGAAACTTCCTACTAGTTTCTGTGAAGAATAAACTAGTTCTATGTAATCAGGTTAATTATCTAATGTGCGCTATTTTCCTCTACATCCTTGTGGTCATCTAGATACTGATCCAAATCGTAAGTTAACTGTAATATCAGCTAAAACATTGCTTCATTTTACTCCTTCCTCCCAGAAAAGCATTTGCAATCTGAGACTGTGCCCTCTTCCCTCACATCTTAAACCTACAGGTGTGGTGTGCAGGTTTCCTGGCTGGCTGAGGTCAGCAGGTATCTCTGTCCCTCATCGACTTCTGTAAGCGGGGAGCCATTGCTGGGCAATGGCCAGGTGAACCCCTGGCTGGACACCACCTAAGGGAAGACTCCATCCTCTGTAGGTATGTGTCATCTTACTGCCTCCATGTCTATTTCTCCCTGCAGTACCAACTTCAGAATAATTTCTTAATATTTCAAAGAAAAAATTTATTGAATGTTTAAATCATGCATCAGCCCGACGTGGTGGCGCACGCTTGTAATCCCCGCACTTGGGAGGCGGAGACAGGAGGATCGCGCAGGTTCCAACCCAGCCGTGCTGGCTTAAGAGACCCTGTTTCCAAATTTTAAAAAATATATAAAATAGTTCTGGGAGTGTAGCCCAGAAGTTTCCAGGAACCCCAGTACCACCAAAATAAATAAATAAAGCATCAACTTGTCAATAAGTCACTGAAAATTTGTTTCAAATTAAAAGAAATTCTTATTCACCACAAATCTACCAAATACATTGAAATATTGATGATAACATAGTATTATGCTTAGCATGTTATTTTTGAATGCCTAAATGTTAAGTAGAAGTATCAGTTAATTAAATGAGAAAACAGTACTTTGCTTGCTATAATCAGGTTTTAATACTCCAATTACATATATTAAGGTTTAATATGGTACTGTTCATATTTAGATGAGTATAATTTTCATGAACAGTAGATTCATTAATAATTGTGAAGTGGCATAGTTTTAGAATGACAAAAGGTCTTTGGCTTCAAAAATACTATAATTGTCAGTATGATTATTTCATTTTCAGTAATTAATGATGTCGGCATTTAGTCCATAATGGAATTGTATTACTTTGCCTTCCTACATCACCCTTTTTCTAAGAACTTCAAAGTGCTTTTTTGTACCCTCAAGAGGTAGTGTACAAGCATAATGATCTTAGTTTTATAATGGTTAAAGTCATTAGCTACCTCTTTAGAAAATTGTGTAGTCTTTTAAATAATTCATAATAGAAAAGTAGTCCAAAGCAAGTAATTTAAAACTTTTTGGGTCTTGAAGTTGATATTGTATTTCCCCACTGATTTTTTAATAACTGTATCTGTTACATTAAACCTCAATGTGTGAACTTCATTAAATTGCCAACCAAACACACACTTTAATGAAAGATATTAATACTTATCTCAAAAAGCATCAAAACAAAATGTTAGCTATTTTTTATCAAGTATTTGGGTCCTGTGTAACATATTTCTGCTTTAAATACACAGTTTTATATTAAAAATATTCATTGGGCATGGTGGCACATGCCTATAATCCTAGTTTTTGCAAGGCTCAGACAAGAGGATCACAAGTTTGAGGACAGCTGCAGCAAGTAGAGAGACCCTGTTTCAAAATAAAGATAAAACAGAGTTGGGGATGTAATTTGGAGGCAGAATTTTCCTGGGTTCAATCTCAAGAACCATACACACAATAAAAATAAAAGAAAAAAAGAAAAAGAAAACCATATATTAATATATCCACTCTACACATATCTCTGTAAGCAACAATAAATAATTTTTACATATACTGAGAAAGCATTACATCCATAAAATATAAGATAATTTTCCAAATCTTTTTTCCAAATGTGCTGGCAAAATAATGAGAAGTTGATGTAAGTAACTATAAATAGATGAAGTTATTTGAGTGAAAGAAAAATAATGATAAGCAATTAAAATAAAATGACTGTTGTTCATGGCATACAGTCCTGTGCCAGGGCTAGGAGGGAGAAGCACAGTGCTTTGGTCAAGAATATGTTTGACGAGCTCAGGGTACCAGCATATCAGACTCTCAATAAATAGTGGTTGAATTCATTGGCCTAAAGTTGTGAAAGCAAGGGAAGCTATTTACAGAACCGCAAAGGTTTCAGAAGAGATCGTGAAGAAGACATAGAGAAGGACCAATGTAACAGTTTGATTCGGGAAGGAGTATGGGGAGGGGTAGAATTCAGGGATTTTAGACATTGATTGAGTGACAGGTACAGCAAGTTGCAGGGATGATTGAATGCTTTCTTGCTGAACAGTGTGAATAATCTCTTTCAGTTCTTCCCTTAATCAGAGACACACTTACGTAGAAAGCAGGGCTAATTTATTTGTATTTGGGAGAAAATCTGCAAATAGTGGTCTTGAATGTTTCTCACCCTATGTCTGACTCCTGATTCCAAGAGAACTGTGTATTACAATCTGGGCATTTCTTTGGGAGATGAGTGCCAGTGGTCAAGTTATGTCCTGTTAATTGGAATCGTGACATATAGCTCATCTGCTTCTCAGCCTTGAGTATTATTGCCTGCTTATTATTAAGGAGATAGGGAGAAGAGGTGAATTTAAAATTAAAGTTAATAATCATGGAAGGCAGCGTGTATATTGTGGAAGACATGCCCTCTGTCTGTCTTACATGGAAAACTCCATGTCATGTTCACAGGAGGAAGGAGAGTTCTCATTAGCATTTCTACCCCATTTGTACAACCCCAGATGTCTTTGAGACAGGTTGACAGAGGATCAGCTGTTACGGGATGAGTGAGGTAATTGTGTGTGTTCAAATCCATTTGATTAAAATACACCGTTATTCTTTTGAAACATTATAATTGGTATTATAAAATATCTCAGAAATATTGCATAATCTTGAATATATTGGTAATTTTTGAACAATGATCACTACTCTTTTCTTTATACTAGTCTTTCTCCAAAGTCAGAGAAAATATGGAGGAATAAAAAGAAAACATTTCAATATAAATGTGAAAACCACTGAATCTTTTTCATCTCAATAAGAGTTATATAATCACACTGTAGTAAATATTTTCATCATAAGATTGAGTAGCTTCCAGATCTTCCAAAAATCTGAAACTTGATATATCAGATATTGACTGTGGTAGGAATCTGTTGCTGGCCTTTGTTCAGTCACTACACAGATATATTTCTTAAGAATCCTGATGGATTTTTGGATAGAAAGAATGCCAAATCCCTCTGTTAGTGAGATGTTTTCAGTCATAAAGCAAGATTTTGATTTTATACTTTATGAACATTTCAATTGTTTTGAGTGAGCACATTTAAACTGAATTATTAGAGGCACACAGCTCACTTCTGCCAAAGAGATGGAAGTCTAATAAAACATTTGAGGGATCGGTAACAGAGTTTAGGAAAGATAGTAATGACATCATAAGAAAGTGGTTGATACCTGGAACATTAAAAATGAAGGTAAGGTACACTTAAATATTTATTATTTTTTCAGTACAGGGGATGGAACCCAGGGGCATTCTACCTCCGAGATACACCCCCAGCCCATTTTTTATTGTTTTGAAACAGGGTCTCACTAAGTTGCAAAGGGCCTAAGTAGCTGAGGCTGTCCACCAACTGCGATTCTCCTGTCTCAGCCTCCCAAATGCTGGAATTACAAGCATGTGCCACCACGCCTGGTTTCTTCCTCTTCTCCTCCTCTTCCTCCTCCTCCTCCTCCTCCTCCTCCTCCTTCTTCTTCTTCTCCTTCTTCCTATTATTATTATTATTATTATTATCATTATTATCATTATTATCATTATTAATTTGTGGTACTGGGGATTGAACTCAGAGTATTCTACCTTTGAGCCACAAGCACAGCCCTACTTTATTTTTAATTTGAAACAAAATCTCACTAAATTGCTGAGGCTAGCCTCAAACCTGCAATCTTCCTGTTTCATCAGATCTGGAATTGGAATAACTGTTGTGTGCCATCATATCTGGATTATTTATCAAACGCTGTGTATATCTTATCTAAGTTACTAGAATTTGAAGAAAATAATTACAAATCTAGAAATATATAAAAGTGAAAATACACTAGGAACATGCAGAATTTATTACAGAAAAGCAAAGTTTGCTTCATTTTCTAAAAGCATTTAATGTACTTTTACAGTTATCCAAAGAGGGGGAAAATAAGCATAATTATCTAGTAAGGGAAGAAAAAATTCTCACAAATTTCAATATCTTAGAATAAAAAGAACTATTAGTCAAAGAGTCATTAAAGTGACAGATTGTAAGTCTGATGAAGAACATTTTTATAAAATCTAGAGTTTCTATTATTCTCAAGAGAAAAATATTGTAACACTTCCTCTGTAAATTAAAGGTAAGAATTACATATTGCAATTTTAAAGAAATAATCTGCTTTCCCAGCAAACTAAAAATAGAGAGGAGTTTCCTCAACTTAATAAAAACATCTACAAAAACCTGTAGGAATCAAAGCCTGCTCACTGCTCACCATGGTCAGAAGTGCTCGTCTTTTTACATTATATGAGGGTCAGACCCAATGCAATACAATATGAAAAATAATAAAGGTCTACATGTTGCAAAGAAAGAAATAAAACCATTTTGTTCACAGAGGGCATATTTGTCTATGCAACAAACATTAATAAAAAACCTCCTGATACTAAAAGCAATTACAGTAAAGCTACAGAATACAAGCTTAATATAACACACAGAAGTGAAATGCTCTCCCATATAACAACAACAAAGCGGAATTTAAAATTAGAAACTCAATATCTTCTGCATTAGCACAAAATAATAAAATAATTTGAGAATACTAAGAAAGTATGTGTAAGATCTACGTAAGAGAAACTACAAAAGTCTTAGAAAAAAATGAACTTGTTACATGGGAAGAGACTTGACATCCGAGGACAGGAAGATTGACTATTGTCAGGATGCCAGCCATTGCAAACCTTACCTAGAGACTTAATGAGAAACATTAAGCTAAAATGATCACTAAAACAACACCAGAAAAAATAATATTTTTTTGCAGGTCTGGGGATGGAACCCAGGGGTATTCTACCTCCAAGCTAAATGCCCTGCCCTAAATTTTATTCTTTATTTTGAAATAGGGTCTCACTGAGTTGCAAAGTCTCTCACTATGTAGCTAAGGCTGGCTGAGAATCTCGATCCTCCTATCTCAGCCTCCCAAATGCTGGGATTACAAGCTTGCACCATCATGCCCGGCTAAAAAATAAGTATTTTTGGAAACAGACCATTGTACCAATGGAAGAGATAGTCTAGAAATAGACCCATGTGAATATAATCAATTGCCCTTAGACAATGGAAAAAAAAGTAACTCAACCATTAAAGTATTTATAACATATGGTACGAGAACAGCTGAATACCTACATTCAGGAGAGCCCCAAATTAATCTAGACAGAATTTATATTGTCTATTAAAAAATCTCAAATCAGACCTCATAACTAAAGGCAAAGCATGAAGCTGTGTGCCCCATCCAGCTCTACACCTCCTGCATTCTGTACATGGTACCATCAGCGGCAGCATCCTACTGTTTAAGTCCCAGTACATCCTGACCCCCAGGAGCTACAGCTGTGCCCTTAAAGACTCCTTAAGCCAGATGCAGAGAACAGAGAACGTAGGAGCTGCTGGGCAGCCATCAAGGCCGCCACAGTGCCCTGGGACCTGGCACTTGAGCCTCCCGATTCCCTGGACCCAGGCACTCTGGCCCTGGGTGGGTGGGGAAGCTTGATGACCTCACAATGGGCTCTGGCTCATTTTACCATGTCCCATAAGTAACAATTAAAAAAATGTGATATTGACACAGGACTTCTTTCTCTAACAATGAAAGAAATGTGATATTGGCACAGGACTAGCAAATGGAATGATGGAGGATTCACAGAGAGAGCAGAAAGAACAGAGCTTGTACACAGCCAACTAATTTATGGCCGTTGACAAGGCAGTTCTGTGGAGATAGGACAGACTTTTCCTCACATTAGAGTTGTCCATGTGGTTTTGAGCACTGAGGAAAGAGACTTGCTCCTTATATAACTCAAGAAAAAGTGGAATTATCTGACCTCATATTTTATTCGTTTAGATAAAAATAAAATTAAGCCCTTAGTTAAAACAATAAGCATGGAAAAATGTTTTATCTACTCATTAAACATTCACATTAAGTCGGGCATAGCGGTACACATTTGTAATCTCAGTACTTGGGAGGCTGAGGAAGGAGGATCACGGGTTTGCAGCCAGCCTCAGCTACTTAGTGAGGCCCTCCACAAATCAGTGAGACTCTGTTTTAAAATAAAGAATAAAAACAGTGCTGGGTATAGTTTGAGGGTAAAATGCCCCTTGGTTTAATACCCAGTACTACAAATATTCACATTATATCCAAACTTTTTGCTATAAAGGTTTATATAATCATGACAAGAAAGAGAATAATCAAACATAAGTATCGATGACTCTTAGAAGTGCTATTTGCGCCTTTAAAAATGTACTTTCTTTCAATTTATTCTTTTTTATATTTAGTATCTAATTATATGGAAATTGTTAGATGGTTAATATTTAGATTAAAATGTTAATTAATTACTTTGCTGGCCTCAAGTTTCTGAGATCAAGTAATCTCCCTGCCTTCCTGCCCCAGTCTTCAAACTAATGTAACTACATCCAGCTGATTTTTTTTCTTGGTAATGAGTATGGAACCCAGGGGTATTCTATTTCCAAGCTATACCCCCAATTCCTTATGTATGTTTTGTTTTAATATAGGGTCTTGCTAAGTTGCTGATACTGGCTTTGAACCTAAGTTCTTCCTATCTCAATGCTGGGGTTATAGGCTTGCATTCCTATGCCTGACTACAGCTAATTTATATATTTTATTATGAATATATGTAATGTATATAAAATAAAATTTTATTTACATATATATTTATTTATTTGTGTTTTGAGGAATGGAGCTCAGGGCTCATGTACCTCCAGGCTATCTTCTACTTCTAGGCCATATACCACTAGGCCAATTTTATTTTTAATTTGGAAACAAGGTCTTACTAAGTTCCTGAGACTGGTTTTGAACCTGCGATCCCCTTTTACCAACCTCCCAAGTACTAGGATTGTAAGCATGTGCCACTATGTCCTGCTCTAAATTATTTTTTAAATAAATGATAGGCGCAATGTGTATTTCACTCTACACAAAAATAAATTGGTCTACATCATAGGAAAAAAGTTTGTAACATTAGACTGGCAAATTTATAGACAGGAAATTATTACAAAGGAACAGTTTATGAACTAGAATCAAATAAAAAAGATTGCTCATAAAATTGGAAAACAAAACTGTTTTCCAGTCTGTTCTGAAGGAAAAGTGCAGGTTTGAAGGTGAGAGATGCTGTATTCTGGATAATAAATACACAGCCAGAAAACAAAAATTGGAGACTCCAAAGAAAGTGATGGACACGATTTTGAATTCTAAGCTATTCTTAACCGATGCTGTCGGAAGTTCGAGAAAAGAGCAGATAGGACCACTGACCTTTCGGGGCTCAGAAGCGACTGAAAAACATTGTCAATGTAAACAACAGTGGTAGTTGTGAAAGATCCGGTGATTCCAGGTGAGAATGTTCTAGAAGAGCAGAGATGACTGTTTTGAGGACCAAGAAACAATCAGCATCATACATGTATCGAGCTCGTCAGGAACTAGGTGAATGCACCTGAAACTGAATATACATTGGGTCATCTTAGGAACTAAATATAAATAGTATCACCAGATGCTCAACTTTCTTACATCCAATGTCACTGAAAAGAACAGTGAGAAGCCAGTGATGTTGGGGAGAATTAGGAGACACAACTGGAGTTTGCTCACCACTTGGTGGGGCTGACACTTGACTTGTTCTTGCTGTGCACCCCATTGACACCCAGAGGGAGGTTTTCTTACAAATGCTCCTCTTCCCTGGGTGATACAGCTTTCTTTTCTTCAGTTTTGGCAATTTCTTCTTGAGTTACTAATTTCCCAATGATATTTGGTCCAAATTGGATTGTCAACTGCCTTTCTTAAAGGCTACACTTGAAAATCTGATGTGTGTGTGTGTGTGTGTGTGTGTGTGTGTGTGTACAGCAAACTCTTCTTCAGCTTATATTAAGTAGTTATTAGTACAGCTCTGTCATAGTGCATTCTTTGCAAAACTATGAAACCTTTAGAAGAAAATCATGGTAAATTAGATATATTTACTCCAAGAAAATCGATTTGCAAAATGTTTTGTTCCCTTAATTCTTTAAATTTGAAAGCCCATTGGCTAAAATAACTATTTTCTAAAAAATTAAAAATTAACGAAAATAATTTGAAAAAATATAAATCAAAATAAAAAAGAAACTATGTTGAATAAGAATACCATCAACAGAAAGAAAGCAATATAAGACAAAAATAAAAAAGTCTCTTGTTTGTGTTCAAATATACAACTATTACAAAATCTAAAAATATAAATTAAGCTTTCAAGTGTAGCAATTTTTTTTTTTTTTGGCAGTACTGGGGATACTACTTCAGAAGTACACCTCCAGCCCTATTTTTATTCTTTATTTTGAAACAGTGAGCAATTATTAAATAATAAAATAATTCATAAATAAACATTGAAACATCAAAAAGGTTACTTTTTATAAAATTGGAAAATTGAATCTAAGGCTATTTTACCTCTGAAGTATATACCCAGTCCTTTTTACTTTTTATATTGAAACAGAGTCTCGCTAAATTGCTGAAACTGACTTTAAATCTGTGATTCTCCTGCCTCAGCCTCCCAAGTAAAGGGAATAAAGGTGTGACCACCGTGCCTGGCTCAAAAGCTACATAACATTTTAAAATTAATTTCATATCTTTGAACATATTAAATGTAGCCTGTATTAGAGTAAGAGCTACTGTGTTTTTATTTGGGGGGCAGGATGTTTTGTTTTGATATTTGCAGTTCTGCTGATAAGGACATGTCTTTTCACATGCAGGGAAAATTCTATGCTAACTAAGTTACATTCCCAGCCCAAGCTGTTTCTAAACATAAAAAAATCTTATTAAAATAAAAGTGGAGCAAGTACTGTGATACTTAATTTTCTAAGATCTTAGAAAGTCTGACTATTATAACTTTGAGGGATATAATAGTAAAACAAAAATGTGTTATGATATAAAGTTTAAAAGCTGTTTTCTTCAGTCAATTAATCACTAAGGTATAGCATTGGCTTCTACAGAAAAATATTTAGAGCAATTTTATTCTAAATGTAGAAAAATGTATGAAGATGTTTTGATAAATCAATATGGTGCTATATTATTAGTAAATGTATTTTTATCAGAAATATTGGGGAAATAAGCCATAGATTAGCAATAGTAGGAAAAGCATGTTATGGTATTTCAATTAAAGAGAATGTATCTTATGGCAAAAATTTAGAATTCTGAAAGGCATTAAACTTATTAATATTGGAAGAATATGGGAATGCAAAAATGTTTTCTAGTGTATTGACAACTATAATTATTGAGTCTTATAGAACTGAAAGTTAGTGATAGATACAAGGATTGCCTGCCCTGTGGCTGTTCTTCTTGTCTGTCCTTCCGGCAGAAACCACAGCATGTTTCCTGGTTTTCAGCTTCAGCTTCTTTGTGCTCTAGAAAGTGGCCACATCCAGGCTTGGAGTGCAATTTCTAATTCCCTTTACCTTAGCAGCAGATAGTTTTGCCAAGTTGTGTTGCTGTAACTAGCACCTCACCTCATCTAATGAACTAGATGAAGGTCTCTCCTGAGTGTTGTGTGGAAGAGTGTTTTCCTCCCTGGTAAGAGAAGATGAACCCAAGCTGGGTGAGGTGGTGCATACACCTCTCATAACTATACTTGGGAGGGTGAGATAGAAAACTGCAGGCTTCAGGACAGCCTCAGCAACTTAGTGAGGCCTTGTTTCAAAAATAAAAATAAAATAAAGCCTGGGATATAGGTCGGAGGTAGAATGCCCCTGGATCCCTGGATTCAATATTCAGGAGAGAGAGAGAGGGAGGGAGGGAGGGAGGGAGGGAGAGAGAGAGAGAGAGAGAGAGAGAGAGAGAGAGAGAGAGAGAGAGAAGAAGAAGAAGAAGAAGAAGAAGAAGAAGAAGAAGAAGAAGAAGAAGAAGAAGAAGAAGAAGAGAAGAAGAGAGGTTGAGAGAGAGAGATCTTTTTTTTTTTTTTTAAATGGTAGGCGGGCATCTATTGCCTGGGGTTCTGTCTTGGAAGCCATTTTTCAGTCATGAGATGGTACAACTTAAGATGCTTCAAATGCACAATAAATATGATGACTTCTGGGTATTTGGTGATGACTGATGTTCCTCAGTTGACTGATCCTGGAATCACAGTTTTGTGATCTCTGATAGGAAACTCCCCATTGCATAAGATACTGATTTTACTTCAGGTCTCATACTTGCTGACCCAGACACTCCAGCTGATAAAAAAACACACACAATAGGAACAACATACCAAGAGTCATACATTAGCCCTTCAGTAAGGTGGGGTGGGTTGAGAAGAAAGCATTTACCTTTAACTGTCCATTGCTGATATTATCTAATAAGAAGAACTAAGTCTATATGGCGATAGAACATGAGATATTTCTAATCTCCCCAGACTGTTGATGTATTCTTTTGCATGCAACTTGAGAAATCATACTTTCAAGAGAGTTTCTGCTCACCTAAAAACTTTAAACTAGCTAGTAGTAAAAAAAAAAAAAACTAAAAACTTTAAACTAGCTAGTAGTAAAAAAAAAAGAATTAAATATTTTATATAACATGAATGAGAGCTTCATGTGCGATGAAGTCTGCCATGATGAAAACAGTGATTCACTTCACACTGAGTTGATGGAATCTTGGGCTGTGACAGTTGAGAACCCTTCAGACCACTTTCAATTCTATGGGTATCCAGGGAACTTACAGGGCTCTCTGTGGAGTCAGGCCCTTAGCAAAGATTAATTATAGCCAAAGGAAGCAAAAACGATGCAACAAGGAGATCAGGGGTTTGAGGTGAAGTCAAAGAGAGGTCTGTCTACAGGAGAACGAGTTCTTCCATGACTTGGTGGCCAAGGTTCCAGGTGGGGGCTACTCACAGATACATCGTTTGTTCAGCATATACCACATTATTTACAATTTAGCCCTTAGCGTCCTTCTCACAACTTAAAGGAGCAGGAGGACCTTCATGAGCTACAAATTCCAATACTCCATCAGAGGACCAGCCTCCAAAGCAGTCCACATTAATAGTCAATAGTAAGGCTGGCTTACCTGGCCAGCTAAAAGCAGATTTTTAGCTGTAGCTGGATTGCCATAGCAACTAAGATAAGATGCAAAACACTAAATACTAAAAATATAGACACCTGCACTTAGAAGAAGAGAGTTAGGTAGAGTTAGGTAGAATCCACAAAAGTTTAGACTAGGCCAAGTTAAGAGACGATAAACAAGTTTCAATGACCCAATAGTGATTATTGATGATAAAAAGTAGTTAAAACATTCTTACTTTAAAAGCCAGGCTCCGCCGGGCGTGGTGAGCACGGTTGTAATCCCTGCTCTTGGGAGGCGGAGACAGGAGTATTGCACAGGTTTGAAGCCAGCCGTGCTGGCTTAAGAGACCCTGTTTCCAAATAAAAATATAAAATAGGTCTGAGAGTGTAGCCCGGAGATAGAAGGGTTTCCAGCAACCCCAGTATTACCAAAAAATAAAATAAAATAAAATAAAATAAAATAAAATAAAATAAAGCCAGGCTCCTGTGTTACAAAACAAGCTGGAACTACACAAGTATCAAGATTTTCTTTTTAAATAGTTAGTAAAATGAACATAGAACAATGTGAGCTGTGCAGCCTTGTGAAGAGTAATGTCAGACCTGCCTGTCCTTGTAAAGACAAAAGGGGCCACCATAAAAAGCTAACAAAAGTTGGGGCATGGTGGTGCACACTTTTAATCCCAGCATTTGGATGGCTGAGACAGGAGGATCGCTATTCCTGGACAGCCTCAGCAACATAGTGGGGCCCATTGCAACATAGTGAGACCCGGTTTCAAAATAAAGAATAAAAAAAAAAAAATAGGGCTAGGGTGTAGCTCAGAGGTAGAGTGCCCCTGGGTTCCATGCCTAGTTCAAAAATAAATAAATAAATAAATAAAAAGGAAAAGAAAAGAAAAAGAAAAGCTAACACATCAAAGATAACAAAGCAAAGCATCCCAACTTTTCTGTGAAAAGTAAGACTATTGGGCACCAGGAATGGAGGGAAAAGATAATAATTCCCTATATAAAGACTGAGGTTTAAAAGGTAAATGGTATCTCACCTGAGGCACTCCATCATGTCTCTCTCAGAACCTTCTCTGTTCTGTCCCCCAATTCTGTATTAATAAAACCTTGCTTAAGTGGTTAGCAGTTCCAGATTTTATTTCTATACTAGCCAAAACAAGGACCCCTGGCAACATCTTCCCAAATCTTAACATTCAGATAGTTAATTTTCTGGGTAGACAGAGGCAGGTACTCTCCATATTCAAGATGGTCTCTGAATGTTTCTGTGGGTATGTTTTTAAATGAGGTTAGCATTTCAATTGGTAGAATCAGAAAAGTATATTCCGCCTGCAGTGGGCATGCGTCATCCAATTCAGTGAGTGCACATATATAACAAGCAGAGGATGGTGGGATTCATCACGCTTCTCTCCGCCTGATTGAGCTAGGATGTCTTCTCTGCCCTTGGCCTGGGATTTACGCTTTCAGATCCCTATATTTTAAGACTTCAGATGAGACAGAAACCTCCCATTGCTGTTCTCAGGCTGCTGCTGGAGACTTTTATGTTTTCTGATTGGTTTATATCTCTGAAGAACACTGAGTGACAGAATTTTTCTGTGTCCTGTGTGGAATAAGTAACAGAACCACAACACACATGAGGCTGAGACTCAGCAGTATCTTGATTCGCTGTAGAGACCTTATGTTTAAAGTAATCTCAATATCATAGAGGTATTCCAGTGTTGATCCAATCTAGAACATGCATTGAAAACATGAAAGGTGAGGAATCTGTGATAATTTTCACAATGATCACTCTTTAGAAAAGAAAGAAAATTGTGGAATTAGGTTAAATACTAGAAGCAAAACTGAAGTGGAGACAGTGAGGTGGTCTAGCAGAAGGAGGGACAGAGAGGGAGTAACAGTGAAGGAAATATATCCATTGACATTGCACATACATGTGAAAATACCAGTGACATAGTATCAGTATCCTGCATGGGGAAGGGAGAGTGGGGAAGGCCCTGGAGAAAGCCCACCAAGTGCATGCATGTCACCATCAGTAGGAAGTACAATATAATGTGAGATTATAATGCACCAATAAATGTATACGATGTAGTGTTTCAAAACATCAGACATGGGCAATGGAACTGAAATATTTAAAGAAATGCAAGGAACTAAAGTGTCCCACTTGAATTGGTAACAAATTTTCTGGTTAACTAATGAGCACATGTGCTGGGTTTTCTGTATGCAATTTCTTCTGCTCTGCTAATGCAGAAATGTGATTTTGATTTAGGTTCACATCTCTCAAGTATTAAAATTGTTCTTGTTCTTGTCACCTCTGTGACATTCTCTCAGAGTAGAGCTTTTGTCATTCCTTACATATCGTTAGGAACACACTCTCATGCAGCCAATCATGGGACCATAACTAAGCGAGCAGAGGTACAAATCTGTCCATTCAGGCACACATCCAACTTTCAGTATAACTGGCAATTACATATGTGGGAAAACAAAACCCCAAACACCAACCAAAGACAGCAGAAGTGGTCATTAAGTCATTCTTTAAAAAAAACTACACTTAACCTTTCAAATCCATGCATGTGTACCTGAAAATACTTTCACTATAATATGTCATTATGAATACTTGAAATTAAGAATATAGAGCTTTTCATTGTTATTATATTTGCAAATTTGGAAGAAACAACAAGTTATTGCTAAGCTATTATGTCTAAATGCTACATTGATTGGTAAATTTTTCAATTTAAATACAAATTATCCTTCTATTTTTGTGCTAATGAATTTGTACACAAGAGAAGGAATCTTATATGTTGTCATCTGAGGGGACAAGGTCTGCTTTTCCCGGCCACATGCCCACAGACAGCCTTTCTACTTTTGCATCCCTCTTAGGACACATGCACAAAATGATAATGCTTTTCTACAAATTATTTGGCAGCTGGCGGGGAAATATTTAAGTCCATTAAATTAAGAAACCATTTGCCAAGCCCCCCCCATCCTAAATTGCACTATAAAATGAGAGTACCAGTTCATAAAGCGGGGTTTTGCAACACAAACAATTGGATTCAGAATTTGAGGGATTAACTACACATAAACCAATTATTCTTTTTTAGTTTTGCTTCACAACAGGAAGACACGGCTGTGGGGGAAATGTATCAGCATTAGAACTGCAAATTGATTTTTGATGAAATAAGCTACCTGTAACCTAGAGAAATTGGATGCCTTACTAAAGACAGTATTAAGCAGAAAAGCACACCTGTGAGAACACAAGGTAACCACTTTAGAGAGGCACATGTGTTGATGGGGTTTGCAGAATCTTCAGTCATTTCAGGAAAACAAAGAGGTAAGGACAAAGATAAGAGGCATTATTCTTTAATGAGAAACAAATAATAAAAATACCAATAAACCCTTGAAATCTATTCGATACTAAAACTGGCTGGCATCCAGGTTCAGCTGCGACATTTACAGAGATTAGTTGTTACTTCAACTCTGGCCTCAAGATAACAATATGTAAGACAGAAATAAAGAGGAAAATAACACTCTGTAGGGTGGAAATAGGGAGGAAACGGACATGAACGAGAGCTCTTCAACAGGGAGCCCCGAGGCCGTCCTGGAGCAGGACTTAAGCAGGGCTCCAGCTGTTGCCTGTGTGTGGATTTGGACCGCTCTGTCCTTAGGCTCAGGGCATCTGGAAGGATGGAAATGGCAAGATAATAACACCATGCCCAGAGACTCACGATGCTCAGATGCTCAGATGCTCAAGATGCAGGGGTTGTCAGAATCCTACTATACTGACATTTCCATTCTGCTTGTATATATTTTATTTATCATTTATTTGTACCCCCTCTTCTTCCTCAGCATTCAACAGCCATAGAAGCTCCTACGTCTCCTCTCTTCCTCAGTACACTGGTTCAGAGGCAGCTGAAAACATCTCCCTCAGACAACAACTCTATGACCAAAGTCCATTGTACTTTGGTAGTTTCTGGCTTGAGATCTATCAACAAGGGAAGTAAATAAACAGACACTTGACCCATTTTCTCAGACAGGCCCATAGGGAGCTAAATTTATAAAGTAAGCAGCACCCCAAAATCTGGAGAAATAAGTGAATCCAGAGACTCACTCTAACAGGAGCTGCTTGAAATTCAAACTCATAGGGGCCTCAGGTGATCATTTTGAAGAATGACTGACGGCTGGATATGTTCCAGTGTAAGAGAGAAAAACGCTGGTTTCCAGAGACTTCCAGAGGGTCCTACAACTTTGTAGGTTCAACCACCAAACATTGCTTCAGAAGTTTATAGGAAAGCTCTAAGAAAGAGATTCTATGATATGGTCACACTGTTGACAGTGTTGAGGAGGAGATGATGATCATTGTGCCCAGAGTATTTTTTTTATATAACAAAGGATGACTGTTCAGGAAAAGGGACTTTGAAAAAGCAGCATCCCATCTACAGGACTCCAGCTCCATTAGCCTGATAAGTCTGAGAGGTAGAGGTGGGGTGTACCACTGAGAAAAACTGAAGAGGCTCAGATTCTGGAGGCACAGGCCCATTCAAAGACTAGAATCTGGGAGCTGGGTGGGGTGGCACATGCTTGTAATACCAGCATTTGGGAGGCTGATACAGAAGGATCTGGATTTGCTGCCAGCCTCAGCTACTTGGTAAGGCTCTTTGCAACTCTATGAAACCCTGCTTCAAAATAAAGAGTAAAAAAATAATAGGGCTGGGGGTATAGCTTACAGGTAGAATGCCCCTAGGTTCCATCTCTAGTACTGCAAAAAAAAAAAAAAAAAAAAAAAGACTAGAATTTAGTCATGAGACCAAAGAATAGCACCTATCCACTTCTCCTGAACCCTCAGCCCCACACCAACCCGATGCTGTGCAGTAACAAGAAATTGCAATGTGAAGTTTTAAAATGCTCATCTGATATTGAGATGCTTTTTTAGGATGAGCACACACACAAGTCAAACGGGGAAATAAAACAAGGACACTAAAGAAACTTGCACCCCTGGCATGTGCCCTTATAGCAAGTATCAAACGTGGCACATCTCCAAAGATGATAAGTATTTTATAAAAATCACATTAGTGCTCATATAAACTCAGTGCTGAAAATGTTAATTAATAGCCCTATTTTCAACATGATAAAGTATGCAAAAAAAAAAAAACAGGGAAAACAATTTGAGAAACAGAAAGAAAAACATAAAGAAATCATTAGAATCAAGCTCAAACATGACACACATTTTAGAATTATCAGAAGAGAATTTCAGCTAATTATGATGAATGTGTTAAGGCCTCTAGTGGAATCACACTCAAGAGCCAGTGGGTGAAAAGAAAAACTTTAAAATATGATCAAAAGAAATTCTAGGAATAAGAAGCATTGCAGCTGGGCGTGGTGGCACACACTTGTAATCCCAGCATTCGGGAGGCTGAGACTGGATGATTGCGGTTCACAGACAGCCTCAGGTACTTAGTGAGGCCCTCCGCAACTCAGTGAGACCTGGTTTCAAAATAAAGAATAAAAAATAGGGCAGGGGATGTAGCTCAGAGGTCGAATGTCCATGGATTCCATCCCCAGACGCCCCCCACCCCACAAAACATATCTGGAAGATCAAATCCTAGGGATTGGACAATATTCTGGGCTCCTTATCATATCAGACTATCATGATGAGCACTAGACAATAATCCACCTATGTTCTATGAAGCAAGAAAAATCACAAGCTTCTCTCCAAGAATTCTCTAAAACAAAAACATGCTGTGTAAGGAAAACTATTTTATCAGAGCCTTATCTGACCTGGACAAACATCAATTAGATAACTCCAATAGAAAACAAAACTTCTGGCTTTTGCAGTTATAGCCAGTGTTAAACAGAGTCTATCTAACAGGAAGATTATCATAAAATACCACACTCTGAGCCTAATTAGCTCAGTTGCTATTGCCTATTGGACTCATTCTAGTTTGTGGCACAAAATTACAAGGCATGCTACAGAACAAGGAGAAACACAGCTTGAAGAGACAAAGCCCCACAGCAGAAGAAGATCAACTGTGGCAGAGATCCTGCAAATATCAGACCAAGTGAATATATCAAAGGATATAGTAGAAAAAGCAGTCAACATGTAAGAACACAGAAATAATGTATGTATGTATACAAATATAAAATCTAAAAAACAAGACCAATGGATTGGCAGAAACCAAGAGATTATAGCAGATGTGAAGGCTTCTCTAGTTGACTAATTTTTAGACTGAGTGAGAAGACCCAATGGGAATGTATACAACAGAAACTTTCAAATTCTGAGTACAAAGACAAAAAGTAATTTTAAGATTAAAATTAATATCCGAGATCTGTGTGATAATTATAAAAGGGATAATACATAGACATATATATGTATTTGAATATTACATAAAACACACACACATATAATACCCTTATGTATATGAAGAATATATGAAAGAGAATAATGGATAAAATATTTGGATGAGTTATTTAAAACTAAGAGTTTTCTACAATAAATAACAGATTCTTAATTATTGATCCAGGAGACCCAGAGAAAAAAACAACCAGGATAAACAATAAAACCTTGACATGGTTTATGTCAAAAGCTTGAGGTGTAAATCATATTGAAACTTTTGTAAACAAAAAGGAGAAAATATTAACATAAACTGCATGAGAAGAGAGGAGACTATTTCCCCACAGAAGAACAAAAATAAAATCTGATTTTTCATCCAAAACCATACAAAATAGAATAGAGTAGATTGGAATATAGATAGCATTGAAGGCAAGCATAAGCAAAAGTCATAGACTCCTATTTACCAACACAATACTGAGGTAGAAAAACAAAACTGAAGAATCATTATGACCCAATTATAGACTAGAAAGCTTCTGTAATAAGGATATTGTAGTATTGGTAAATATAAAATTAGATACACAGAACAAATACAAAACTTCAGATAAACCCACACAAAAATAATAAAGTGGCCTTTTGAAAAAGGAAAAATGACAATTTTATACAAATTTAACAAATTGAAATCTTTTGTTGAATGTGTATGAAATTTAAGTTCAAACCTGTGATCTTCCTGTTTCAGCTCCCAAGTACTGGGATTAGCAATGTGTGCTATGGTGCTAGACTGCTAGATATGAGTTAAAATTTTTTTTTTCTTTGCAGTACTAGGGATGGAACCCATGGAAATTCCACCTCCAAGCTATATCCCCAACCCTATTTTTTATTTTTCACTTTGAAACAGGACTTCACTGAGTTGCAAAGAGCTTCACTAAGTAGTAGCTGAGGCTGCCCACAAACCATGATCCTCCTGACTCAGTTTCCCAAATGCTGGGATTACAAGCATGCACCATCATGCCCAGCTTAGGTATGAGTTTTAAGAACCATGATATGTAAAGAAAGAAATAAATATGATGACTTTATTAACATAAAAACTTCTCTATAAAAGACACTATTAAGAGAGTCAAAAGACATATGTAGACTAGGAGAAAATATTTTCAAAACACAAATATAAGAAGGAATTTGTATAAAAATATGCAAAGAATTCGCATATGTAAACAACTGAAAGCAAACAGCAAAATTACATAGTGTAGTAAAAATGTAAACAGATTGATCACTGAGGAAGATATACAGATGGCAAATCAGCACAGAAAATGAAACAAAACGATTTGTCATCAGGAAATTGCAAATGAAAACAACAAGGTTGAATGAATATAATTTATTATTTTTGCTCAAAATTTAAAAAACAAACAACTCCAACTCCTGGGGAAGATGCAGGTCAGGAGGAATTCTTATTGTCTCTTGGTGGGAATACAAAATGGTACAGCTAACTTGGGATAGAGTTTAGCAGTGTTCAACAAAATGAAACCATAGACTTGTCATAAAATCCAGCACTTGAGGGTCTAGATATTTACTAAACTGCTTTCAAAACCTCTTGCATGTCAAAACCTATCCATGACTTGTTACAATAGCTTTATTTATAATTGCTAAAACTTGAATGCAGTCAAAATGTCCTTCAAGAAATGAATGGATAAACAGCTAAATTACATTTATAGAATGGAATATTATTTGGCAATAAAAAGAAATGAGCTATCAGGTCATGAAAATTCATGGATGAATCTAAATGCACATTATTATATGAAAGAATGCAAAGTGAAAATGCTATATAGTGTATGCCAATGCTCTGACATTCAGGAGAAGACAAAAGAGTAGGCAATATAAAGATTAATGCTTCTCAGAGATTGAGGAGGAGGGAGCAGGGATTAAATGAATGGATTAAAAAGCATTTAAAATATAAATTAACATATATTGAACAACTGCATATTTTGTTCCCATTCTACCTACAGTAGCTGTGTAAGTAAAGGCATGGGATATTTTTTAAAAGGTCTACATAATAAAGAAGATGGACATAGCTATATAAGGTTAAATAATATTAGAATAGATGGCTCTCGTTACATCTACAAATTGGTACAAATGACAACCTAAGAAAGCCCAGTTACTAACACAAAATATCAAAATGCCTGTAATCCTAGTATGTGGGAGACGGATTCAGGAGGATCACAGATTTTTAGCCAGCTTCAGCAACTTAGTGAGACCCTGTTTTAAAATTAAAAAAAATAAAATAAAATAGAGCTAGTGGTGTAGTTCAGAGGTAGATCCTCCTGGGTCCATTTTCTAGGACCCTCCCCAACCCCACACACACACACACACACACACACACACACACACACACACACACACACAACCAAAACCCTAAGGGAATAAAATAAAAATCACTTCTGAATATAAAAATTTACAAATGTTTTACAATAAGCCATTTTTAAATCATAATATTCAACCAACAGAGAAATGTGGATGGGCATTTAGGGAAAAACGAGTGAGTGGGCAGAAGACACAGAGCTACTAGACAGATGTATGAAGATACCTTTGTATGGCTATTGGGGAACTAGAGAGAGACAAAGTCTTCCTCCCAGGGCACAGGCGTAAAGCAAGGCCTGTGACCTGTGGTGGGGATTGATGCCCAAGCTCCAGGCTCACTAGGCACCCGGGTCTCCAAGAGGAGAGGGAAGAGTTAAGCCCATGCTTTGCAGCCATTTTCAACAAGTATATTTTCAAAGTCCAGCTGTATGACATCCAGGCAAAAGGTACAGCTAGAAGCTTCCCTTCATAGGACAAAGAATCCAAGTAAACTCTCATCAGGCTGTAGGGCTTCTGAGACAAATTCAACTATTTTAGAAGAGAAACTTCACCCATCTCCAGTTGGCATTGTGCTGAAATTGAAAACCAGATGGGACAGGAAATAAAATGAAAAATGGGAAATATAAAGAATGCTCTGGAGATTTTTTTTTTCAGCCTACCTTTACTGAGGAAACTGATATCAGGGTTGAGGATATCTGGCAGTGGCTTAGGAATAGGGACAGTCACACACTCAGGCATGAAACTTAGGAAGTCACGCAATAGGAGAGAAGACAGTTGGTGAAAAGACATTATCAGCAAGGTTTCAGCACAAGCTCGAGATGGATATCTTTGTACTACTCTTTCTGGAAGGAAGAGGCAAGAAAAGCACCCTTGGGAAGAAACTTACTGCACAGGTCCCAGAGATCCTTAGCCAACCTCTGCTGACAAAGCAACTAATAATCAACCTAAAACATTTTTTGAGCAGCTTTCACACAGCTATAATTTAAAGATCTGAACACATAACGTAGCAGAAAGAAGACTTATTTTCTTATGGTTTCAGGCTAAGGTCATGAGGACTGCAGGACATGTTTCAGGACATGATGGTGGAGGCAAAAAGAGGGAGAGACATGGGCTGTGCTTCTCAGATCATGGAGAGAGATCAAGGAAAGGAGGAAGATATAGAATCCCCAAGGCCACACCCCTGGGGACCGATCCAGATAAATCTATTCTCTGCTGGGATTACAAACCTCATGACTCAATTACAGCAGCTTCAAGCATTAATAACTGAGTTCTTTAGGGAACATTTGATATCTAAGTCTAACAAACAGGTAGGTATATAAAGATTAAGACTGAAAGGCTTTAAACTAAGCAATGACATGAACAGTAGGAGGTAATTTTCTCATGAGATAATCTAAGTGATCAGGCAAAAGCTAAACTATATATAGATAAAATAATTAGAATGAGAAAGATGGAGGTGATAGTTGAAAATAATGAATTAAAATTAAGAGTTAAAAGCTGAAGTGAAGTACCCATTTTTTAACAAACAGATAATTAGAAAAATTCAGTATGAATATATGAAAAAGAGTAAAAGTTGCCATGAACTAGCAAGAATGTTAGAAATAGATGGACATATTAAAAATCAACAAAAACAAAGGGCCAAGTGACATTCAGAGGCAAACCAATTAGAATCACCCCAGACTTCCCAAACCAAGTCATGAGAGCCAGAAGGGCTTGGAGTAACATATTCCAAACTCTGAAAAAAAACAACTTCCAGCCAAAAATTTTCTACCCAGCAAAACTTTCTATCAAATTAGATGGAGAAATAAGAAGCTTCCATGACAAACAGAAACTGAAGGAATTTATGTCTTCAAAACCAGCACTAGAGAAAATACTCAAAGAGATTAACCAGAGAAATAAGATTTTCTATCCAACAGACAACTAAGATTGGTTATCTGTGGAGATTCATTATTTATGTTAGTCTTTTACCTATCTCTAAATTGTATTGTTTGCCTTTATTGTTAATTTTTAGGATTTCTAGTTGGAATATTAATATACCTTCAGATATAGCATTTGGAAATATTTTATCCAATTCTATTAGTAACTTTTAACTCTGTTTACATTGTCTTTGGATATACAATATATTTTTTTATTTTTTAGGGAGTGTGTATACTCTTCTGTTGCCTGTGCCATTGAAATCATATCCAAGAAATCACTGCCAATTTCAATGTTGTGAGGTATTATGACCCAGATTTTCTCCTAAAAGTTTATAGTCTTAAGATTTATATTTAGGTCTTTTATCTACTTTGAGTTAATATTTGTATATGGGATTAGGTAAGGGTCCAATTTTATTCTTTTCCATGTAATTATTATTTTTCAACAATATTTAGTTAAAAGATTATTATTTCCACCACCAAATGTTCGTGGAAACCTTGTCAAAAATAACTTGACAATATAGGGAAGAATTTAGCTCTAGGCTTGTATTTAACTCCAATGGTTTATATATCTGCCTTTAGAACAGTACTACACTGTTTCAATTATTGTAGCTTTATATGGTTTGAAATCAGAAAATATATATCTTCTAGCTTTGTTCTTTTTCAAGATCGTTGTGGGTATCTAGAGTCCATATTCCATATTAGGATAGATTTTTTTTTCTGAAAAATAAATATATAAATATATGATAGTTTCACCAAAAAAAAAAAATAGAAAAAAAAATTCTCTGGTAAGAAAGAAAGTAAAAAGAAATATTGAAATGTTATATTTAAGTCATCAAAAGCTTGGTATCAGACAAATGAAACTGTTATGTGAGATTATCATTTTTAATTTTGGATAAATTGCTATAATACTAGATGTCAACCACTAAGCCAAGCATGGGAGGGAGGCGATGGGGAGAGAATGGGGTGGGGATCGGGTGGGAGCTGACTGGGCGATGTGTGCATGTATGTCTACAAAAGTTTGTATCCCACTATGATGTATGAATACAGTGCACCAATAAAAAATAATAAAAATAAAATTTAAAAAAAATCAAACCTAATGTACTATGAAATATACAGTTGGAGAGATGAGTCAGAATGAGGAAGAAAAAAGATTAAAGTTTTAAGGGCTAGGCATTTTGCAAAGCTGAACAACTATATAAAACAAGACAAAAAAGAACACCAAAAAACCCAAACACCTGTACTCATGCACACATACACATGCACACCCTTGCTCACTGTCTTCTAGTTTACCCTGTTTCCTCAATGACTTCAGGGCTTCTGTTTCCCCTCTTGGGAACTCTCAGTAACAAATTATTTCAAGATAGCAACTGTCTCCTAATCCGTTGGCCTCACGGTACACAGGTGATAATAAAACCTATGATTTATGAAACATTTCACACAATATATTTATCCCAACAGCCAAAACATGTATCAGGAGAATCTCAACATCATCAATCACCAAGGAAGTTAAAAGCAATACCCACTGACACATCTGTATGCACCAGCATGAACAGTCAAATTGAAAGCGATAGACACTATCAGACATTGGGCCAAATGCCCAAATACTCCTGGTGGAAATTCAAGTTGAAATTACTACAGAATAATGTTTGAAATTATCAAGCAAAGCTAAGTATGCAGAGCTTTAAATGAAGATAAATTACATGTATAATAAAGATGTATGTGTATATTCACCACACACCAATAAAAGAGAGTGGTCAAGTAGTAGTATTTACAGTCCATGTGAGCTGGACATAGCTGTAATTCCATCAACAGTTGAATCAAGTTTGGGATGTACCTCTACCTGGTTGAGTCTTTGACATGTGTGCTGGAGACCCTGGGTTTCATTCACAATAAAGAAATATAAAAATTTTAGTATGAAGTTTTAATGCATATGAGCATACAATTTAATGCATATGAGCATACAATTTCGATTACATTGGAATAGAAAGCTCAGCACAAAGAAACACCTGATATAATTTCAAGAATATAATTTAAAACTATATTTCAATTATATAGTTATTATAGACAAAATTAACTATGGCATTAGAAAATAGGATAATTATATTTGTGTAAAGTTATTAATAAAATCTAAGTGCTAAGAATTTGGGATATTTTTGAAGCACTAAATACTATGTAATATGTATGTTTTCTAGATAAAAAAGTCAACATTGATCTTTTTGAGTATATACACATGTGTAATTGGAAAATCGGAAGTTTTTAAAATATGTAATTGAATTGACAGGCGAGTCTTTTCCCACATCTATGGTGTTTAAGTAGGTGGGGGATATGAGATCACTGTAGAATACCCTCAACAGCTACGAGGAGCAGCCTGGGGTACTCAGACCTGACGTGGTCCTGGCACCAGCTTTTGATGGAAGTATGCATCCGAAGTGTGTCAAGAACAGCCTATCCTAGCAGGGCAAGAGGCAGTTGACAAAGATTGGCAGGTTACTGAGGTCACTGTGTCTGATTGACAAAGGACAGTCAAAGACAGTAACTTAGACAATTTAATGGTGAACCTCTAAGTCCACCATGTATATGGATAAAAAAGGTAACACCATTTGAACTCAGGACAAGCAGAGAGGAGTTGGAGGTGATGAATGTCTGATGAGTGCAGAGTAAAATTAGGGGGGAGAGAGGTAAAGAGTGCAAGTCAACAGTCAGGCAAAAAATCAGTGCAGACACAATAACTCAGAAGGACATTGGCTCCTGGAAATAAGCTTTAGGAGTAAAGTCACTGGTAGTCAGTGAAGTAAGCCACAGTTGCAGTTCTTAAGAACTGAGAGGAGATGCCGAATAATTTAACTCAGACAGCTAGGGAATTCAAACTGTACAGTCACTGATTGCAATATTGGGGCCATGTTACCTAGTGCAAGATCACACTGACACAGCTTTCTTTTTCTCTTCTTTTCTTCTTTTGAATAAATGGTTAGTAGATTTAAATTCAACCCTATAAGAAAGTAACTTGACCAAACACAGACTATATTTTTTACTTTAAATACGTCAATGTAAATTTAGAGTGAATTCATACCCTATGGTATATTCTACAGTTAAGTAATTGACACCAGTTTTAATTCAAGGTATAGAAAAGTCTCTATCTTCTTATGTGTTTTGTGTCATATTCAATATCATTGGCACTAGTTAAAGGCTATTAAGTATATTTCAATTACACATAAATTGATATTTGTTAAAAACCATAAGCTAATTTTCTGGGATGAGTGACAGTACAGTAAATGTTAATTAATATCTGAAGAATGAATGAATTAGTTCTAGAATTAGGCTTGAGGATTATAATATTAAATCTGCTTCATCACATCCTTTCTTGTGATCATTGAAAAATTGTCTAATTTATATATAGTTTTGACTATATATAATATTAGCTACATAGTCAACCATAAGTTAAATTAGAAAAATAAGTAAAAATATCATGAATAGAATAGAAACCACTAAGTTCAACTCCGTCAGACTTCAGTGTTCCCCTGGATAGATACAGGTGAGCAACCATTTAGGAGAGTCAAGATGTTCTGTATTATAATCACAGTGATGGTTCTAGAGGTTCAAGTATAAAGTCTTAGAGTTGCTTATTTACAAGCTGTACTTTGAGTATGTAAAAATATATTTTAAGGCAATAAAACAAAAAGTGATGTCCAGGGGATCACTAGAGTCCTTTAGGTTCTTTGAAAGTTTTTTAAATTTATCATGTTGCTGCATTTACTGTTATAGTTTGATCTTTTAAATTTGTCCTTTAGTACTGCCTTGTATAAAAAGCAGATTATATGTGTCTTGCTACTGATGGGTGCTTGAGCAGTTTCCTATTATGCTGAAACAAACAAACATAACCAGTACATTATTGGTATGACTGAGGTTTTCGTCAAAGGTATGATTCACAGTTAAAGTGGTCCGATAACATAGGAATAAGGTCTAATAGTTTATTTTTAATTTCTATTTATTTTTTTGGTACTGGGAGTTGAACCAAGTGACATTTCTAACTCCAAGCTATGCCTTCTTCCCTTTTTATTTATTTATTTATTTTTATTTTAAAACAGAGGCTTGCTAAATTGTTTGGAACCTCCCTAAGTTCTTGGGGCTGATTTCAAACTTTCCATCTTCTTGTCTCAACCTCCAAAGTTCTGTGATTACAGTCAGGCACTACCATGCCTGGCTTCTCCAACAGTGGATTTATTGTGCTGTTTGTGAGCAGAGTATGTAAAAGTGGACACTGGCTCTGGCCTTTTAACCATGATCACTGTTGTCTCTGTCCTCATGTCTCCTTCTTACCTCTCCTATGTCTTCTATCCTACCCAAAAATTGCTTTGAAAAATCATTTGGAATTATCAACTAGAGCTATTTTTGAGCAGTTCCACTTACAGTGTGAAGCCAGGAGAAAGGTACAAATGGACATTCCAAAGATGCATAGAAATATTCACAACTGACTTGGTCATAGACTCTAAAACTGAAAATAACCTTGTTATAGTTAGGTATAAAATATCACCTGAAGAGTTTCATTTGTTAATATTCAGGGTTGATACAACTGAGTCATGAGGGTTATAATCCAAGTGGTAGATAGGCCATCATAATGGATTCAGCTGTGTGATACCCAGAAAGCTGGTAAAATGTGGCTGGATGAGGTGCATCTCTGAGGCTGTGACCTGGGGGGTTATATGTGAGGTGCCTCCTCCTCCTGCTCACGTTATTGTTTCTGGCCTCCATGATGTTAGGACCACAGCCCAGGTGCTCTTCTCTCCATAGCCTGCTGCAGTGCCCTGGGATGCATCCTCCCCAGCCTTTCAGGGACTGAACCCCAAAACATAAGACAATACATATTCTTCCCACTAAGTTATGTAGTCAATCTTTATTTTTACTTTTTTATTTTATTCTTTTTTTTGGCAATACTGGTGATTGAACCTAGGGGAATTCTATTTCCAAACTATATATCCAGCTTTATTTTTATTCTTTATTTTGAAATAGGGTATCACTAAGTTGTGAAGGGCCTCACTAAGCAGCTGAGGCTGTCTGAGAATCACAATTTTCCTGTCTCAGCCTCCCAAGTACTGGCATTACAAGCATATGCCACCACACCTGGCTCAATCTTTAGATATAGTTGTAAGAATGCTGATAGATACAAACCTGAAAGCTCTCACCAGTAAGAAGCAGCTCTGAATTTTGGCATGCCCCCCCAAAATGTGGCACACAGAATTAAATGTGGCACACGGAACAAATCACTACTACATGAAAGGTTAAGAAACAAAGTCTAAAATAAAACACTAAGCTGGGTGTGGTGACTCATACTTGTAATTCCAATACTTAGGAGGCTGAGACCGTAGGATCACAGGTTCGAGGCCAGCTTCAGCTACTTAGAGAAGTCCTCTGCAACTTAGTGAGAGCCTCTGTCAAAATAAAGCATAAAAAATAGGGCTAGGGGTGTAGCTTAGATTTAGAATGCCCCTGGGTTCCATCCTAGGAACTGCTAACTTACTATCTAAATAAATAATTAAATAACTAAATAAGTAAATAAATAAAATACAACATGAAGCAAATTAAAGGGGACAAATGGATTACATAAAGTATGATTTCATTCATCTAAAAATAAAAATTTGCCAAAGTAATCAGTGGTGTTAGAAGTCAGCAGTACCCTCCTTTCGGGAAGAGACAGAGGGCTCCGTGTGGGTTACGTCTCAGTGAGGATGGTAATGGCTAGATGTGTTCACTTTGTGATGACTCTTCCTGCTCAATTTGTGCCCGTCCCTTTATGCACACTTTACTGAAAGATGAGAGGTCATTACTGAACAAGCTTTGGTGCTGCCTGGAATTTCACAGATATGCTAATAACTGAGAGCTTGACTACAGATACCGGCATCCTTATTGTCTATCCAGAGTAGTGTTTATTTACCACAAGCACAGAGTGGTAAAAGCTGCTCATAAAAATCTGTCCTGATTATTTCCATCATAAAAAATGTTGTATGTTTTCTAATGAAATTTCCATGTCTTGATTATTTGCTGTTTGGGAGCTTCAACCGATTGCCGAAGGGAAGAAGGAACTTCCAAAATAATGAAATGAGATTAAGACATTATTTGATCTAACATCCCTTAGACTCCTCAGCCATGGCCCAGTAAGACCTGTTTCCTCAAAGACCTCTCTAAATAATCCATAAAGCACTAGACCAGCAAGTATATAATTTATTTCCAAATTCTATGTCAAACTCTATAGAGTGAAATTGGATCTATATGGAGAATTTCTATTGCTGAAGCAAAAGAGGTCTCTAGAACCAGAACCCCAAAACAGAACAGAGTAATTGGCTTGCTTCCATAGATTGAACTTTCAACCTTGCTGCTGCAGAGCTTGATCTCGGCAGTTAGTGAGTCAGGGAGGAAGAACTAGAAACACAGGACAAGTTGGGGAAGAACAGTATTCTACACCCACAAGCATTCCTTCTGGCTTCCCCTGGTCATGGTTTTAGGAGAAAACCACAGAGAGCCTGGCAACCGAATATGAGAATAAAAATAATAATAATAATAATAATAATAACAATAATAAATATGATCTTGTAGATGTGGTGGCACATGCCAATAATCCCAATGCCTAGGAGACTGGGACAGGAGGCTTGAAGTTTCAAGGCCATCCTTGCTAATGTACCAAGACCCTCAGTAACATAGTGAGACCCTGCTTCAAAATTAAACAAAATAAAATAGGACTGAAGGTGTAGCTCAGAAAAAGAATGCCAAGTTCAACTCCTAGTTCTACAACAAATAAAAAAATATGATACTCAAAAAAAGATACAAGATATTTGTTTTCAAGGTTATCTAAAAATTTCTTCCAAATTACATATCTATAAGCCAGGTGCATGGTGCACACCTGTAATCCTAGTACATGGGAGGCTGAGATAGGAGACTTGAAGGTTCACAGCCAGCCTCAGAAAATTAGTAAGTACCTCTGAAACTTTGGGATGCCCTGTTTAAAAAATAAAATAAAATAAGCCGGGCGTGGTGGCGCACGCTTATAATCCCTGCACTTGGGAGGTGGAGACAGGAGGATCTCGCTGGTTCAGAGCCAGCCTCGCTGGCTTAAAAGACTCTGTTTCCAAATAAAAAAAATATAAAATAGGTCTGGGAGTGTAGCCCAGAGGTAGAAGGGCTTCCAGGAACCCCAGTACCACCAAATAAATAAATAAATAAAATTAAAAAAAATTAAAAAATAAAAAATAGGGCTCAGGATCAAGCTCAAAGATAGAATGCCCCTGGGTTCAATTCCAAGCAACACAACACACACACACACACACACACACACACACACACACACACACACGTATGCTTTCTTTAGAGATCTCTTTGAGAATTGGAAACATGGCAGAAGAGTCTAAGGGATGTTTGATCAAATTAGTTTATATTATTTGCATATTTTATTTATATCTTAGCACTATTAGTTTTCTACGGCATGACCAGTTACTGGTAACTTGTGCTTTGCATGTATGTGTAAATGTGGTGTGTGTGTGTGTGTGTGTGTGTGTGTGTGTGTGTGTTACCAAGGAGCTGAGCGTCTCCTTTCCGCTGGTGCTAACCAGGTTCAATCTAATTTCCACCACATCTCTATTGAAAGGAAAAGTTATCTAGAGTTTCTGCCTAGCCTACAAAAATGTACTCAAATAAAGCAATAACTCAAGCCAGGCAGGAGACCGAGATAGCCCACGTGTGTTCCATTTTTGGGGGGAAAGTTCCCACTAATGGAAGAAGTTTGAGGACAAGCCACCTTTCCCAGAACACCTGCGTTGGGCAGGGACCAGGTGAGTCAGGACTTAAGAACAGCAAAGACACGCTCCAGGACCCCAGCCTGTGGGACCAAATGCTTTAGATATAATTTCTGACTTGTCTAGAAAATGTGTAGGAACTTGGTATACTCTCATCAAAACTTGTGCATGATAATCACTCACAAGGCTAGGGACTTTAGTGTCCTTCTGATCTTATTTATTGTGTTGTATTGCTGGGAATTGAACCCAGGTGCATTCTATGTTTGAGCTTGATCCTGAGCCCTATTTTTTAATTTTTAATTTTTTTTAAATTTTATTTATTTATTTATTTGGTGGTATTGGGGTTCCTGGAAGCCCTTCTACCTATTTTTGAATTAATGTATCTTGGTACCTTTCCAGTTTGACTCATATTGTATTCTAATCATCCAAGACCTTTTGCAGCATGCGTAGCTGATCACTAACTACATTTGTGGATGTATTATTTTCTCAGAATTGCATTAATGTGTCCTCACCCTCCTGTTTAGTCCATTAATGAAGATGTTACCTGACTGAATACTTGGCCCTGTGCAGAGCAATACAACATGATTTAGTGATAACTTTGAAATTTTTTGCCCCTATTGGAGTATGTATATGTAAATCAATTTAAATTAATGTCATAATATTAATATTTCATGAAATAATGCATTAAACTGTGTACTCAGATGCCTAAACAGTACAACCTCTGCTGTTGAATCATGCATTAATTTTTGGCAATTTCACTTTCAAATATGAACTTGCAAAGGCACGTATTTTCTTAAGGGGAGGCAGTAGGTTACTCTTGCTTTTTGCTCTGAATTGGTTTTGAATATAAAGTAAATTCCAGGCATCTTGTTCAGAGAGTGAGTTTTATTCTGAGTCTAACAAGCAGATTGCTAAATCCAACACCCTGTACCTAGATCTCTCTCTTAGCCCTTCATGTCACCCAAACAGCATACTGCTTGGCTTGGATTTTACCATCAAACACTCACAACCTCTCATAGATAAAAAGCTCAAAATTTTTCTTAGACAGATGAAACTGTGCTACTTTTTATTGCAGTTTTGAAACAGTGATTTATAAGGACACTAACGCTTGACTATTTATTAATGTAAAACTTGCATTATATGGCATTTGCTACATAACAAGCCCTTTATTTTTATTTTTCCCTTGTCATAATGATGAGTTTTTGTAATTAGTTATGAATTAGATACACAACATGTTATCATGAAATGGTAAATTTCTCATCACCAACTTATATACACACATTAAGTAAAAGGTACTGCTTAAGATAGCAAAGGAAAATAGCCTAGGTATGGTGGCACATGTGTTTAATCCAAGTACTTTGGAGGTTGAAACAGGAGAATCACAGGTTTGTGGCCAGCCTCAGCTACTTAGTGAGGCCTTCTGCAATGTAGTAAGACCCTGTTTCAAAATAAAAAATAAAAAAAAAATAGGGCTAGGGGCATAGCTCAGAGGTAGAATTACCCTGGGTTCAATCTCCAGGACTGAAAAAAAAAAGATATCAAAGAAATTAAAAAATATATAATTTCACATAGATATCATTGAGTGTTGGTGTTCTTTTCACCTTATTAAAATCTAAAGCTGAAAAGATTAATCCCTACAACAAGAAGAATTGCTTCTATTTGATTCTTGACTCTCTGAATTTATCCTGTTTTTCTCTCCTCTTTGGGAAGTCAAATCAAATTGCTTATGAAATATCTTAGTTCCCTGATTGCCATAAACACTCATCTGGGTCAGAAATAAGTTTTCCCTTGATACCCGAAGTTTTCATTTTATTTCCTGTTCTCTACTGAAGTGAAATAAATTATAATGTGCCCACTATTTACAATCCCAGACCTGAGAACTCTCTTTGCTTCATTTGCCATCTCTTACTGGGTTAGGCTGGTCTCTAGCAACCATCCACCCATGGTATCCATCCACCCACTCCACAGTTATATGTGCAGAGTTCTTTAGAAAACCAGAGCCATCACTGTGTGAATGCACGTACATGCCTTTAAAGCATTTGTTCATGTAATTATAAATGCTGGCAAGATCAATACATATACAAGGTGAGGAAGCAAGTCAGAGAAAGAGGAAAGCTGGTTTACAGGGGAGGCAAAGTTCCCTCTCCCTTGAGAAGATATCTTCGTCTCATGGCTTTTGAATGATAGGCCAAGGCCAACTCACTGTGAGAAGGGCAACCTGCTTTTCTCAAGTCCACTGGGTGAAATGTAAATCTTGTTCAAAAGCGCCCTTAGAGGGACATCAGAAAAAAATACCAAATGGGTAGATGAGAACTGTGGTCCAACCAGCCTGAAATAGGGGATCAGCCAGCCATCACCTTGGTCATGAACTCTTTCATCCAATTGTTCTATTTTGTTCTATTTTGGATAAGGTGAATGACTTCATCAAATGTTCTTTCCCGTTTTCATATGAAATTTTAACCAAATTTCAAGACCATCACAGATATATTATGAGAAAATCTTCTCTGAGCCTGGCACAGTAGTGCAAGCCTGTAATCTCAGTACTTGGGAGGCTGAGACAGGAGTATTGAAAGTTCAAGGCCAGACTCAGCAATCTGGTGAGTTCCTTACTCAAAATAAAAGAATATAAAGGGCTGTAGGTGTAGCTCCGTGGTAGAATGCCCTTGTTCAGTCCTCAGGACCACAAGGAGAGGAAAGGAAGGAACATTTCTGTTTAGCTGAACTACCGTCCTGAGTGTTTCCTAGCAATGTGGCTGCTCCCTCTGGTCCTCAGTCTTCTTTTCCATAATCTCCCATTTCTCATCTCACTCTCCTCAGTCACAATTCCCAGGAAGGTGGTTTGCTCTCTTATGCATTCAGATGGCCACTCCCATCACTGAACTTGGATGACAAGATTTGCCAGACCATAGAATGAGTTTGGGAATAAGGGAATGAATGGCACACTAGTGAAGAGTGGACTTAGCATTCAAACACAACACGTTTCATTCTGAAATGAACATTGTTTACAGATATACCTTTTTGCCTCTAACATACAGAATAAAAAAAGAAGTGCTATCTAGGGCACAGGGATAATAGGTGTTTGTAAAGAGAATATTTTTCTGAACCAGAGTGAATTGTGTGTGTGTGTGTGTGTGTGTGTGTGTGTGTGTGTGTGTGTGAGAGAGAGAGAGAGAGAGAGAGAGAGACAGAAAGAGACAGAGAGAGAGACAGAGAGAGAAAGAGAGAGAGAGAGAGAGCAAGAGACAGAGAGACACAGACAGAGGGATAAGTGAAAAGATGTTCTACCACTGTTCTATATTTCCAGCCCTTCTGAATTAATTAATCAATTTATTTATTTATTTAATCATTTTATTTTATTTTATGGTATTGGTGGTTGAACCTAGGAGCATTCTATTTCTAAGCTTCAACCCTAGCTCACTATTTTACTTATTTAATTTTTGAAACAAGGTCTTTCTCTAAGTAGTTGAAGCTAACCTGGAACCTGGGACCCTCCTGTGTCAGCCTTCTGAGCACATGTTATATGCCATGATGCCCGGATGGAGTATACATCTTAACACATATGCCCATAGGGAAAAATTATAATCTCATCAAGATATCAGCAATATCTTGAAATGGTGTTCATCACAGGAACATAAGATCATTCAGTATTGACACATCAGCATAAACACTGATTAATGCTGGAAAAGCATATGGCTGTGCTGAGTGAAATGATACACATACAGCTCAGCACACATGCACAGGACTGGGGAGAGAAAACTAAGATCATCATCCGTCTGACATACGTATCACTGGCATAGAAAGCTTGCTATTCAATGAAGATCATTTAAAAGAAGTTATTTTTGTTAGAAACATAAAACAATGTCTACAATAATGAAATGATTTTTTTTTTACTAGAAGACAAACACCTTAAGCAGATATAGATAGCTGGCATTTGGATGGCACAGAAGAAAATACAGCTGGACTCTGTGAACCTTCTTGATGAGTTTCCCTAATCTAACTCCTCCTGCTCTGTCGTGGTTTGTTATCTTTAATTACAAGGGTTCACTCTGTCAACCTCCACGGGGGCCAGCTGACTCCCAGGGGTCCAGCAGCTTCTGCCAGGATTACTGATTTCTGCTTCTAACACATCAGTCATTTGAGAACACTTGGTAATAGTATACCCCATTGTTTCAGTTTATATTTTTGCAATGCTTGATTTTGTGCCCAATGCATACAACATAAACTAAATGTTATTTAAAAATAACATATTTTGAGAGTTTTTCACCTTTAAGATGAGAAGGATGTGTTTCTGGAGTAATTTCTCAGATGCTCCTTGAATTCCAAATGAGGCACACATGCCACTTGTATCTTCAGTGCAACTGCTCATGTGGAGTCTGGATTGACACACCTTCCTTGGGTGGCCTGATGCTATTCTCTGATAGAACTTGCTCGTTTCCTTATTCATACAACAATAAAATAAGTTCATTTGCCTAAATTTTACTATATGGAATTTTTAAAAATTTTCTGAAAATTGAATCTAAATTTTCTTAGATTGTGGTCATTCAGTATTACTTTCTTCTTTTAGAATTGCTGAAATACATCATTTAAAGTGTTCAATCATCTTACTGTGATTATCTTATTGGTGATAATAATTTTAGGGCAAAAACACTACATCTTTATAAGTTTGCTTTTAAAATATAATTAATCAAAGCAATAATAGTATTAACCATATATTAATTTATTATTCCTAGTAGATTTTCTTAAAGTGTGCACGTTGCAAACATGTTATAGGGGTTCGACTGAAACTCATTGTCATAAATGAAACAAAATTATATACCCTCTAATAACAATTTAGAGCCAATTAGTTTTTATGGAATTTTACTGTTAAGTAACAGCTATAATTTCATCACTTTATTTTGGTTTAGGAATCAGATAAAGTATTATATAGCTTTCAAATTTTCTAAAAATAATGTCATAATATATATATATATATATATATATATATATATATAAAATCAGGCTGCTTTCTCTGTTGAAACAGAGAAAAAATATCAACCTACAAAAATGATTCAAATAATCAGCAGATAAAACTAGTATGGTAGTGGTTGCATAGATAAATTTGAAAGCAGGGCTGGCTGCATGGCGTTTTATTGTTAAATGGATTTTTTAAATATAGAAGGTTTAATCAACAAAGCTTGATCCATTGGCTTCCTAGAGAATAACATTGTTTTTTGAGATTGCTGAAGGAATTGTTTTCAGCCAAAAAACACAGCATTCAGTATGTGGGCACTGAGCAGGACGTGACTATCTAGTTCCATCTGCGCAGAGATGCGAGGCCCAACGCTTTGACACACATTGAGTCTGTCATCTTTGCTCTTATTACCCTGAAAATGGCAAAGGGTCACCTGTCACAGACTGTCGCGCTTTCAAACATTGATGTCATTTTACTAAATTTCACTGTCTTTTCAGTAGATGTGGTCAAGGCCTGTGCCTATTGGCTGTGCAGTAGACTTCTCCCACAGACAGCAGTCTTTTGAGTGCATGCTATTGCTGACCAGAGCAACAGGACTCACACATGCTTTATGACAACGAATCTTTCCATTTGCATCATTTTAACACATTTTGGAATAGCTTTCCAAATTCAACAGAACTCAAGACTGCCTGCAAAGATCCTAATGAAAAGAGCCCTTGTTGTCAAAGAGCTCACACCCCAGTGGACTTAGGGCCCACCCCTGAGGTGCTCCTTTCTCTTAAAAGCCAAAAAACTATGTCTCCTACCATGACTTCCAGTACACCAAAGAGCTAATCTGGAAATCACCCTTTTATTATATGTTTGTAATTCCTGTTTTCTCTCTGATGAATTGTATGCAAGCTGTGAGATTGAAAAACGGATCTAGATGGCTGCAGTGGACACCGCTGTGCCAGCCCATCCCTGCTTTCGTGGCCGCCTCCGTCAGGCTCTCCACTCTGCATCTGTACGCATGTCTGTTGTTGATGAAAAATTCCAACTTAGAGGACTTGGGGACTGATTCGCATTGAACAAATGTTGAACACCCATGGTGGGCGATACATTGCATACGGAAGCACACAAGACACGCGATCTTTTCCCTTAAAACTTTAATTTTCAGAAGAGACTGTGCCACATGAAATGTCACTTATATTTTTATATTTTATAAACAATAGACGTTCAATCCAGAAAGTTTGCAATGGCATGAGCTTACTCTCCAAAATGCCAGAAGTAGCAGGACGTGTGGCGCACGCTTGTAATCCCCGCACTTGGGAGGCGAAGACAGGAGGATCACACAGGTTCAAAGCCAGCCGCGCTGGCTTAAGAGACCCTGTTTACAAATAAAAATATAAAAAATAGGTCTGGGAGTGTAGCACGGAGGTAGGAGGGCTTCCAGAAACCCCAGTACCACCAATTTTTTTAAAAAATTTTATTTTAAAAAAGTGCCAGAAGTATGAGTCAAAAGCAAGTTTCCTGATAAACTCAAAGGTCATGAATGGGGGTTAAAATTTTTGAATGTTTCTAAATGGCAGAAAATATTCTGTCAATAATCATTTATTAACTGCTAATAAATATAACAACTACTATATTCATCATTGGACTCTTAGTCTAATGATTTAAAATTAACATGAGAGTTACTTCCTGTTTTTGAGATTTAATCACATTCTACAGTAGAAGAACAGACAAGTGTCATTGTGTTGATCATAGGTTAGACCTTGCTGCAAAAACCCTCACTAAATAGTCCACAAACCTCCATCTTCCTCTCTCATTTGTTCAGATGCTGGGATTACAAGTGTGTGCCAACACACCTGCCTCTAGAATGACCATTTTGATAACATTTATTATTCTGCCTATCTAAGAGCAAGGGAACTATTTCCATCTTCCAATATCTTCAATTTCTTTCTTTAGTGTTTTATCATTTTCATTTTATATGTATGTTATCTCCTTGAATATGTTGACTTTTAGATATTTTATATGTTTTGAGGTTACTCTGATTGTTTTCTGTATTTCTTTCTCCATGGATTATTGGTTGGCATATAGAAATGCCACTGGTTTTTTTAGGTTGATTTTTGTATGCTGCTACTTTGCTGAATTTGTTAATCAACTCTCGTAGTATACTGGGTAATGTTTTTGGATGTTTTAGATACAGGATGCCATCTACAAATAAGATAATTGTAATTCTTCTTTTCCTATTTGAATTATTTTGATATTCTTCTCTTGTCTTATTACTGTGGCAAGAGTCTTGAGGATTAAAAAGGAGTGGTCACAGTGGACATACTTGACTTGTTCTTGATTTGACAAAAATTTCTGCAGGTTTTCCTCATTCAGTATGATGTTGGTTTGGGATTTATTGTATACTGATGTAATTATGTTGAGATAAGTTCCTTCTATTCCAATTTTCTGCAGTGGTTTTAACATGAATAGGTATGGGATTTTGTCAAGTGCTTTTTCACCATCTATGGAGATGAACATGTGATTTTGTTCTTAGTTCTATTCTTGTGGTGAATAACATGTATTGATTTGCATGTGTTGAACCAGCCTTGCTTTCCTTGTATCAAAGCAACTTGGTCACGGTGCACAGTTTTTTTACACAATTTTGAATGTGCATGGCTAATATTTTGTTTCAAATTTTTTTTTATCTATGTTCATGAATGATACTAATCTGTGATTTTCTTAGGTACCTTTCTTAGGTACCTTTTCTTAGGTACCTTTATTTGATTTCAGTATTAATGTAATACTTTCCCCACAGAAGGAGTTTAGAAGAATTTTCATGTCTTTGGATTTTCCAGAATAACATTTGAAGTACTGGACTTAGTTCTTCTATAAAGATCTTGTAGAATTCAGTTTGGCATATATCTGAATAGGGGCTTTTCTTTGAGGGCAAGTTTTTATTGCTTTGCTTGACATCAATTAGTTTAAGTCTTCTGTATCCTCTTGGATTTTGGTAGGTTGCATCAATCTAGGAATCTTTTAATTTCTTTCATGTTTTCCAACCCTAAAGCTCAGAAAATTAAAACAATAATTAATAAATGTGATGGTAACAAACTAAAATGTTTATGCACATACAGAAAACCATTAAGAGTCTAAAGAAAGCCTACAGAGTGGGAGATGTTGTTTACCAGCTATCCCTCTGAAAGAGGACTACTCCTGCTATCTAGAATATACAAAGATCTTAAAAGACTTTACCCTACAGAAACAAATAACCCAATCAAGAAATGAGCAAGTGAACTGAATGGGCACTTTACAAAAGAAGAGATACAAATGACCAATAGATGCATAAAACCTTTTCAGCATTATTAGAAATCACGGAGATGCAAATCAAACTGTACTGAGATTCCATCTGAGTCTAGTCATGTGGGGAAATAGGAACTCTTTTACACTATTGATAGGATTGCAGACTGGTTCAGCTGCTATGGAGATCAGTGTCAAGATTCCTTAGAAAAGTGTAACTGGATCCCCATATGATTTAGCCATACCATTTCAGGATAGCTTTCTAAAAAGGTTGAACCCAAGGAATCTAATAATATTTGCATACCCATGTTCATCAGAGCACAATTCACAGTAGCCAAATTATTAAACCAACCCAGGTGTTAATCAACAGGTGAATGGATTGCAAAATTATAGGAAATACACAAGATGGAATTCTACTTGGCAATAAAAAAGAACAAAATTATGTTATTTGAAATAAAATGGAAAGATTTACAGAACATTATGTTAAGTGAGATTAGCCTTTCACACAAAGTGAAGGGTCATATGCTTTCTCTAATATGTGAAAGCTAGGGAGTAATTGGGATACCAAAGGGACTCCATATAATGGAGGAGAAATTTCTGTGAAGCTAAGGAGGAAGTCCAAGAAAAGGGGAGGAGGTAGATGGAGGTTTATTAAAGGGGATACTATCATCAACCAAGTGTACATATGTGACTACACCAATATCAATCTCAGTACTCTATATTGAAAAGAGAAAAAATGGGAAGATGGAGGGAGCACCAAGTGCTGGGTGCATATATTTGTCAAATATATATTGCACCAAAAAAGCACAGAAAACAATTTAAAAACTGTGTTTATAAAAAACCTACCTAAGAATATTACTAATTAAGAAAATGTAAGAGAAGCAATGAAAACTATGTGATCAAAATTTGAAACCAAGTTAAGGAACATACAATGTCTCTATACATGAAAAAAAGTGAAAATCTCAGAGTCTGAACAAACATAAGACAACACAAAGAACAAATTAGGAGCAATGGCTATGAAGAGAATGGCAAATTATGAAACAAGATTTTTAGTGGAAAAAGTGATAAATTATATATATGTAGTGTGTGTGTGCTATTTTTCAACAAGAATTTTAGAATGATTTAGTCTCTTTAGCGGTCTGATTGTACAATTTAATATCAAAATTAACATGAAACAATTGTCTAAAAATGATTTTTTTTTAATTTGAGCACTTGTAGAAAGCACCTGATGACTCCTCTTCAAAGGTTCCAAGGCCACAGATGATAAGGGAAGACCAAGGAATTCAGAAGAAACTAAAGGAGATTACTTCCTGGAAACAAAAAAGGGGAGTTAAAAAATACCACCTATGAAATCCAAATAGTGTCTAGAGGGTGTGTGACTGCATGGAGCTCACGATAATTTCTTAGCTTTGATAAACATGTCACAATTATGAAAATCAATGGGGCCAGAGGAGGGTGTGGCACAGGGCCCCACAGTGCAGTGGGCCTGACCAGGATCTGCTTCATTGTGGTCATGGTGTTGTTGACCATGGGCCTTGAGCAGCTTTCCCAACCTGTGCAGGTAAGACCTATGTAACACACCCAACTTTTGCCCACAACCAGCATCCTTGGTGTGTAGTGCATGAAGATGCAGCCAAATCACTTCTAATAGAGGTCCACTGGTCTACATTGAATCCGAATATATCCGCTCACTAGAAGGAACCCATTTTCTCTGGATATGCAGGGAGGGGAAGAATCAGACATGTTCAGTATCTATGAAATTCACTCTTAACTATTAGCCCCGAAGGTGCATTTAGAGTTGATTAATTCAGAGCTGCCAGCAGGAAGACTGCAATTTTGTGAAACAACAATGTATTTATGCATAAACTAAAATGGATTTTACTGCAAATAAGACACAGAACACTGGAGAATTGAAAAGAAAACATGTTTTTCAGAAATCTATGCACACCTATGGCACTGCCTGTCCCCTTCGATAATGATGCCGTGCTACGAGGCTTCATAGCCATCTAGTTATTGTCATCATTACCAAAGGATAAAAAAGTTTTATGAAGAAGGCAACTAGAGCTTTGAAATATGTTTGGTTTTCAAAAGCACATACCTGGAAATCATTATATCAGGAATCGCGGAGACACTGAGATGAGGGGAACGTGTACAGGATTTCAACCTGTGGCCTTTCTTAGGAGACAACTCCCTTCTTCCCAGAAAGCAAGACTTTCTGAACTGTGGAGAACCTTTAAATGTTCTCAGTAAGATCTTTTTAGTGTCTACATCACTTCGTTTTGTCTCTCAGGTCATGTATGAACCCTTCGCTCACAGATTTGGTTTCTGCTCTGCCAACCTCTACTTTCTGTCCCTTACCTTTGGGGCTACTCAAGGGGTGTCATCAGGATATGCTTATGCGGAACATGTCCTCAGGGGCATCTTCACGCCCAGTCTCCAATTGGAAAAATCTCCCTACGTAAGAACAAGAATCAGTTATCCAGTGTCCTTCAAACACATTGTTATTTATTTTGTTTTTTGTTTTTTTTGTTTTTGTTTTAGTAAGACCTTTCCAACTGCTGGTTATAATACTAAATCCTTCTTGCCTGTATACAGGATATATTATGAAGTAGTCTATTTTCTATTATTATGATGTGGTATCTGAAAAAGAGTGACCTTTTGAATTTAGCTTACAATGCTAGAGGTCCAAAGGCACTGGCGTCAATTCCATTTTTTTTATTTGTTTGTTTTTGTGGAAACTTCATGGTGAATAGAATTTCAACCATGAAATAGAGAAAGAAAGAGAGTGCTCATCCCTAGAGCAAAGCCAGAGAGCCTAGGAATTGACATGTTTGTCCTTCATAACAACCCTTCTACTAAAACCCATCTGGGGTCTCATGGGAGCTACCTCAGTTCCTTCTGCAAGAACGGCTCCATGGCCTGAGGATGTCCACTATGCACTGCCTTGTGATTTGCCCTTGGGAGACAAACCCAAGCCATATACAAACCACAGTGCAGAGATCACCAGTTAAAATGAACAAGAAAGAGAAAGATAAAGAAAAAAGGAATAGAGAACCCTTTACTCATTTCAAAGATAAGAAATTTATTCCTTTTCAAAAATAGAAAATCTATCTATCTGATTAAAATTATAGTAGCATTTATAATAATAAAACATAAACTACGGTATACCACCACAACATCCTTAATAGAAAAATTGCAAAAAATACATTAACAATACTTCTAGAAGAATAAGTTATATCACATTTACTGAAACAAAAACAAGTTATTTAGTTTTTCTTAAGAGCATTCAAGTAAATTATGCTCTTTTTTTTACAACCATGAAAGAAAATGCCCTTTATCAATAGGATACAAACATTTTTATGAGCTGCATAGATTTTTACAGTTTCTCTAAATGTCAAGCACAGAAATAGAGCAGCATTGGTAGTCAGATGTCAGTGGTAGGAAGGCTGAGAACAGCTTAGTGGTTTCTTGAAAAGGTAAAGGTAGAATTATCATATGACGTAGCAGTTTTACTCCTAATTCCACACAAATAGAAAGAAAAACATTTGTCCACACAAATCCTGCACATGAATGAGCACCTATAAGTACTACTCGTAATAGCCTAATGGTCATCAAATGCCCATCCATCAGGTGAAGAGAAGATAAGTGAATACAGCATAGGCACACAATGGAAGAACTTTTGGACATTAAAGAAACCGGAACATGTTGGAGTGAGAGTGAACCTTCTAATCCTGATGATAAATCATTATGCAGAAAAGAGGGAGGAGGTGAGACAGACCACTGTGGCTTAAGGCTCCCAAAACACAGAGCTGGAGGCAGAACCTCGACTCCGGATGAAAAATGGAATAGACTGGCTTACCTTGTACCCTAGTGAGGGACGCCACACTGGAACCCGTTCTCCTGGAGTCTCAGTGTCTGTGGGCGGGATTCTGACCTCCTGCCTTGCTTTTAATATTCTGTGTCTGTCCCCAAGGCTGTTGCAGACTGTGCCTTTGCAGGGCACCGAGCCAGGCCGGAGGGCTAGGAGAAGCTAGAACGCCCCTGAGCAAACCAGCCCACTGGCCTCTTTTGTTTCTAAGAGCCAAGGTCTGGGTCCTCTGAACTTCCTGGGAGATTCTAGTCTATGTATCTACTTTATGAGTGAAAGTTCTCGTGACTGACTTTGAGAAGAGAAATTAATGGAGTTTTGAGAGTAGGAAGCTTAAATTTAGTGGAAAGAGAAGGACAGTAGGACATAGGGTCAGGCACTGTTTAAGATATTAAGTGGGCCTTGATTTCTGAAGTGAGACAAGCAAGTACAGTGATCTCCTTGCATGCTGATTTTGCTCTTAATTTTTAATGGTCCAAGCAAAGGAAAGGAAAAGAGAAATGTAAACTAAAAGAAAAGGAAGGAACTTATCCTCAAAACATACCTTTACCATGACATCAATTCCTGTCCTCATTTTCTCCCGAATGCCGCTTCTTGTTGGCTGGCCTTCAGAGGGCCAGAGATTTCCTTTCAGAGGGGAAGAGGTCAAGCACTGTTTCATTTACTATTGATTAAAGAAATAATGTTCGAAACATATTATTCAAATGTAGATGAATATTATGTAAGATGAAAATTATGTAAAAACAGTTACATAAAATGTAATATAGTATTACACAAAACAATGAGCCTAGAAGGAATGTATGCACATAAACATATGTGTGTATATATATATGCACATATATATGCATATATACATACATATATACATATATACATGTATATATATATATATATTCAGTATATGATTTACCTACACATGCATATACATATGTGTTTACATACATACAAACACACAATTCTCCAAACCTGGGACTCTCAATCTTTTGATTAAAGATATATAAAAATAAGAGAAAAGTAAAAACATAGACAAATAAAAATTTAAATCAATATACAACATTTGAAAAAGACTGTCCCATAGAAAAGCCTGAGAAATATTGTTCCAGTTGATAATAGAGGAGAGATTTGCAAGTCTGAAGATCTTCAGGGTTTGTAAAATCTATCTATCCAAGTGTTTCAGATGGGTAAAGTCTTTCTGGTGGGCAATTCCCAAGCCCATAGGGGAATAGTCCAGATGCAAATGGTAATATTCAAGGAAGCTAAATCAAGCAGGAATGAAGCCAGCACACACCTGTCAGCATGACTATGCCCAAGCACAGATTGCCCCAGGTGCTTCAGGACACGGTATACCAGGAGTTGTCACTGTGGCTCATAGGATGACCAGCGAGTCAGCCACAGTGGTAGACAGCTCAATGGTCTTTTGTATTACCAAGGGCTAGATATACAGCACAGTGGTAGAGCTCTTGACTCAAAGGCATGAGGTCCTGAGTTTGATCTCCAGAACTGCAAATAAGTAAAAAAAAATGCAAATTAATCACCTAATCATTAATCAATCAATGAATTTTCAGGCAGAGGATATAGCTCAGTGGTATGGAGCCTGCCTAGAATGTTTAAAGCCCTAGGTTTGATCTCCAGAAGCACAAAAATAAAGAACCTATGAAGCTTTGAAAAGACATGAGGGATATTAAGTGTATGCTACTAGGAACAAGAAGCCAACCTAACATGTCCATACTGAATGACTCCAACAACATAACATTTTAGAAAAGAGAAAGCTATGCAGACAGCAAAAAAAGATAAGTGGTCATCTTGGGGTGGATGAAGAGGCAGAGGAGTGAAGATCTTTAGGTCAGTCAAATATCCTGCAGAGTACTATGGTGTCCGGCACACTTCCTTATATATTTGTCAATATTCACGGAGTATACAACCCTGAGAGTGAACTCTCATGTAAACTAAAGCCTTTGGGTGATAATGGTGTGCCAACACAGGTCTTCCATTGTCATCCAACATAAATGTGCTGCTCTGAGGAAGGTCGCAGGTAATGGAGGAGGCTCTGCCTACTTGGGGACAGGGAATGTATGGAAAAACAAAAACTTCTATACCTTCTTCCAGATTTGCTGTGATTATAAATCCACTATAATAAAAAAAATTAAGAAAAAGCAGTTAACAGTGGTGCACTATTGTTAATAAAACCACAAACATTTTAGATTGCATCAGTTTCTCACTAGTATTTGATTTCAGGATCTCATTAATACATCTTATCCAACTACACCATTTTCTCAGATTCCACACCCCCATCATGAGAAATTTCTCTGTCTCTTCTTGTATTTCAGAACCATATCAGGACCATATTACCCAAATTGAGTAGAACAACATTTTAAGAAACTGTAGATGTGCAAATAAAGAAGCCTATTTGGAGGTGATAGGAAGGGAAAATAGAGATTTTCTCTAATGCACATGATGTACATTCACAAACATATCAAAGTCAATCACTAAGCCAAGCATGAGAAGGAGGAAGGGAGAGGGGATGAGGTGGGAACTGGGGAAGGGCTAAATGAGTGATGTGTGCATGTGTGCCTCCACCATCTTGTACCCCTTTAGGATGTATGACTACAGTGCACCAATAAAAAGAATTATTCTAAGTGAGTAAAAATTTTTTGAAAGGGATAAGATAATACAGAAAGTCTTCCCTGATTTAAACTTTCTGGATTAAATGTAGCTTTAAGAATCACACTTGACTTCCAGGAAGATGGGGACCAAAAAAAGCAGCGTTTATGAGTCCTGCTAACACTCGATCTCTATTGCCACAAAATCAGTGCTTTTCATAGCCAGAAAACACCATCAGCAGAGAAATAAAAAAATGTAAATACAAGGGACAGAGAAAAAAAAATGACTAGAAGAACAACCAGAGACCAAAAATCCAGCCTGCAATGTGGTGGCAGAGACGCGCTGGCGCCATCTTGCCTCATAGGACCAGGCTCCAGAGAGGAAAGGTAAACAAGGAACTGAAGTGAGCAGCTATGGATCATTTGGGTATAATTCAGCAGTTCTATCAGCACAAATAACGCCTAAAACTCCCAGTAGCCAAGCTCATCACACCCTCCAGGGACTCAAAATGGAACTTAAAATCCAAAAAAAATATGCCAGCCTCACAGCAGAGGGCACAGCAGTGGCGCCATATTGCCAGCAGGGGTAGTGAGTTCACCATGCCTGTGGCACCTCCATATCAGCGCACACAACAATCGTAAGTAAAATTGCGTCCCCTAAAGGAGAAATCCCAGCACTGCACCCCCAGGGACTTGTGCAGCTTTGATTTCCAAGTGGATGCAATGCTGATGGATGAACAGTGCTGAGTGAAGTAAAAGAATAATGCCTTATCACCAAAAAAATGCCAAGCACTGGCGCTGGCCTAGGGCAGAACGGCATTAAGCCCAGTAAAGAAATTGAAATTTAATTAGATTAAAAGGGAGCTTCAGTATCTAGCAATTATATCCCTCTCACTGCTGTCAGCATCTCACTCATTTTATTTTGCAACCCTAAAATATTTGTCAAGAGTCTCTATTGATGGTGGGCAATGGGGATGTGGTGATGGGTGAGACACCAAGGAATTGCAGTTTTGAGGAAACATAGAAGAGGAGAATCCATACAGCTTGAAACGTCTGAGTATATGATTGTTATAGATATGCAATGTCCCCTGAAGAGCTCACTTAGTAATATTCAGGGATGACATCATTAAGTCATGAGATCTCAGGAGCGTGTAAGTGTATCATAATGGATTTATCTGGTTTGTGACTTGAGACAGTGGGCCCTGGAACTATGGCCATGGGGATTATATGTGGTTCCTCTTCTTCTCACTCCCTCTGTCTTGTATTTGGCCTCCATGATGTGGGAATGAAGTCTTGTGTTCTCCTTTTCTTTGCCTCCCGGTACAGCCATGCCCTGAGATCTGCGGTCCTGGTCCTCACAGCACCTGAACCCCAAATCTCCAAATGCTGAGTACAGTCATCTTCATTCCTCTATGTTGCAGGGTCAGTTGTTTTGTATGTAGATATGAGAATGCTGACAAGTGTAATATGAGAAACAAGGACAAATGTCAATGTGAACATATTAAAAACATGAGAAACTGTTTGGCTACAGGTAACTTAGAAATAAAATGAAACCTACAGGATAAGTCAGAGTTGACTAAAAATAAGACATACAGATGAAAACTGAAGAGGCAGGATAAACAGGATTCAGGACAGATGCTCCTGTCCATGTCTCTGTTGGTTCGCAAGAGGCTATGCATGTGCCTACAGGCCAGTTCAGTGCATGATACTAGCCCATCCTGCTCCATCCAGACCAAAGTGTGCTGCTTGTCATTCCAATGCTCTGGCTTGAATAGCAGGCAATGCATGTGTTCTCATAAGAGTGTGAGTTATATTCTGCACACTGAAAAAGATAGCGTGGGCTTGAGTGGCCACAAATGCACAGAAAAAGAAGGAAAAGGAGTCTCTTGGTCCCTTTAATTTTTGGTGATTAAACTTGAAGTTCTTTTGACATTCATGTAGAGATAGTCACTGGGTAATTTAATATGAGGGTGATGGAAAACACCCTCATATTAGGTGTACAGGGAAAGCAAGCGAGAGAGAGAGCGAGAGAGCGAGAGAGGAGCTCAAAGATCTAAAGAAGAGAGCTTCTAGAAGATCCAGGTTTGTATATATTCAAAGAAAATAGGTTTAGACTTTGTCAGTTATGCTTCTAGTGTCTTATTCTTAAAGTGGCCCAACTATACCTGCTCCACAGTGCTCTCAAGACAAAACCAAGTAGTAGTGCTTAAGTCCCTGTGCACAGTTTAGACACATGTCACTATTAGATCCACCTACATCCATGTAGTTATTGATAAGCAGATGCAGTGGCTGTTTCTGTTTAGAGGTTGAGATAGAAGAAACAGGAGAGCTTCGTGAGGAAAGACCCCTGCACTTGGTGGAGTATGTCAAGACATCAAGTGACTGGAGATTCCAGGACCCAGCTAGATTTGTCAGTTCACTCCCCAAGGGCGCTTAGGGCAGTCCAGTTTGCCTGAGAGATACTGAGCGAGGAAAAAAACAGACCTAGGAAATGGACTTCCTCTTTTTACTCAAGAGAAATTAGAATTTTTCTTTTGATTACTCTGTCTCTGCCTGCCTGGGCTGCAGGGACCTGGTGTCTGGGTCTTTAATATGGCCCAATGCCTCTTGCCAGCTAAGCCTGTAATAGCATGCTTAATAGGGTTTAAAAAGAATTACCTGATTTCCTCAAACAAAACAAACTCTACTCAGAGGTGGCATATGGATTTTTCTTTCAAGAGATAAGTAAAAAAAGAAGTAGATGATTAAAGGCAAAACAGATCCACAGGTCACTAACATTGTAGAGACGAGGCATAGACAAAAGACAAACACTGATAGCAGAATTTATATCTAAAAGAAATAGAACAGGGACACGTGTCCACAAGGTTGAACAAAAGCGGCCATGCCGCTCTTTGGTTTATAACTAACAAGGGAGCCCTTTGTTGGAGAACAGAGTCTGTGACTAGAGCACATAAAACATCAGGCATGACTTTCTTCTCTGGCAGCTATAATGTCACCAAGAATTAAGTTTTTAAAATTCTAATTAAAAATCCCAGGCTGGGGTGTATCTGGGTGGTAGAACCCATTCTGAGCATGCACACGGCCCTGGGTTCAATCTACAGCACCAAAAAATAATTAAAAAAAGAAAAGAGAAAGAAACTCTTGTAGGTAAGGTTTAGAATTTTTCAACAATGATTTGATAAACCAGAGATGTTTTAATCCCAGGAATTTTTTTAGTCCACAGTTTTGTCTCCAAGCAAACATCCTCTCAAAGCCTGGTACAAACAATCCTTTTAGATAACCACTGCCCTGTTTCAGACAAAGAATACCCCACTGACAACCCAGAGGGACAGCTGGAACGTTATCCAGCACTATGAGAAGGTTGTAGAAAGAAGAAGGCAGCCGAGATAAGCCATGAAGGAAGCGTGTGCACCTGCTACGCAGCCCAAGACTCAGGACGACCATCCCACTGAACACACAGCTCTAGTAAAGTCCCCCTGACCTGTATTCTCTCGGCCTGGCTACTTCTGACCCAGACTAGAACTGACCCATAAAATGATCATGAGAATTATAGGAAGGTTCCCTCATCTGCAGAATGGACCCAACCCCTTCCCAGAGAAAGTCACTTATAATCCTCCTGTAGGTTTTCTAAAAGCTTCTGCTTACTCTGTGTGTAGCAGGGAGGGTGGGCAAGACTGTGAATCAAACCTAGGGATATCCTAACTCCAAGCTACACTCTGGCATTTTATATGTTTTTTATTTGGAAACAGTCTCATTAGTTTGCTGAGGGAATTGTGAAATTGCTGAGGCTGGTCTCAAGCCTGTGATCTACCCTTTCCAACATCCTAGGCTTCCTCTCTTACTCTCAAAGGATCCTCCTCCTTTGTTCAAGTGAAGCCAGTGCAATATTTTCTTCCAGCTTCAGCTCATCATCAAATTTTCTGGACAACAAAAACTATTCTGTCCATTCTTAATCATCTCTCAGTTTTATTATGGGTTCCACAATTCTGAGAGGGAGGAAGGACCCAGTCGGAGATCAGAAACTGGTAGCACTTTGGGAACAAAACAGCTTCTGTAGGTAACTTTTTCTCTGTGTGATAATAAAGATTTAACTCAGGAGCATTTTACCTCCAAGCTACATCCTCAGCCCTATTTTTTTTTTTTTTTTTTGAAACATGGTCTCACTAAGTTGCAGAGGGCCTAAGTTTCCTGGGACTGGCTTTGAACCTACGATCTTCCTGTCTCAGCCTCTCCAGTACTGAAATAACACGTGTGCACCACCAATCCTGCGTAGTAACTTTATTACAAAGACATCACCTCTATCTGCAGATTTGCTGTCCACAGGGGGCTGAGGGCTATAAGGTTGAGGCGGCTACAGCAATATGGACAAGTTCTGAGTCATGGTCTCTGGATGCTCCCTCTTCTTCTATTGCTGATGGTTAAGAGATAAATGCTAAGATTATGCACATTATCTAGGGAAAATAATCAGATGCAAACTACAGTCTGGACGTTCATGTCCTCAGTCAGTGACCCATCTTAGCACCTCTTGCCCAAAGCATCTTAGAAGGAGAAGGTACCATGGAATGAATATATATATATATATATATATATATATATATATATATATATATATTCTTAATCATCTTACTTAATGATTCTTAATGCACACATACATACATACATATATCCAAAAGTTTCACCACTCTTTCTATATTGGTGTATTGAAAAGATTTTTAATATACACATTTATTCTTTATTTACAATGCTTTTGGATTCTACCTTCTCCACAATGTCTCCAGATTCTATTTTCCAGTAACAGTAGATAGAGTAAAGATAAGAATCCAATTTGACTCAAAACTCTGTTTCAGAAGGGTCAAAGTTAGTTACTCTAAATAAAATGGTCTATAAAAGACCATTCTTCCTGGTAGCAATGCTGAAAATAACTTTGTGTAGACGTTGATAGAGAATTAAACGGCTGGGAACATTGCCTACACTAAAGTAGACAGCCTGTCCAATAAAGAGTTGAAGGATCTGGATTCAAAGTCCATTGAGAGTTAATAGTTGTCCAACACTAATGTGGATATTAATGGATGTTCTGAAAGAATACTAACAGCAAATCAACAGCAAATATAACTTAGTAGGAAGAAAGCTATAGTATAATTTTTGGGTGTGTTACTGGGGCTGGAACCCAGAGGCTTTCTATGTCCATCCCTAATATATATATATATATATATATATATATATATATATATATATATATATATATATATAATTTAATATATATATATTTAAATTTATATTAAATATTATATTATTATATTATTATATATTATATTATTATATATTTTAATATATATTATATATTTTAATATATATTATATATTATATATTATAATATTATATATCATATTATTATATATTATATATTATAATATTATATATCATATTATTATATATTATATATTATATTATATTATTAATATTATTAAATTTATATTAAATATTAAATTTAATATATATTAAATTTGGAAACAGGGTCTCACTAAATTGCTGAGAGCCTCACTAAGTAGCTGAGGCTGGCTTTGAACCTGCGGGATTCTCCTGTCTCAGCCTCCCAAGCACGGGGTTTACAAGTATGCGCCACCATGCCTAGTGCTATAGTATACTTTTAACTATAAGCATTTTTTTTGCAGTAGTGGGAATGGAACCCAGGGGCATTCTGCCTCTCAGATACACTCACAGCCCTATTTTTTATTCTTTATTTTGAAACAGGGTCTCACTGAGTTGCAAAGGGCCTCACTAAGTAGCTGAGGCTGTCTGCAAACCATGATCTTACTGTTTCAGCCGTACAAGCATGTACCACCATGTCCAGCTAGCACTTTTTATAATAACATATTTTCTTAAATTTTAAAATGAATAATTGATAGTATTATTCACAACATTCAAATAAGGAAATAATCCAAATATCTACCAAATGGTGAATGCATAAATAAAAGTGTCATATCCACATAATAAAATGCTATTCTGCAATAAAAAGGAGCAAAGTACCGGATACTTGTATAAAATGAATGAACCTCACAAACATTTTGCTAACTGAAAGAATCCTGTCTACAAAGACTACATAATGTATCACCCATTTCTGTGCAATGTCAGGGAGAGTTTACCAGGAGCACTTCAGGGGTTTTCTGGAAGCTCAGCAAAGCTGCTCCAGCTGTGGGTGTGCCCAGGTTTGTCCAACAGTGTTGGAGGGTGGGGTCCCATCCCCTTGCATCTTCCACAGAGGGTGTGAACACATCTCGGTGACCTTAACCTTCACCCCAGAGGAATGCCCACTGGCTCCTCATATCCTGGGCCATGAAGTTTTGGAGCTACCCTGTGATACTATTTTTATTATTTTCTTAAAACTGCCTCATGAACATTTATAATAGTTTTTAATATTTAATAACCCATAATTTTATTGGCTTTTCTACATGCAGTATGTTTAGACATTTTCCATGATATTTCCAATGTTGTTAATTATTTTCCAAGGGACATTCTTCTATTTTAGCATGACATCCATGATTGTGTCCTTCTTAGATATCCTTAACAAGAAAAATTAAGGGTTTAAATAAAATTTATTTATTTATTTTGCCCTTAGAGATTGGAACTAAGGGCACTTTACCTTCAAGCTATACTCCACAACCCTTTTTATTATTTATTGGTTTATTTTATTTCTATTATTGGTGCTAGAGATTGAACTAGGGGGATTCTATGTCTGAGTTATACCCTCAGCACATTTTATTTTTTATTTTATTAATTAATCAGTTTTGTGATACTGGAGATATTATCTAGAGACATTCTACATCCAAGCTGAATTCCAGCCCTTTTTTTATTTTTTAACTTTGAAACAGGATCTAAGCAGCTGAGGATCTCAGTGAGTTGCTGAGGCTGGGCTTAAACCTGTGATCCTCCTGCTCTGGCCTCTCAAATACTAGGATTATAGGTATGTTCCACCGCCCCCCACCTAAGGATACATTTTTAAAGAGGAGAACACTTCACAAGAGTGGATCAGAATACTTTGTACTTTCCTAACCTGTATCTGAAAAGGCACTCTCTTAGAGACACTGTATTTTCATTAAAATAATCTGACCCATTCATATGAACAAACAAAATTTTTGCTACCTTACTGGAGAGACACTGCCATCACATTTCAGTTTGAATGCTTTCATTGTGATGAGGCTGAGCGAATTTCTTATGCTGAGTGCTTGCATGACTTTACCCTCTGAAAAGTGCTTTGCTTATAAATGTTATGAAATGTCAGGGGTAAATTAATGATGGTAATGGAGTTTTAAATGTCTCTTTCTTGGTTTAATGAAATATTTTCTTGCATTATGAATTCCACATTATTAAAATTATAGTAACAGGGTGACAACACTGAGCCGACCCCAAGCTTAGTGCACCACACTGAAAATTCCCACTGTGGGGGGTGAAGCTGCAATGGGTAGAGAGAGGTGACTCTGCGGGGCCTTCTGGGGATGTGCAGTTCAGCTCAGCCCTTGTGCATGCCAGCAGGTGTGCCTTGCAAGCCACATGCTTAGGAATATAAACATGTGTTTCCACTCCTGAAAACAGAAAGATATTTTATATGCTTCCAACTTCTCTTTGAATCATAATCATGTTGTACAATTATATACATATTAATTCACTTGTACTTAAGATATTCCAGTAGTACTAGGATTTCTGTAAGGGAGATAGAGTGTTCATTCTCTCTGTCGAGCACCTTTGGTTCAGCTTTGGGGTTGCTGGAGCTAGTTCCAACAGAATCAGACTCAGGAGTTAAGCAATTAGAAGGAACATTTTTCAATGTAATTCCACTAGAGCTTTTAAGTTATTTTTTTCTGTGAAAGGTATTTATTTATGTAATTTTCTTATTCCTCTAAGGAAATCTGGGATCATGTAAAGGACTACTAGCTATCTCTACTGGAATCACCCCTTCAAGCAGTCCTCCACAATTCCCCTTAACAGAAAAAGGCATTTTCTGGTTTATTTATAATTGTCTTCCTCCTCCTTCTCCCTCTTCTTCTCTCTCCAATATATGTATTTGGCTTCATTTTGAATGTGCTATATCATGTTACTTTTCCTTCAGTAATAGAATGTTAATATCCCTGAGAGAGTTACAATTTCATCAATTTTGCAAATTGTCCATTGGCGCTCTGCAAGTCCTTACGTCTTATTTTTCTGATCTCATGCAGTTCTGAACATGGCCACACTTGAGGCGAAGAGCCGTGTCTATATTTTACAGAAGGGGATCATTATCTGTATGACCACAATGCCTCTCTTCTTAGTATTAAGGTGAGCACTCACTGGAAGGCAGCTGGTGTGGCTCTGCAGTGAAATGCGTGTCGTCTCCACCTAGCAAACTTATTCTCCATGTCTTCCAAAGTAGCCTGGAGGAGACGTACCATTATCTTTCTCTCTTTTTCTCTCTTCTCTCCAGACAGAGAGAAAGGTCAGGATTAATTCAAAGGCCTTATATTCATTTTATACAAAGGTATTAACTTGAACCAGGTATGGTGGTACATCCCTGTAATTCTGGTACTTAGGAGGATGAGACAGGAGGGTTTCAGAATAGAGGTCAGACTTAACACTGTAGAAAAACTTCAAAAACCTAGTGAGATCCTGTGGTGTTTCTTGCCCTTGGGATCAATCCCCAGTACCAAAAGAAATAATAACTTAATTGTTCCTGCTTATAGTTAATAAGCTCATTTGTTTTTATAGAATTTTGAATACATTTTTCAGTTCCATTGGATTTCTATGCTAACACAACTAATGAAGAAACATTTAGTTAAAGTCAGCTTTTGAAAGGAGATTACTATTTTCTATATATCTCTGAATCCAAATGCTAGGATATATTAAAATTATTCAAATTTTCTACTTTTGAATACATCAATTAAATTGGTAATACTTTTTTGAAGATGTTACTATTTTGATATTTATCTACTCATTCCCAATTACTCAGTACACACTTTCTGCTAGCCAATAAAACCCACAGCAAATAAGCCAAATGTTTCCCACGAAATTCATGTTCTTAATATGCAAAACAATGAATTAACACTCACACAAATTCAAAAGAAAATTATAGGATGCTGTTAATATAGATAGGTATTTGAAGTGGGAGGGGCATAATGATACCACATAATTTAAATACTTTCTACATTATGTAACAAATGTCTTGGGGTACTTCCGGTTTTGATAAAAGCTCTATTTTAAGTATAGTTAATGTCTTCACCTCGGCTGCTATGATCAGGAAAAGTCAGTATCAAAAACAATAGGGGGAAAATTAGCTCATTAACAAAGAATTTCATAAACGTCTTCAGAGGGTAGGAATAGTTGATAAATATTTAAAGCCATTTAGAGGTGAGTTTTATGTAAACTTTATTAAAATTGTACATATTTTGGAGTCGGGGTTTGCAGGTGAGTGGGCGATGCATTAAATCGTCCCTAGCAACCTCTGAGGTTTAAAGGCTGTGAGCAGGACCTGCAGATGCACAGCATTTCTGCAGCACTTTCGGTGATACGGTTGCTATCATCCTGCTGGACTCCCTCCTTCTGAAACATTTCAGCCGCAAAAGTGAGGGCAGGCAGGGGGAGGGAATGGATACTGCTCTCACGTGCTGGAAACATGCCCTTCTGTCTTTGCCTTAGTGCACTGATGGAGCGAGTCTTGGATGCAAGCAAACAGCTGTGAAGGTGATGAACCCGCACATCTGCCCTTGGCTCCTGAGGATCCCAGGAAAGCATCAAAGCCAGGGGGAAGCATGCCCTGGCTTCTGAGAAGCCTTTTCAATGGGATGGACGCACCCATCTGTGAAATATTACAGGTCATTGCTATCCACATATTGTATTTTACATCTGGCTTAGGTAAACATCTTATCCTTCATTCTATGTTTACCCGGCTAAAGCGACTGAACCATGGATTACAACTGCCTTCAAAATTTATTTGTGGCCAGCAAGTACACCTGTGGGGTTTTATGTGTGTGCCTGCTAAAAAATCACCTGTCTGAATCTTTCCCAAATTACAGGAAAATGCATTTTCTGAAAAAAAATAAAAACTATTCAGGGCCATCATTTTCAATGTAAAGTAGACAATTTTGGGAACTCTGCAACAGTATAGTTTGTACAAATTTCCCTTTTTTAATCACTGTGAAAATAACATTCAGAAAAACTGGGTTTATCTAATGGGTAAGTCAGATGTGATGAAAGATAGAGATTAAGAATGTAACAAGATAGCATAATATTTAATTGTGGAAGGAACAAGATTTGTATAGCCACTGCTCGAAGATTTTCTAATTCATTTCGGATCCAAGATTCCAGCTTCTCATTCAGCATATCTGAGCTAAATTGTGAAAATATTAACACAATTTAATTCATCATCTTGTAGATGCTGACACTGATCAGATTGACCAGTATCCTTCTATAATAGCATTGGTAATCTGGAGGTAAAACAATTTAATAAGAAGTTAGTTTATAAAGTAATATAATAAAATGTCCTATAATGAAGGTGAATTCTATTTTGAAAGCCATAGTAAAAGTTGTTTGCTCAGTGTAGGAAGACTCTGGAAGGTTTCACAATAAGTGTTTTGTAAGATAAGATTTTAAAAATACCCATGTAGATTGGTAAAAAGCATGTTCACAGCTTGTAAGACAACACAGACATTCAATAAATAAAATCAGACAGATGACTGATGATTTGACAGACAGATACACTAATCTGTAGAATTTTAGGATAGCATAGTTCTATAAAGTTTTGTATCTCTCCCTTTAATATCTAACCAGGAACACAACAATTATTTTTCATAGTAAACAGTTTGAGTATGTAATCATTTTGTATAATCCATGCTAATGTTTAAATGACCAGAACTAAGAAAATAGTCTTTATAGAAAATCCCCTGGGACTTAGGTATTGTGGGTGACTTCTTAGAATGACTCCTTGGAGTGGAGTCAATGTGATGGCAAAGGGATTTCAAGACGACTGTGCAGAGTCTTGACACTGATGTTTAGTTGTTCAAGTTTGGCTTTATGTCTCTGAACTTCAATCTCCTCATGTGTAAAATATAAATCATACTTTACCTCCAATTATGTCAGTATTTCCCTACAAAGAATGAAACACTTTTTTGACACATTAATAAAATCTTGTTTTATACAGTCCTAATAAAGGTCCCGTGCCCTTGCTTGGGGATCAGAGGTATTGTGTGCGGTTCTGTCACTCCATGTTATTGTCCTCCAGAAACTGCTATTAACACAGGTATTGCTGTTATTAGGTGAACATAACAGACTTCTGTTGTGGTTTAAACGTGCGTCTCCACAAAGTTCATATGTTGTCCTTAAAGTGTACAGGTTTTGAAGGTGGGACGTTACGGGTCACTAGTTCTTGAGGGCTCTGTCCTCACGAATGGAATTTGTTCTTTTACAAAAGAAGCCTTAACGAGTTCATCTGATCTCTTCCATGTGAGAACCCAGAGTAGACTAGAAAGTCAACCCCAACAGTACACTGTATTTGTAGGCACCTTCTATTTGGACTTGCCTGTCTCTATAACTGTAAAACACACCAGTTTGCTATTTAAAGCCTTCTTGTTTATGGTATCTCATACAAACAATGTGAATGGACTAATATAACAATTTCCTTTCTAAAACATCATGATAAAAATGCTAGTGAAAGATAATGCACTTAAAATTTATATTGTATTGAGTTATATCTTTTAGAAATATCTTTGGATTTTTACTGAAATCCTAGGTAAATAAAGGTTGTAAACATCACCAAAGGAGCTTCTTAAATGAAAGACTCATACACCTGTTGTACTATACTTAGCTATATTTTTCTTAAACATGTCATTAAACAAAATATTGGGAGTTATCCAACCTGCATTTTCATGTGTTACTCAAAACTATTAGAAGGAATATCTCTGAGATATTTTTTGAGTGTGTGTGGTACTGAGACTTGAACTCAGAAGCATTCTAATTCTGAGCTACACCCCCGGACCAATTTTATTTTTTATTTGGAAACAGGGTTTCACTTGGTTTCCGAGAGCCTCACTAAATTGCTAAGGCTGTCTTCAAACTTTCAATCCTCCTGTCTCAGCCTCCCAAGTACTAATATTACAAACATGTCACACCATGCCCAGCTCCTGAGATATTTTTTATTATATTAAATTTATTTTAACTGATACATAAAAACACAAAAATTGTACCTATTAATGGAGTACTATGTGACGTTGTGATACAAGTATATAATGTAAAATGTTTAAATCACTCTAAATACATCTATCTCCTCAAACATTATCTCTTTATGGTGAAAACATTCAAATTTTTTCTTCTAGCACTTTGAAATACACAATATGTAAATGTTTTCTATACTCACTTACTGTGCCACAACTCCTGGGTTCTTTTATTTTAGCACTAGGTGATATATATTTGTGCTATATTATAAAGGACATTTAAAGGATTTAATGATTTTTTTCCATCAACAAGTATAAGTTTGCCCTCAAAAAAATTAGCATTTCTAATGCTTGGAACCTAATTTGGTCGGTTGTCTGCATTCCTTTTAAATTGTTTTGCACTTCTGACAAGGGTGTTCAGCAGCCAGATAATACAACTTGACCAGTATCATCAAGTCCATAAGACATCATTTGCATATTTAATTTCAGCCTTTGATTATTGTGACAATTAGTTCAATTGTTTTGTGAGGAAATTAAGGTTGCAAATGGAGTCTGTACTGTGGGCATGCTCTTAATTGGGGCTAGAATTTTAGCGATGAAAAGAACAGAAATCACTGTGCTACTTCAGATGCAGAATTGTAAATACTTTTGATTCTTTTATGACTAAAATTAGAACATATTAGATTTGAATTTAAAATATCCTTTGGACCTCATGTGCTGGAGACAGCCTTGTCGGAGGTGAGGCTTGGTTGCTGGGGATGGGGTCCTTGGTTCAGCGTGTGCCTCAGTTTCAGCTACCAAAGTGTGTCTCTCTGACCCTCTGACTTTTTTTTTCTCTCTGATACCCAGCATGATGCCCTAAGAATCCCCCCATGCTTCTCTTAGGATCTAGGATAACACACACACGCACACACACACACACACACACACACACACACACACACACAGACTGAAATCTCCCAATTAGTGAACAGATGCACTTTTTTGTGTGTGTCAGTTCTTTGTGTGCTGGTGAAAGTGTCTCTCATCAGTTCAAGTCTCACAGTCTCAAGGACTTGCCCTGAAGATTTACACTCTGACAACCAATGGATACCATATTCAAAAGAACTTAGAGGAAAAAATGGGCTACATAAGAGCTACTCATTGGCTTTTTTTGTTATTATTTTAGGCTCTTTTGAGTAGAGATGTAGCAAGAACAAGGAAAAAAAAATTGAGAGTGAGGGTGGTGTCTGCCTGAGCTAACTCAGAGTCTACACAGGGAAAAGTCAATAAAAAGAAGCAAAAAAACCAAAGTATCTTATATTCCTTAAACTTTGAATTAAAAAGGGTTTTATGCTAGTTCTGCTACTTTATATGTGAAGAAATAACTCTTCTGTGCATGAATCACATTTATGAAATTAACTTCTTTTCTATTTGAAGTAATCTGGGAAAAAGCCAATAATTTGTGTAGGAGGAGTGTAGAGCTTGACATAGACTGGGCACTTAGATGTGTGTTGAAAAGAGCCTACGCAATTGCACATATGTGTGCTCACCTGCTGGGCTGTCATGCAGGGACTCGGGGTTAATGTCCTGTAGGAAGAGGCCCAGTCAAGTCACAAATTGACTTGAAATCTCACATTCGTTATCTACTGTAAAAGTAATATTTTGTCTCTGTCTTGGTAATGCTTGGTAACTGTTCTGGTCAGCATTTTAAAGATATAATCTAGTAGACCTGACCATGTAACTTAAAGGAAAGAAGGTTTATTTTCTTATGGTTTTGGATTCAGTCCAAGTGAGGCCGGGGACCATGGACATTAGGGCATGGAGGTGAGAGGTGGAGAGAGAGAGAAAGAACATGGGCTGTGCTCCTCAGATCATGGAAGCTGGAAGCAAGAGAGAACAGGAAGAGGAGGAACCATTTATATAATCTCCAAAACCACATCCTCAGGGACCCACTTCCAGACACATCCTACTGGCCTGGGTCATCTCCCAGATAAATCCATTACAAAAGATGTATCCACTACTGCAATTACAACATTTATGATTCAATTACACTAGTTTCACATATTAATTAGCTCCTTAGAAAACAGTTTTTAATCTAACTACAATAGTGACTATCACAGATCAACAGTCATAGACCCTTTTTATCCAGTTTTCCTTCTTCAATTTCAATCAAGGATAGCACCACACTCTACAAACCATACAATAAAGTTTTTTTGGGTTTTTTTTTGGTGGTACTGGGGTTCCTAGAAGCCCTTCTACCTCCAGGCTACACTCCTAGACCTACTTTATATTTGGAAACAGGGTCTTTTAAGCCAGTGTGGCTGGCTTCGAACCTGAGTGATCCTCCTGCCTCCGCCTCCCAAGCACGGGGATTACAAGTGTGTGCCACCAGGCCTGGCACAATAAAGTATTTTGAGAGAAACACACCATGTTAACATAACTTTTATTATAATTAATTATTGTTGTTAAATCTCATAATATAACTAAATTACTAATTAAATGTACCATAGTTATATTTTATAGACAAAATAATATGCTGTATAGGATTCAGTACTATCCATGAAATCAGGGATCCATTGGAGTCCTGAGACAAAGTGTTTGTGGATAAAGAGGAAGGCCTGTGTGTGTATTTATCTAGGGAGATCACAAACATTCTCAAACACAAAATTTCTAATTACCCTTGACATGTACTACTATTGGTTAAATGTTGGTGACTGATAGTTTATAAGTTTATAAGTAGAAATGTGAGTACAAGTCCCTAGTTTATAACAAAATAAATAAAAGTATGAGTAAGCTTAGTATTTGTATTATACCTACTCTTTAAAAAAAAACAATAATACTCATATACGACCCTAGGCTAATCTAATTAAACTAGTTCTTAGTAACAATATAATATAAAGCAACTTTGCCTTTTAAATTATATAGTTCAATTGGAATCCTTAAATAATTTTAGGGTCAGGAGTTGTTAAGAAAAAAATATGAGATTTTAAATATTATCTTATGTCATATAGATTGCATACAAATTTTAATATAATTATTGAAAAACATTGAAATTTTGGGCTAAGAGCTCACTATTGTTACTAGGCAACATTTTGCTTATACTGAGTTAATCTATTTTATGTCTAAATACTGAAAACAAGAATAACCACTCAGGTAATATTTACTAACAGCAAAGTGACTCCTTGAAAATGAGTTAAATATGAGCTCTCTTTGTTAACCAGAGCTTATAACTGTAGTATTATCCCAAGTTTTAGTCATGTACATACAGGATACATCCCTGGTAAAGCCCTGAACTATGGTCAAGGCTGGCTTTCTTCTGCTCCAGAGTTCCTCAGCTATCTTTCTCACTCAGTTTGAGTTTGTGAGGACACTGTTGACTTCTTATTTAGCCCTCTATTATCAGTATGTGAAACTCAATTTGAACTACAGGAGGTATTAAAATCTAAACTCATGAATAAAATAATAAGAGAAGGGATTTAATATCCTCTACTAAGTTGAGCGTGGAAGTTAATGAGTCAAATCTTGTTTTTCAGGACTTGAGTATACTACAATTAAAAAGTAGGAGAAAGAAATCTAAAGCTTGGCATAATCTGACTGATACTGTACTGTTTGAAAATTACAATGTTGTGTTTTTAGAAGTAACTGATAAGTTGACTCCCTGAACCCTGGAGATGGTCTGTTTAGTTAAATCTGTTCCAACAGTCACCAAAATAGTCCAGCATTTGATTCTCATGTTCTCTAAAGCCTGTACTTTGTTATATAATAAGGAATTTAAACAGACCATCTTCATTTATTTGTAAAGGAAAACAAGGAGAAATGAAGACTAGATACTAGAAACCATGATTCTATTAAGTTATAGAAATTGGTATTGTTAGCAATTTTTGATAGCTGTTGATGGTGTAAACCATAATTTATTCTCTCAAAGGGAAGGACAATAATGTTTAAAATAAGCACTTTTTAAGGAGACATATAAAATAGTTACCTTTAAAAATATTACATAAGGAGGGGGGGGAGATGGTGGCAGATGTGGTCACAGTGGCAACCGTGGCCGCCGAAAAGGACATGCATTTCTCGGAGAAGCCCTGGACACCAGATTTTGGTTTGATATGTGATTGGGGCAACTTAAGGAGACATTTCCAGCCATGACTTCCTATCTAGAATACAGGAGAGAGAGTGGATAATGGCGGAATTAGAAGCAAGATGACAAGGAGGCACACGCCACGCAAGAAAAGTAATTTTTGGAAGAACATCCCAGAATGGATTAGAGAAAAGACCGCTTCAGCCGAGCATGCTGGGGACTCTTAGCAACATACCTTCTAAGAAAAATAATCTGGGCATGGTGGAGGGATCCCAGCAGTGCCACATGGGAAGCCAAGCCGCACGTCCTGGGGAACTCAGTGCTCCTGATTGCTGCGCTCCTCCCTGCTACACTGCAGTTCGTGTTGCATTCAGAACAACTGATCCTGCTCCACACGGTGAGGCTGTGGGCCTCCGTTCTTGATGGGGAGTTAAAATTCATTGCTGCTGAGTGCTCAATCTCATAGCCTCTTCAAAACACACATACTGTATTCTTTTATTTTAAAAAAAATTAAATTGGAGTGGGGCCACAATGGTAGAGGTGGCAGTCAGGATTCAGGAGATATAGACAAATCCTATCCAATTCACCTGAAACTTTTGGAAAAAAATCCCTGCAAAGGGGGAATGCTCCTGACACACATTCTTAAAAATTCTGGACATCATATCATGTAAGGAAGAAGCTCAGTGGAGAACTAGGAGGAAGGCAGTGGCCGGTGGTGGCTAATATTTGGGAGAGGCAGAGATCTGATCCAACCCACCCTGATCTTCTGAAAACATTGCCCCAAAGGTAGAATGCTACTGCTGCACATGCTCAGGAATTCTGGACAACATGCTGTGTGGGAAAAATATTTGGGAGAGAATTGAGATGGCAGAGGCAGCAGCAATGGTGGCGGCCAGTATTCAGGAAAGGCAGAGATTTGATTCAATCCACCTTGATCTTTTGAAGAAATTGTCCCAAAGATAGAATGCTACCACTGCACATGCTTTGGAATTCTGGACAACATGCGAAGTGGTAAAATTTTTTTTTTGGGGGGTGTTCAGAGGGAGCCCCACATTGCCAGGATGGGCCACCATGTTGCGTGTTCTGGGAGTCATCAGCCCTCATGGCCACCGTGTTCCTCTGTGCAGAGCAAGAGGCCAGGGTGCACATGGAGTGCAGACAGGAGAATCGCGCAGGTTCAAGGCCAGCCTTGATGGCTTAAGAGACCCTGTTTCCAAACAAAAATATAAAAATATAGGTCTCTGGTAGTGTAGCCTGGAGGTAGAAGGATTACCAGGAACCCCAGTACCACCAAAAAAAAAAAAAAAGAGGAAGAATAAAGGGAACATCTGTATACGACCTGCTCATAGTGACAGAGACCAGAGCCCGATGCACAGCAAGGCCGGTGCCCGGGCCTATGAGGGCAGGACAGCAGCCTGCCAGGTGGCTAGGCTGGTGCTGGGGCAAGTGAGGCCAGGATTGAAGCCTGCCATGCAGAGGCCTGTGCTGAGGCCAGTGAGGCCAGGATATGAGCTTGCCTTAAGGCAAGGCTGGTGCTGGGGCCTCCATGGCCGGGATTGGAGCCTGCCATGGGGCAAGGCCAGTGCTAGAGCCAGCAAAGCTGGGATCACAGTCTGCCGGGTGGCCAGGCTGGTGCCAGGGCCTTCACGAGTAGGATCGGAACTTGCAATGCAGCATACACAGAGAACTATCACAGAAAATAAAAAATAAGATGTTTTCCCTAATACAAAAAAACTAGGAAGAAGTGGGTAATAGGAAGAAATCTAGTTGAAGAAAGTGCCCTATGGAGGAGCAATTAAGGTGACCAATCAGAGGGGATGGGATGGGGGAAGATGGAATCTCTGTAAAACACATGATGTACATAAAAAAATATATCAAAGTTAATCACTAAATCAAGTATGGGACTGAGGGAGGGGGAGGAAATGGGACTGGGATTGGATAAAGGCTAATTGGATGATTTGTGCTTGGATATCCTCATGTCTTGTATTCCATTGTAATGTTTGATTACAATGCACCATTAAATTATATTTAAAAAAATTTTTAAATAAAAATATTTAATAAGAAGACAAGTAGCAAGCCACTTTTGATTATGTGCTTCATGTACATATTTTCAAAACACACTTGAAAAGTGGTAAATTATAGACATTTTAAAATAAATCTAATTTTGTGAAATTTTATTCCATGTTGCCCCATATGCATGTGTATGCGATTCAAAGTAATAAAATTGTGATTTGATTTAATGAACCCTTATAGACTAAGAGATGCCAGAGAAAGCTTTAAAGAATTGCCTCAGGAGAGACAGCCTAGGGTGTTCATGGCATCCACTGACTATACTTGTTTTTTTTTTTTTTATGAGTTGTGGAAATGGTAGAGAACTGCAGAGATGGGAATAGCTCCTGACTATCAACATAGGAATGTCCAACTACCTGGTCACCCATGGCATTACTTAGTTGAATAGCAATGATTTCTGTTTGAAACAACTGAATTCAAATCCATGGTTCTCTATTCACAAGCCATAAGGCTGAGTTGGATGGTAAATAGCAGAAGGCTTGGTTTCCATGACATTTATTTGTTTCCTTTTCAGGGTTGTTATATAGAGTTGAAATGAGAAAATGATATGAAAAAGCTTTGTTAGTAGAAATGCTATATAAGAATACAAGCTCAGCTTGATGGTACACACATATATTCTCAGGACTTGGAAGATCAAGACAGGAGGATCATAGATTCAAAGTCAGTTTCAGCAACTTAGTAAAACCCTATTTCAAAAGAGAAAGTAATAATAATAATAATAATAATTATTATTATTATTACTATTATTATTAATGACTGAGGATAAAAATAAGATTATGGAATTTTCCAATTAGTTAATATAATAGGAAATCCAAATTTTTACCAGAAATGGTTTCATATCTAAGCCTCTCAAGAGAACCAGGGCATCTGAATGTGCTAGAGGATTGCTAGGCATATCCCTTTTATGAAAACTCTAAGCCCAAACTTTTCCAAAGGGAATAAAATCTTAAAGGCATACATAAATTCAAGAAAACAGGGTCAGGGCAAAAGAGTAATCCAAAGTACAAAACTGGGTCCGCGAGACAGATTGCCCTCTGTCTCAGCATCATCCTCCAGTCGAAGGGTCAGAAACATGGCCAATAAAATAACTAGTAAAACCAGAGAAACTGCTCTCTGAAATATAAGATGCTGAAAAAAATCAATCAAACAAAACCTTTGAAAGACTACACAACAAAAAATGTCAATAACTCAATCATAAAATGGGCAATTGAGTTAAGCAAACACTTCACAAAAGAAGATATATAAATTGCAAATAAATATATAAAAAGTCTTCAAGATCCTTAGAAATTAGGGAGATGCGAATCAAAACTATGCTGAGATTACATGTAACTCCAATCAGAATGGCAATCATCAAGAAGTTCAACAACAGATGCTGGCAAGGATGTGGAAAAATAGGAACTCTTCCACATTGGTGGTGGAATTGTGAAATAATAGAGCTGCTATGGAGATCAGGGTGGGGATTCCTCAGAAAACTGGGAATGGATCTACCATGCAATCCAAATATATCACTCTCGAGTATCTTTCCAATGGGATGTAAATATGAATATTCTAGTAATACAGGTATAACAGCACAATTCACAATAGCTAAATTACATCACCAACTTAGATGTCCATCAACAGATGAATGGATTACAAAATTACGAGATATACACACAATGGAATTCTATTCAGCAATAAAGAACAAAATGATATCATTTGCAGGAAAATGGATGAACCCGGTGACTTTTATGCTAAATACCAGCCAGTCACAGAAAGTGAAGGGTCATATGTAGAAATTAGGGAGTAATTAGGAGACAAAAGAGACTAGATAATGGAAGATAAACCCCAGTGGAAAATAGTGACTCCAGAGGAGGGTGCCTGAGGTGGAAAGGAGAATTATTTAAGGAAGCACTTCCACTGATATTATGTTCATATGTGAAATTACCAGTTCCAATCTCAGTATCATTTATGGGGAAAGGGAGAGAGTTGTGAAGAACCTAGGGTGAACCTTACTAAGTGCTAGGTACATGTGTGCCCCTACTAATCTAACTCCTTTGTGATGTGAGATTGCCATGTGCCCATAAAAATATATTACAAAGAATCCTTTGAGGCTAACAGGTAGAGACATCTCAGGGAAAACACTAGTGTTCATCTTGGGTCCAGGCAGGTCTGCATCTGTGTGGTAACCCCTGTTCAGCAATCAGCTGTTCAGATGGTCAGTTAGCATCTATACTCCTGAAAAATACCCATCTATGCCTCATTCATTTGCAGAGGCTACTGGAGGGGCTGTAGCCCCTCGGCATTCCATGGTTTGCTGCGGGACAGCCCCTGGGAAGGGTCAGATGCCACAAGGTGCTGTTAGAATTATCATTTCACTGCCAAGGGAACTTGCAATCTTTGGCCTTACTTTTCTAGGGTTGGGCCAGGCCAAAGGTGAAGGGAAGAGTAGGGGTGGGCAAAAGGCCTTCAGTTAGGAGAGCATGAGATAGCAGGGCAGGCCTGTGGAAAAGTAATCCTGGTAAGGGCCACAATGAGTCCCTCAGAAAACTCTAACATAGTAAGACCTCAGCTTCCTTGAGCAGTCCTGATGCCAGAGTCTACAACCCGGCCATAGATGATACATAGGATTTTGTCTGAAGGTAGAATTCTCGCCATCCTGAGTAATGTATGGATTCCCTCTGGAGGGACTTGGTGCTCTGACTGCACACACCTGCAGAACTGTTGTATCCTGGCCAATATCTGTGTCTGTGAATGTCCCATTAGTGGGCACCAAAGATGTGATTGAAACTCTTATTGCTGACACTTGCCTTGGTGAGAGACCTTCTCAGAGCCATCCAAGACAGAGGACAGTATCATCAGAAGCCTCCCTGGGCTGTCCCAGAATGATCAGCTATGAACCTAGTTGAGGCTGAAATCACAAAGTTCTGGCCAAAGCCAAGAAAAATATCAGAGACAGTGCTCGATGCCATGGGGTTGAGGATCAAGCATGAATTTATGTGCTCGCTCTGTCAGCTGGGACGAAGGCCATCCCTGGGAACTTCTTTACTTTCTCTAAGCCTCCATTCCTGCCTCTTGGAAAGGGAGGGTTGTAGAAGCCACCATGTGAAAGTGCAGTAATAATGATGAAGACCTTTCCTAAAGTAACACTGCTTGTGCGCAGTAAAAGAAACAAAATAGCTCTCCATATGTGAACATCTACGTAGCCTCATTTTCTCCCCAGCTATGTGACTTCAGGACAATGTTTCTTTCACCATTTTGCATATTTTCTTGATTCCTTTTAAAAAAATCATTCTTCAAATCTTTGCCCCTTTGACACATATTTCTAAAATTAATGATGACAAAGTACAACATCTCCTATTCTCAGTTTCCTCAGTGTGTGTGTGTGTGTGTGTGTGTGTGTGTGTGTGTGTGTGTCCAAGAACTGAACTCAGGAGTATTCTACTTTCAACCTACAACTATAGAGTCATTTTATGTTATTATTATATTTTTTTGTTTGAAACAGTGTCTCACTATGTTGCTAAGACTGGCCTTGAACCTGTGATTCTTCTGCCTCATTTTCTCCTCAATATTAATTTTTTATTGGAGCACTCATTGTGAGTTTCCCTTTCCTTTCTTCCACCATAAACAGTCTTTACCTAGATTTAAGTAACTTCATGTATGAACAAATGGTTCTTAAAATAGTTACCATCATGAGATTTTCCATTTCTCCTCCCCATCTCGGTCCATCTCACTTTCCCATCGTGTCTCCACTCATTTATCTGAGGTCTGATTTGTTGCCTACTTTATTCCCAGCTTTCACAAATGACTGAAAACACATGGCCCTTTGCTTTCTGTGACTGGTTAATCTCATTTCACATAATATTCTCAAGTTCCATCCAATTTCTTGCAAATGACATAATTGTGTTTTTTGTATAGCATAGTGGGATTTCATTGTGCATATATATACATATATGGTGTTATATATACCATAATTCCATAATACACTCATCCGTTGAAGTACACCTAGGCTGATTTCACAGTTTGGCTCTCATGAATTGAGCTGCTATATAAACATGGAAATGCATGTCTTTCTATAGCAATCTAATTTCAATGCTTTTGTGAAGATTTTCAGAAGTGGTAATGTGGTAATGGTGGTGGCCACATTCCCGGTCCTTGATGGAAACTTCAGAGTGATCCCCATAGCAGATATACAAATTTGTAATCTCACTTAGAGGATATAAGAGTTTCTGTTTCACCACATCCTGGCCAGCATTTATTGTTGTTTGCTGTATTGAAGACTGCCATTCTAATTTGAAGTCAGATGGAATCTCAGTGCAGTATTGATTTGAATTTCTTTGATTGCTAGTGATGTTGAATATTTTTAATATATTTATTGACAATTTATATTTCTTCTTTTGAGAAGTACCTATTGAGATCTATTGCCTATTTTTATTGAGTTTATTGTCTGTTTTAGTAATGAGTTTGTGAAATTTGCTTCCATTTTGTAGGCTTTCAAAAAGTGTTTTAAATAAATGTTATTTTCCATGCCAAAGGGTATTCTATGATTCCATTAAGATATTCTGCATCTTTAATTCTTTTTCATGCTTCTTTTCAATACTGAAACAATGACAGCCCATTAACCAGGTGACAGATATTTGCATACTTTCAAACTTCAAGATAGAACATGGAGGGGACAGAGAGAAAAAAGAAAACTAAGATTCAGTTGAGCTGCAGTGCTAAGCTTGCACTCAGCAAGAAGGGTGGAAATCCTGTTAGACAACCGAGGGCATGTTGGTGCACACACTGCAGCAGAAGGGGTTGTTGTGAAGACAGAAATGTGTAGCCACAATGATTAAAGAACACGTCCTTTAAGACTAAGGGAATGAAAAGAAGAGTTGGAGAACCAATTATTCAATAAATATAACATTGTATATTCTCTGTGTACTTATTTAAATTGAAAACAGCAACCCAATAGCACATTTATTTTAAAATGGAGATTATTGTACATAAGCCTTGGAAAAATTTATATTACGATGTAAAAGCGGTAGACAAAGCACATAGATGCATAGCCCAGACCTGTGTTGGTGATGCTTATAGCAAGTACTGATCTCTCTGCTTGGCTTCACCACTGGAGGGTAAAGCGCTTACAGAAAAAAGTGAAAATTGTTGAGAGGTTCCCTTCAATACGTGAGCTTTAAGAGGCCCACATTTTATGTCTGGGCTTCATTTTACCTTTGAACACTGTTGTAATCAGTTCAGATGTGTTTGCCCATAGTTATCTTTATCTATATTAAGGGCTAACATTTCATAAATCGTGCAATGTCTCATTTACTCAAACATTAAAATTTGTGAGTAAATGAGAATGGTAAAATTATCTCTAAAATTTATTATAATCCAGGCATGATGGTGAATTCCTAAAATTCCAGAATTTCAGATCTGAGATAGGAGGACCGGAGATTCATAACTGGACTCAGCAACTTGATGAAATCCTCAGCAAATTAGGGAGACTGTTAAATAATAAAAAATATAAAAAACCTGGGGGGTGTACCTCAGAGTTAGCATGCCTCTGAGTTTAATCTCCAGCAACACACACACACACACACACACACACACACACACACACACACACATGCATGCTAGCACAAAGTTTCCTGTTTAGGGATGATGCCAGGTTCAATAATTCTTATCCTATCTATGTAAACATAGGGCAGGACAAACAGACATAGAAATGCAGAAATAAACTTTGGAAAACATTTACCTTCTTGTGTTATTTATTTTAGTTACATTATATAAATAAATTTTGTGGTAATTTTTGATTGCATGGTTTTAATCCTTATGTGGCCCTAGCACACATAGCCATTGTCCCTACTGGCTGAAGACTAGGAATGGGCCACCTTCTTCAATGAAATCAGCACAAGAAGGTGCTGAAAGTGAGCTAAAGTGTTTTGGAGATTCTTATATAGGTGCAAACACTTCTCATTTCAAGGAAATGTAAGCTGCACGTAAGAGTAGCTCTTTCTTTTCTGTTCTCAGAAGACCTATATTCTCTGTAGCAGATGGGAGTAGCAACCTAATTCCTTAAGCATGGAAAGTAACTGAATTATATAACATGATATTAACATGGGACATAACAGCAAATACATCTGAGCACAAGATCTAATGAGCCCCATCAGCTGATTAGCCAGCTCTGCTCTGCACTGGCTATGGTGACATAGTCTTGCCCTTCAAAGGTGAAAAACCCCATGAATGCTCCCTATAAATATGGTGGCAGCAGCAGCGTGCTTCTCCCCATGGCAACCCAGTCAAGTTTTCAAGCATGGGATTTGATGACCCCTGTTTTGGTATGAAAAACTAAAATATAATCATTACACACTTGTCCAGCATCCTCTGTTCCACACTCAATAGCAATCACATTTCCATATCACCAGCACCAGAAGGTGCTTTCCTGAATGTCGACATCAAAGCCACAGCAATGTAATAAATATTAACATTAAGAGGAAGAAAAATGTTGACCATAGGATGTAGCACAGCTTCGTAGCTGTAACAAACAAAAATCAGCTACCGAGAAGGCAACCCCTTGACAAGAAAAACAAAGCAGTGAAGAAACGTAAGAACAAAAACACAAAAAAGAATCCATGGTGGAATAAAATCCAACAGTCAGAACAGGAGATCAACAGCGCAGAGCTGGGGTGCGTGACCGACCTGGTGCGGTGGCCGGCACCATCTTCGGCTGAGGGCGCAAATCGCAACTGCAGCTCCACAGTTCCCATAAACCCCAGCAAGAAAACCCAGGAGTAGAGGTGAAATGAGCAATGGTAGAACTCCAACATTTTAAGTGACCAGCACCAGGCTTCAGGAATGAAGAAAAAGATCCAAACGTCCACGTGCTCCCCAGACGCCAGCACCCGCAGCAGCGCACTGTGCCCTCCGGAGATCCAGGCCTGCAGGACAGGAAGGTCACGGTGTTTCCCAGAGGACAACTTCCCAGGACAGCTGCAGGCCTCTAGCGGACTAAGATATGGTGACCCATATCTTGTGTTGCCCCTCCCTGGCCTACTGGGAACTGGGTTGTAAACATTCATGACCCCTCCCTGGCCTGCTAGGAGGAAGCCCAAATGCACAGTTCTGCTGCCATTCCCTTCTTCAACTGGAAAAATGACACCAATCTGATTTTCTTAACATTCCATCTCCTTTATACATTTCCACAGTATTGCACATGCCAATGCGTGTTGATGTCAACATGCCAAGTTTTGATGAGAGTGCTTTAAAGTTTGGGATTATATAGAAAGCAATCCAGGTGTAAATTCACAATACAACACACCAATCTAGCCCCTACAATGCTATTAACATATCTATGAATGAGTATTTTCTCAAATCATGAGATTCAGACCCCAATAGGCACACATACGTAAATAAACATAACAGAGAACCATGCTGTCAAATCAAAAACCATAATTTCCAGTTCAAATACTTTTGATGATAACTTCCTCATTTTCTCAACTTATAATGTAATTGTGCTAGTATTAATAGGTAATTCTGGAGGAAACCATCACTATTATATAGTGGTTTGTATCATATGTAAAAATATCACATTGACACAAATATAATGGCCTGTGAGAGACAATTATTATGGGCTCATGTGAACAGCCATTAAATAGCCAAATGATACTTTCATTAAGAGAAAGTACTTTAAAGTTTAGACACATCTAAAGACTTTGATGCAATATCTCACGTTTATGCTCAAAGAAGTTTGTGAAAACACTCACAGCAAGTTTCCTTCTGATCTGGCAAATTTAGGAGTTGATTTCTTGAGCATCCTGAAGGGCAAGAAAGAGATAAAGACATCGCTTCTCAAACACCTACATCAAATGCCATGTGAGAAGCAATCGAGAGCAGTGCTAAAAGTGCTGACAGACTTGGAGCTCAGATCCAAGCTGTACATGTGAAAGGCTCCTCTGGCTTCAGCAAAGTTACAAAATTTCTTGCACTAAGAAATTGGGGAGTGCTGTGCTAATCCCATAAGCTTATGAAAAATACTTGGCACCGTACCTGAAGCACTAAATAATCTATAAATATTTATAAGCCTTCCACTATTAGCTTCTATTCACATATCATTTAAGATAATATTTCAGTGGTTATTTAAACTTGTTTCCTGCCATTTTCTAATAAAGTTGCTGAGCTATATCGACATTTAGGTAGTCAGGGAGGTCAGAGCTAGAATCCAAACCCTGTTGAATTAATTAAAAATATTTGCTATTTCCATTCACTCTGACTTTCTCTCTAGATCAAATTGCCTTCAAGTTAAAAAGAAAAACCTCCAGAATGTCAAACACTATAGTAGATAAAGAATTTGAAAACTTTCTTAAAACTTTCAATTTAATTATGTTCTGGCATTTCTAAGCTAAATCTGATTACAACCTTACAATGTATTAGTAACATTACCATCATTTTTTTCTTTTTTATTTATTTATATATTTTTGGTGGTACTGGGGTTCATGGAAGCCCTTCCTCCTGTCTCTGCCTCCCAAGTGCGGGGATTACAAGAGTGCACCACCATGCCTGGCTCATTTTATTCTTAACTCCTGATAAAGGTGTTTGTGCAGTTATTCCCATCATACTTTAAAAGTAAGATATAATAAAAATAGTACAAAGTAATATATATATATATATATATATATATATATATATATATATATGTACAGAGTTAAATTTTTTTTTGTGGTACTGGGGTTCCTGGAAACCCTTCTACCTCCGGGCTACACTCCTAGATCTATTTTTATAATTTTATCTGGAAACGGTCTCTTAAGCCAGTGCGGCTGGCTTTGAACCTGAACGATCGTCCTGTCTCTGCCTCCCAAGCATGGGGATTACAAGCGTGAGCCACCACGCCTGGCCAGTTTAAAATTTAAAGCAAAAATGATTGTGGTTTAGTGCATTGAAAGCTTTAAACAAGGACTCATTTGCTTTTCAAAATACTATAATTAAAGACACATAGGACTTTGCGGACATTCCAAATAAAACTCTAACAACCCATGTGTTTATCAACAGATGAATCAAAAGCCATGGGTTGACAATATGCATTAAATAACATAATCTAACTGTATGCTGATTCCAAGAAACTCATCTACAGGCAATGATATGCATAGGCTATAGGCAAAAGAATATAAAAAATCATATACCATGCAGATAGTGAAGAGAAAAAGCAGACATAGCAATGCTCATATTAGAAAAAACAGACTTTAAGCTAAAAACTTATTAGAAGAGACAAAGTAGGCCACTTCTTACTAATGAAAGGTAGAATCCAACAAGAAAATGTAATGATAGTAACGTTTATGCTCCACTTTTATGCACCCACTTTTATAAACAAACTGTGATACTGAATCTCAAATAGACCAAAATACAATATTGGAAAACTTCAAAACACTGCTCGCACCAATAGATAAATTTTCCAGGCAATAGATAAGTAAAGACTCTTCAGACATAAAAGACACTATCAACCAAATGAATCTAATAGACATAGTCATACAGAATATTCCAACAACAGCTGAATACATATTCGTGTCAGTTGCTAATAAAAACTTTTCCAAAATAGACCACATTCTAGGCCACAAAGCAAGTATCTGCAATTTAGAAAAAATGTAACCAAATGTACTTCATCTTTATATATCATAAAGAAATGAAAGTAGAAATCAATAGCTTGAACACCAAAATAAATTACATAAATACTTGAAAACACAATCATAAATTTCTGAATAAAAACTGGGTCACTGAATAAATAAGTGAGAAATAAAAAATCTAGAATTAAATGAAAATAGATACAATATAACAAAATATATTGGACATTTTATTTTATCTTTTTTACTTTTTTATATTTTTGGTGGTACTGGGATTCCTAGAAGCCCTTCTACCTCTGGGCTACACTCACAGACCTATTTTATACTTTTTTTTTTTTGGAAACAAGGTCTCTTAAGCCAGCACAGCTGGCTTTGACCTGTGTGATCCTCCTGTCCCTGCCTCCCAAGCGTGGGGATTAGAAGAGTGTGCCACCACACCCAGCTACATTGGACATTTTTTAAAAAGATCTATTATTTAATTAGGTTCTTGATAAGAAATTTAGAACACCAATTTATGAGGACACATTCCATTTGTCACAGCAAAAACAGATCGCAGGTAGCCCTGGAGCTGAGGAACGGCTTTGATTCTTGGTAAAACCTGTGAGTCCACGGTTTTCTGGTCAACTTTCTGCTGCTCTGTAATTCGTATTTCTCCTTCTATGTGTCGAAGATCTCGCCCTCCTGGTGTCTGGGCTTCAGCAGCTTCTTCTTCTTAAAGTAAGCATCAGTGAGGTGTTTGGGGATTTTCACCTTGCTGATATCGATCTTTGTGGTGGTAGCAATGACAAATTTCTGGTGTGTTCTACGCAGAGGAACTCGGTTGAGGCAAAGAGGTCCAGTCACAAGGAGCAAGCCACTGCCTAGCTGCTTCAGGAAACCACTCTCTTGCCCCTGTGGCATCTGGTGAGGATGATCAGGATGGTCCCGGGCGTGATGCTCGAGCGCAGCTTTCTCACGTGCTGGCTGAAGGGCTTTTTGCCGTGGCTCAGCAGCTTGCGTGGGACATCCTCAGTGGGGTAGTACCTGGGCATTGTCCAGCGAATGGTATGGTATTTACTGTCCACCGATGAATGGCCAGTTGGAGAGAGAGGTTGGACTACATACTCATGTTTCTTGCTTTCTTCCTAGGGAGCTATAGCCTGGCAGTAGTGTACTGCTTTATCAAAGATTACCATTCCTATCTGGTGGCTTCTCAATGTTGCTACCAGTGGTTCTGATAAATACTTTTTGTCCAGCCTTTTATTTTTAAAAATTGGAAAGGATTTCTGCATGTGTTATCACCTATATTTCTATGAATAAACATTGATTTAAATGCTTATCAATTCCCCAAGTGAGTAAGCCATGTCTCTACTTCAAGTGACCTTCTTATTAGATAGACAGCAGCAGACAGAAGTGGAGTCCTGATTTCATAACCCCATCCACCCCTTTGAGAATTCGTTGTTACCGAGAGGGAAGCAGAGACGTTAAAAAGCCTGATCCTGAGGCAAAGCCCAGAGTGACTTGACTGGACCCAAACTTCTGTGGTGTCCAGAGATCATTCTTATTGTGCCAGTCCATTTTCTTGCACTAGTGAAATTCCATAAAGTATAAAAAGAACACAGAGAAATAGAATCATAATAAACGGTATACAAATACAAGGCAACTGCAAAGTGAAAGTATGGAACCAGAGAGAGAGGCTTTGCCCCTGTCACCATCAGAGCTAAAATCTTCAGCAAAATGTCTTCACCTTTCTTGAATCACTTTCCTCGTCTCGAAAAATGAGAAAGGTAATAAGTACGGGTCCTGAGTTTTAAATAACTTAATTTGGAAAAACTATTAGCATAGATACTGCCAAAAGAGCCCTGAATAAAATATTGATTTTCTTTTCGAATTTCAGATTGCACCCTGTGTCTGAAGTAAATCTAATTATTCAGGTCCAGTACCTGACATTGACAAAGTTTTCATTACTCAAAAACAATATTGACAAAAAATATTCAAAGGTGTATGTGTCAACTAGAATGAAAACTTCATCGGAAGAAGATATTTTGCCCATTCTATAAACCCCAGATCTTGTAGCTACAGCAAGAAAACAGAAGGATACTCGTGAACACAGGAAATAATTTTCCTATGTGAAAGATCTCTGCCAACTTTCTTTTGGCATATATTTGTGCTGGAGCAAAGAGTTTTCAGAGGCAAATTAAGCACATGCTTAGAGTTGGCATTACATACTCTGCCAAGAGAGGGACTGACCGAATCCATGGGGAGAACAAAATGAAGTGTTGTAGAGATTACATGCTGCAGAAGAAAATCTCCTATCTACATCCCTGAAGAGACCAGTGCCAGCTGTCACTCCTGGCTGCAACAAGAAATACCAGTGCACTCTGTTCCACATCACAACTGGCAAGAAGAGTTTTTTCTCTATCCCTGTCTAGCTTTCGCTCTCTTTCTCTCCTATGTCCCTCCATTCTTTTTCTATTTCCTTCCCTTCCCTCTTTTATTTTCTTCTTTTTTCTTTCCTTTCTCTTCTCTCCCTCTCTCACTCCATCTTTTCCTCCCTTTTCTTTTTCTATGCCTTATCAATTCTCCAAACGAAAATAAAAAAAAAAATAGATAGCTAGCTCAAAAATATCTATATCTGGTATTACAGAGGTAGAGAATGGAAGACATATAATAGAGACATTTGCTTATTTGAAATAGAGTTGCAGAGCCTTGGAAGATTAATGTTAGTTGACCAAGGAGCACCAGATGTCTTAGAACGTCCTTCTAACATCATCTACCTGCAGGGGAAAGAGCAGTGCCAATTAGCTTCTTGTTAAAAACCTAGGCCACCTGACACAATGGGAATGCTGCAACATCCAATCACATGCTATTGGTCACTACTCTGGCGAAGTAATGAATGAACTGGAGGATTTGGTCTTACAGGCAAGTTAAAAAAATATGATGCAACTTTCAAAATGTGTGCTTTGGCAGCTACAGAACCTGTTAGCCTACCTAACTCACAGACAAATCTGTCACGGAAGTTAAATATAAAAATGTTAGAATCCAGAGTTACGAGTCGTGGGGGATGGAAAGGTCGAGCTGGAATGACGATATTGGAGTCACTCACTGCAGGGTATAGAGGAATTAGAAGACCTCAAGTCGCCCTGGAAGGAGGGTTGCTGCAGCAGGAATATGCATATGCATTTAGGTTATACTTACTTGCCTACACGTGACAAGCCCACCCCACCATGAGCGTTCCCAGTCATAAGTAAGTGTGCAAGGAGAGATACTCCCTTTGCAGGCAAAATTTATAGAGAAAAGCAGATTCTAGAAAACATGATGTACATTACCACTTCTGAGCATAAGAAAGGGTATTTTCACTTTATGTTTTACCAGGTAAATGTACAAAAATATTACTTGTCATATGATTTCATTTCAACTAAATTCTTGTATTAAGTTTAGAACAGAGGAGAGGTCACTGTAAAGATATATAGAATTGTGTTTAAAGTTTAAAGTTTAAAGTTTTTCCACTTAAGATGTTATTACTGATACAGAAAGTTTTCTAGGAAATATTTAATTTCTTACAATACAATATAAATAAAAAGAAACATTTTTCAAATGTGTGTATAGTTCATGACATTCAATTTAATTTAATTCATTCAATTTAAGTATAGTTTGTGTGCCTAAATATATCTGACCTGAAGATTTTGAATGAGTACTTCATCCCAGAATGTCTCATGATCTGACACTTAGCAACTCATTTCTGCATCTGGCGAGACACTTTTAGTAGTTTTCTACTTTTCCCTCCACAATTGAAAAGTCAGCGGTGCCACTTCCTTAACGTATCACAGCACTGCCATGGACGGGCTTCACAGGTGTTTAGCTGTTCATCATTAATGCAAAACCTCCCATTTTAATCCTCATGTACGTCTTTGATTTGTTTAATATCACATTAATGCTAGAAGAATATTATAACATTGAGATACTTTTCTTAGTAAAGCTAATTAATGTAAACTACAAATAAATAATTGATTATTCATTCAGATAACAAAGCTATCATCCAAAGACAAAAAAGACCATGAAATTGACATTCTAGTGCAACAAACAAGAGCCCATTTTTCTTCTGAGAATTAATTATGTATTTTTTCTTTGTCATTCTTTTTAAAGAAAATGATGCTGTTTTTTAAATTCATAGTTATGATTTTTTTTAGCATTTTTTTAAACATCGTGGTTAATTTAATTTGTCTACATGAATAGAGTAAATGTTGAAGTCTATTTAAAACCATTTCCTTAGCTCTAGGGCCCAGGTCTGAATCATCATTTAGACAGGAACTAATGAAATTATCCTTATCTGAACACTTTAAAGAAGATAAGGCAGGAAATGTCAATTCTGCTACTTCTACGGGGTGAGTCACAGTGCTCTACACATAATCAAAGGAAACATTTCAAATAATCTCTGTGGTCTAATTAAAAGTTCAATTAAGGAAACTATAATAATCTTTGCTGATGAACTTTTATGAGAGACACATTTTAATAGATAGACTTTTGCTTTGAAAGAAACAAATGTGTAAGAAGGCATCGGATTTACTGTAGAAGTACATTTGCCAAGGAAGCGCTTTTGGGGGAAGTTTTCATCTCATTTCTGTTTCTAAAAACAGGCATGGAGACCTGCAGAGATGACGCAGGCTGTGAGTGTCCTTCAGAGGCTAGCCAAGGCCCATTTGTTTTGTAGAACCATAATCCACCTTCTGCTCCTCCTCCTCTCTGCTGTGACCTAGAGAAGGCTGCCTGCTATGGTATATGGTGGAGAGTAGAACCCAAAGCAAAATATAAGGTAGAAAAACAAAATGTTTTCTACCTTTATATTTTGCGGTTTAGTCCTAAGAAATAATAAAGTATTGATATACAGGGTATAAAACAAGTGATTTTGGAAAATACTATGCTAAAAAGGAAGCCAGGACACACAAAAAAAAGACTGATAGCATTTAATATTATTTACATGAAATGTGAAGAACTGTCCATCATTAGAGACAGAAATCGGGTTAAATGTTGCTAGGGTGCAAGAGGAGAGGTGGGATGTGGCAGCTTAATGGGTAATAGGAATTTTTTTTTTTTTTTGGTGAGATGAAAGTGTTCTGGGATTTAATGATGGTGATTGTTGCAAAATATGGTGAATGTACCAAAATGTAAAAATAAATATAAATTATTAATTTTATGTTATGTGCATTTTGCCTCAAAAAGAGAAAGAGGAAAAGTAACAAAGTCCTGGTCCTCAGCTGACTCAAATTAGTAACATTAGTTTGAGGTGTGTTACAGATCTGATAGTGACAAAGCAGCTCAAAGTAACCAAGAAGAATATCACTAGAAATTTAGGATAATGAAAGATTTTTTTTCAAAAAGGAAAAGAAAGTCAAAAATTAAAAAATAAATTAAATATAATTAATATTTTCCTCTTCATTAAGTATACTATTAAGTGAGTCAAAAAGCAAGCTGCCATATGTAAAGTACAACTTATAAAGCCATGAAGAAAATATGAAATGAATAAAGACTTGGGGGAAATGCAAATGTGCATTCAATACATGTAAAAGGCTCAGTCTCATTAGTCATTATGAAAATGCAAATTACAACTCAAAGACAGATAACGCTAGAGTTCACACAGAACTAATAACACTGAGAAGACAAACAACATTAAAAATGGTAGAGAACTATGCAGAAGTATTATTCCTCACCTTACAACAAATAACAAACTAGACTACGTTCAAAATTATGACTTTATTTTTGTACCCACCGAGTGCTAATACCTGGCCCAATATGAAGACTTCAGCTATTCAATCTGACCATCCTGCATTCAGTATTATCCACTTGAAGATCTCCTGTGTAATTGTGTTCTTCTTCCTCTTTTCTTCTCCCTGCACATACTAGATTCTCTTCATATTTAACCCCTATTTTCTTCATTGCCCCTTTTGCCTTGCGAGGAAGAACAAGAATCTACCATGTGTGAACCAAGTAAAAGTCTCCCAGCAGACACTGAATGTGCTGTGTCTTGATTGTGGGCTTCTGGCCTTCAGAGCTGAGAAAATTAACTAATTTTTAAGACACTAGGCTTATAAAAAAATTTTTATAGCAACCTGCTAGTCTAATACTCTACTGTGGAACAAAACTTTAAAGTGTAGAAGTAGGCAACAAATATGGCCACCCACAGAGAAATCGTAAAACTCCTGATTCTTGATCTATGGAAAGAGGAATAAAAACTACAGAGCTGTGTTGGTTAACTTACTCTTACTGCAAGAGATGCCAGAGAAAACAAGCTCATAAGGAGGATGGTTCATTTTGACTCACAGTGTTGGAGATTTCAGCCCATGATCAGGTGGAGCCATATGCTCTTTTTATGTCCCTTTGTAGAAGAGAAGAAGAAAATCTTTTCTGGAGCATGACATGGTGCCACACCTGTCACTTGTGGGTCACATGATGAGGGGTCTGGATCCCACTATCCTCTTCAAGTTCATACCCCAGTGGCCTAGAGACTTCTAGACTTCTCATCTAGAAGGTTCCATTATCTCTCAATAGCACTGTTGTGGGACCAACGTTTTAACACATGGACCTCTGTAGAAATTTCAAGATCTGTAGAAATTGCAAGTCTGATGTGTGAATGCCATTGTGGCTTTTAGTACAATCAGAGGAAGAAAGTAAATTCTGAGAGGGCCACCTCTGAGAACCGGAGACGAGATGCCTGTGCAAGCCTGAGGTGAAATGGTCTAATTTCTAATCTAGTTTTGACTGGAATCTAAAGAAAAAGAGAGGAGGAGGAAGAAGAGGAGGAGGAAAGAAAGAGAGAGAACAAGAAATAAAAAGCGATAAAGGCCAAGATCTTTCTAAAAGTAATGACAGACATCAAACCTCAGATATTCTCAGTAAAAGAATGTCACATAGAATTAATATAAACAAGAATTTGTCTTTAAAATATTTTATATGTAAGAATTTATCTTTAAAATCTTTTTCTAATCAATCTTACATTTTACATCTCAATCCCAGCATAGAAAGAGATGCATAAGTTAAAAACAAAGAGATCAGGAAAGACATGCCATGGAAACAATAACTAAAAGAGAGGTGTGAGAGCTCTATATTAACTTCAGATATAAAAGAGTTCAGGAGTGTCATCATTTATGAGACATACTAATACAATAATTATGTAATTCCCATAATTTGAATGGATTCCAAGGGAGGGTTGCTAATCAAATAACCTCAGGATGGGGAAGTCTACTAAAAGGCTAGGCCCAGTATAATCATAATGTTTTGTATTCAGTCAGCAACAGAACCTCAAAATACATGAGGTCAAATGAAAGAAATGAAAAGTTAAGTAGACAAACTGGAAATTATGTTTGGAGGCACCTCATATTGTACTCTTAATAATGGACAGATGTAGGTACCAACTCAGTAAGGCCATCTCACAAATTAATCCTATTCATCAACAAGACATGTAATTATCAACAAGTACATTTTCTTTCCAAATCAAAACATAGTAGGACATACACTCTAATAAAGCTGTTTCATTACTTACTTCATCACTCCAAATATAGTCATTTATTTTTAATGATAGTCTCTGTTATATGAATATGCTTGGTAAAATAATGGGACAAAATAAAGCATATTTTAATCTTCAGGAAATAGACTTTGTCTATGTTAGGTAAAAAATAGGAGACCTCAAAAATCTCCCCATCCTAATATCAAGAGCCTATACATACGTCAGGTTATGTGGCAGTGGGGAATTTAGATTCCAAGTAGAGTGAATGTTGTCAATTAAATGATCGTGATATTGGGAGGGAAATTCAAAAGGGTGGAGCCACTATAAACTTGAAGTTTCTTGTAAGTGCATTAGAAAAGCAAAGAGATTACCAAAAAGGTGAACATTCTGCCCAACTTTGCTGGCTTTTAATATGAAGGAATGGAAAAACGATTCAAGGAATGAAAGTTGTCTTTAGATGCTGAAAACCCAAGGATTTTTCTGGCACAGCCTCCAAGGGATGCCGTCCTGTTGATACTCAGTTTTACCCTATGGTTTTCATTTCAGACTTCTCACCTCAAAAATGTCGGATGATAAAATAGTTTTCTTTTAATTCACAAGGTTCGTGGTTATTCATTATGCAAATATAGAAAGCATTCATCCCAATATATCATGATATATCAATATTTTTTGCCCTCTAGTGCTTAGGATTGGACTTAAGGTCTTGTGCATTTTAAATAAAAACTCTACCACTAAGGTACATCTTTACCCCCTGCAACTAGCTTTAACTCTCCAATCTTCTCATGCTCCTGCTTGGATTTATATGAGTGGTGGAATAGAGAGAGCATATAGATGCCAAATACTATAAATATGTCATTTATTCATTCATTTATACTTAGATTTCTTTTAGTCTTTGAAAATTAAGTATATTTAAGCCAGGCATGGTGGCCCACACTTTTAATTCCAGCATTTGGGAGGCTGAGACAGGAGGATCATAGTTCGCTGACAGCCTCAGCTACTTAGTGAGGCCCTCTGCAACTTAGTGAGACCCTGTTTAAAAATAAAAAATAAAAAATAGGGCAAGGAGTGTAGCTCAGAGGTCGAATGCCCTTGGGTTCCATTATGAGACCCACAAAAAAAAAAAGAAAATTAAGTAAATTTAGAACTTTATTAAACTTTGGGGTCGAATGCCCTTGGGTTCCATTTTGAGACTCACAAAAAAAGAAAATTAAGTAAATTTAGAACATTATTAAACTTTGGTTAATTTAGGTTAAAATGAAAAATAATGGAATGGGAAACTAACTTTCCATTTTGATAATGTGGTTGGTAAGAAAATGATAGTGAAAAATAGAAGAAAAATGAAGGTGATAATTTAGGAGGTTGGAAAGATAGCTTAAACTACAAAACTATATAACTAGTGAGTAGGTAGACATTGATTGATGAACTGAATAGCTCATGGCTAAGCAAGAGCATAAAATGAGACCAGCTGAAGTTTGCAAATTTGTAATCTCCTTGTGGAAAAACAGAGGAAAAAGCATCTCAGCATAATAAGAAGTTCAATCTATTAAAAAGTCAAGACTTGATCCATTTATCCTTGTAATTTGAAAGCTAATTCAAATACTGATCTGAATATTGTGCTAACAACCATTGCTGATTATAATAGCATACCTGACTTTCTCTTTATCTGACATCTGAAGTATTCAATAATTCCTGGACTTTATGTTTTCTAACAAGGCATCTTTTAATTTCAACCTAGTCACAATTGTCTGTGACATCTTTTTCTCCAGTGCCTCTGTGAGGAAGAACAACAAGGGCAGAGAATGCCCCAGAGAACATTACCTGAGTGCAGTTTGCATTTGAATATCAACACCATGTTCAAATAACCAACTTTTAACTCCTTTCTTTCATTAAGTTTTTGCTTAAGCCCACTGGAAATAAATTATTTCCCCCATAGCTTTTAACATAAAAGATGGTGACTTCTGCTTTTTATATACTATCATGTCTGTGATTTACTATTTCACAAAATATTCTCATTGATTTCTGCACTGATATAGAAAAATGATATAAATAGGAAAAATAATAATTTTTTATTAAGGCCCATGTTATCTTAAAAACATAATTAGTATTTCTGTAACTGGTTTATTTTATTAATAAAAATTGTTTACTTTCTTATTCTACATAATATACAATCTAAATTTCAATTTCAAGTACTTATTTACTGATAATAAAAGATTTTCATTTTGCGAAAAGCACTATGATAGAAATAATGAGAGAACAAAGATAAAATTATTACCAGAATTAGAAAAGTCCCAATGCATCATATCCTAGTTTTCATTAAGCTCATGTGATTTAGCTAAAACATATGTTTTCTATTTTGTGAAAGATCAAAGCATAGTATTTGAATCATGATAACTTTCACCAATTGAATAAACATAAGCAATGACTTTCACAAACATACATGCTAAAAATGGTGGGAAATTAATTATTATTGATATTAGAAATACTACTTTCCATGTTGTTCTGTAAGCACATATTTCAGCTTGAAATGATGTAAATTTAGGAAAGCCACTTGTGATTCTATACTAAGAAAACCCGAGATATTTTATGAGATGTTAGAGAAAAATGCCAAAGAAACCTCATTAAGCATCAAGTTTGATGAATCAAAGACAAATTCAGTAGTAAAATACATATCCTCAAAGTGCTATTTTTTGTTTGGGAACAAAAGAAGTTAAAGGCAACTGGGATGGATGAGGATCATGTATATTTTTTCACAAAATAGAAGACCTGTATGTGGCCATGCTTCTTCTGGACCATATCTCTTGCTTAAATGAGCAAATAACGTATCATCTAGTGTGTGGAATGCAAAAAATAATAATTTTGAAGAGTCCCACAGAGACATTGTCTTGGAAAATAAAGATTTGGCTGTTTCACTCTACCCATCATGAGCAGTATTATCCATCAGGATGGGTCAGGGCATGTCCATAAACCATATGGAAGAAATACAGAAACAGAACCCAGAGAAAGCCCTTCTGTATACTTGAGGTGAATTCCAGGTCAAAGAGATCACCAGAAAAGAACCTCTATCTGAAACGCATTAACCATCAAAGAAAATGTGTAATGTAGAGAAAGAGAATGCCAATACCACACCAATAAATGATAGACTAGATTCAGTAATGGTTTTCTTTTCCTGGAATTTGGTACTGAGGTGTTTCTGAATTGTGGCTACAAATTGTAGCCTCACCTTGGCTAGGAAGGTTACTCCTGGATATTTACAAGATGATTTTCAGAAGAAACTTCTTCATCAGGGTGGACAGCTTAATGCCTATGTGTCTGCTGTAGGAGGCTGTGGGTTACCCTCTCATAGAAAACTGTTTTAAACTGTGAGACACCCTGATGGCTCTTCTCTTACCTATGTCTGGTTTATTTCTACCAAGACAGCCAGTCTCTAAGAAACCCTGGCTGGGATAAGAGGTCAATTCTGATATGCTGTTCAGGTGAGACACAGAGAAAGTTCTGCAAACTCCTCCCCCCCAAAAAAAAAATCAAACATAAGCAACTTTAGTAGTCACAGATCATAGAGAGAGCAGGGAAGTACACCTGCAGGTGGTAGCAAGGGAGAAGCACTCATGGGCAGGTGGGCATGTGGTTTCCATCAGCGGGAGGAAGCCAGAAGGAGAGGACCTGTGGGATTAAATCCCTTATTGGGGTGGAGAGCATCACTCACATTGGATTCTCACAGAGAGTTCCGGATAACAAGTTAGAGAACATGTTCTGAAGTTTCTGCTGTGATGAGAGTGGGTTGCTGAGGCTTCTCTGCCGTGGGCCAGTGAGCAAGTCAAGGATGCTATGTTTACGGTTCCAAGAGATCTGGTCCCAGGGAGGTATAGGCAGACCTGTGTCTCTCCCACAGCATGACAGAGCCCAGCTTCTGAAATGAGAAAGCCTTGCATATTCAGAATGGAAAAAAACAGCATAAAATTATAAAAAATATAAAAATTCAGCACACATGCCCTCTAGGTAAATATAAAAGAAGATCTATTATATGCTCATGCATACATTGTAAAAATAGCATATTAATGCATCAGACAATCACAAAAACATTGCTCATGAAAAATGTCAGGCCATCCAGCAAGAGACGTGGATAGAAGACATTATGTGCATTATTTTAAACCATAAAAGCCATGTATATTTAAAACATCATCAATATAATAATGAAAAAGTCTTTTTATTCTCAAATATATTAATATTCGTTTTTAGGAATTCACTTTTAATTATCTATCATAATTTTACAATAACGGTTCTGCAGAGTCAACATATATCTTTTCAATTCATTGAAGCGAGCACTAGAAAAGCTGATGTAAAGTGTCCCAGCCACATCCTGCCCTGTTGTTCTTTGGTTGGAGCTATGGCCTGGACTCTTTAAGCCCACTGAGACGGAGCAGATAGCTCACCTCTTGCACAGATCTGATCTGCTGATTTAAATGCTTCCCAAACTTCTATTGCTCATGACTCTTAGGTTTGGCTTTTATTCTACTGTGAGTTCCAATATATTTAAATTCCAATAGGCCTCACTCAGCAATAGTTTTAGTAGCAGAGTTTAATAATTTACTTCAATAGCTATTGAATTTACTTCATTGTCTCACATCTTTCTTTACTACTGGTGCACATTTATTTCTTTGAATGAATGTTGGAGTTGTTTTAAAGTCATTAAGTTATCTTGATGAATCTTTGACCCTACAATGAATTTACAGATAATTGGGAAAGGATTTTTCTTAAGAATAAGAAGTCATTTTTATCTAAGAATCTTAAGTGCCTTTCTAACTATTTATATCTACATTTTTGTAACTGAGTGAATAAATATTCATACAGACACAATTATAAATAGAGAGAATATAGATATACTAGAGACAGATACAAATGTAGATATATTAGAGCTACGTCTATCTCCAATAGTTTCTCCATCTCAAATATCACAGCTTATTCAAAGCTCCTTTACACTTTCTTTTTTCTTTACATGTTTGGGTTGAGCTTGAATTTTTCTTTTATACAAACTAAAATATTTACACAAATTATAATATTGATGCTTGTACCTTCAATTTCATTTTACTACTGAAATATCTTTCAATTATTATACATATTATACTATTAATAATATCAATATTTAAATATGTAAATTTTACCATGGATTCCCTTCACTCCTAAATTTAACTGTAAGTATAATAATACATTTTTATTTGGTGTTTTCTCTCTACATATGCAAATTAGTCTGTTTTTCCACTTCTCAGTTTTTATCTAGGAATAGGGATTCTTTTTTTTCTTATCCTAGACATTCATGTTGAGTTCAGAATGTCAGAGTCTTTGTGGTTTTTAAATTTTTTGAAGATATGACTGTGACCTTTTAACAGATACTTTTCAGCATATGTTAGGAATCCCATTTATTTATGTTAAATCTGATTATTGTGATTATTTTATTATTATTACATATAAAATCATGCTTCTATTTATAAAATAGAAATATGTTTAATCTGGTAATGTCTTATCTTTATGTATTTGGTATTGTTTTCGAGTATTTTTTCACTTGGCATTTTTGTATTAATATTTTATGTGATATTTTATTCTACATATGCATATTTTCTTCAGTATCCCGTGGGTTACTGCTCTGTTAGATTTTTAGAAACAATTGGGAAAAATTATTTATTTAAATCTGTAACCATACAGAAATAAAAAAAATCTAATATTCACTAGATAAAATTATCTTTCAAATGCATATCTTTATAATTTTTATTATATTATTTCTGGCCAGCATATTAGATTTTTTTATCTTAACTTACTGGATTCTCAAATTATTTATTTTCTTTTCACTACTTCTCATACTGACATGACTTGTGCAACTTAATGTGGAATTTAAAATGCGTGAACTCTTTGCCCCACACATGTGGACGTTGATCAGTGTTTCTGGGAATTTCAAATAGTTAAAAATGTCTATTTCTAGATTACGGTTCCTCAGGCTTGGCCTTATTGGCATTGAGAGCCATGACAGAGAGATCCCCCTGGGCAGTGCTGGGGGATGAGCCACGTCTCTGCCCTCCAGATTTCAGGAAGTCCAACCTCGTCTTGGTAGCTGAAAGCATCTCTGCAGATAGACAGTGTCTCCTGGAAGGCCTGTTTCCACCGGGTCATGGTCACAGCATTTGATGTTTGGCAGGTGCAGTCTGAGTTTTTAAGTTAAACAAACATTTTTTCCCCTTTTTAAAACAAGTGCTTCTTTAATAATTACATTACTAAGTTTATTACATCAAGAATAGGGAGAGTATTTTGTATTGTACTAGATGTTTCATGACTATATTTATAATTCCTCTTAGATAATGTTTTAAATATTTCACGTAATTATTCCTATGTATTCTCAATTTTTAGAGAAATCAGATAAGCATTTATCTAACAACAAGATTAACAACCTTATTTTAGTACATCTTTCCCGTCTCATATATTTATTACATGATTTGTTTTTCTGTTTCTTGAAACAGCTTTTATGCCATATATCCAAATTGAATGATTGATACTTTTATTTAAGTTACTGTCACAGTTTTAATTAGGAATGCAATTTGTTTCATAAAGTCATTCTATCTTCTCTACTTAGAATATTTTAATTTAACTTTATAAATGTTTCAGATATTTTATTAGTCCTACATATTTAATATTTTTCTTATTATAAGAATGTTCCAATCTATATACTCTTAAAAATTCTGTTACTAATAAGATTATTAAATGTTATAATTGTATATTCATTTTCATCTTTGCAATGAGTTCCAACTTCTTATAATGAACAACATAAAAAATTGGTCAATATATACTATAAGGATATTATAACAATTTGTATGAAAATTAATAAGAACTTTTCCTTACATAAAAACAATAATAAAAATAAAATTAAATTTATATCATTTAAAACAAAATCAGAAAACTACTAAAATTTAGATAAAAATTTTCTATAACTTTATTAGAATAGGTTGAAATACAGAAGTCCATATAGAGATTAAGATATGTAATTCAACAAACTAAAATACAAATTAATAAATTGCAAAACACACATCTTGCAATATAAATAGATAATATTTTTATTAAATAGTGAGTGTGAATATCTGATCTTAATAGGAAAAATAGTAACAGGACTTATATATACACATACAAAGTGAAGTACCATTAAATAAAAATGTGAACATGTTCAACTATGCTGGAAGCCAAAATATCTTTTTCCTGTAAGAGTATCATACTAAAGTTCAGAATAGTACTTATCGAAGGTTTGGAAATAGATATCTATAACAATTGAGATAGTTTAGAATAATTTGCTGAACCCTCAAAAAGATAAATTTGCAGATTGTATCAAAACTTTGAATATGTATATATATATATATAAATATATACTATAAAATTTATTATCAAAAAACTTGAAAAGACACACTAGATGTACAACATCTAATAGCATTCATATGCAGTATCTTAGGGTACATTACCAACAGTGTGATATAGGGGATTAATTAAGGTCGCCCCTACTTTTTAAATATCTCATCATTTCTCTTGCAGATCTATTAAATAAGGCAAGGAACATTCAACTTTATTTTTAATTTTGCAGACTAGTCTTTTTCAGCAGATGGTTTATCCTCACAAATTCCATGTTCACACTGAGCTTTGCTTTTATGAGTTCCAGCTGTTAACGGATAATATTTTACTGCCGAGTCTATCATGTGTGATATAATTGCTCATTATGTGCCTTAAAACACCAGCAATATAGTTATTTTCAACTTGAAACAAATTAAAATCTTATCAGCATTTTAAAAATCTGCAGTTGTTTTCCTCTGGTTAATTATATTAAACTTGTGTATTTTTTTCTGTGTATTTTTAGTGTTTTGTCTTGTCGAGTATAAGAACTCAACCTGGCAAATCTTTCATTTTTCTTCTCCATCTACTTCACAGGTGTGCTTCAGTGTTATTTCGAGGTAAGTTTTCTTTCATGTCTGTTTTACATGATGAAAATCTGGAAAGTTCTTCCATTCAGATGGCGCTATCAGTACTGGAAACAGTCCAGCCTCATGAATATGGCGACAAGAGTGGTTATCTGGCTGGTGACTCAGTGGAATCCTCTCTTCTGAAATTACAAATGAGAGGAATAGAGAGAGATCACTGTCTTTAGTGTGTGAAGTATGGCCGCTAACATTGTGTGGGGGACATCCAGAAACAAGAAGCACCTGGCTTTCTGTCTAGACTAAGCTCCCTTGTGCTCCTCCTCTCTTCTTATGGAAGGCTCAGATTGCCTGGATGAGCTGCCTGTGATACATTGAGCTGAAATTTATCTAAAACTGTTTTTGTAGGTACTGAGCAACACAAGGCTGCCATACTTTCGTTCACTGCTGCTCTCATGCGCTCCATCCCTACTTAGATCTTCAATGTGGTGTGAACAAATCCCAGGTGTTCTGGGGTTATATGGAGCACAAAATCTACATCACAGTACCTGTTCTTCATGGACAAGCAAGGAGTGAAAGAAAGGAAAGAAAGAAAGAAAGAAAGAAAGAAAGAAAGAAAGAAAGAAAGAAAGAAAGAAAGAAAGCCCCTGCACATACACTGATATAATATAAGGGCTTCCAAGCTCCCAATGGTCATCTATACCATTAGCTTTATATTTTGATGATAATAATGTTATTATAAGTAACATCTATTTTCCAATATTTTGTTCACTTCCAAAGAACTAAAGCTTTGAAAAAATTTCAGTCCCTTGGAAATAAAATATGTAAATAGTTCATACAAGAAACTTGTTGCTGAGCATATGCTGATAAGTTTTATTCTATGCTAGACAAATGAGGTCATAGAACAAAATTAACCTTGGGTATTAGGGAGTGTGTGTGTGTGTGTGTGTGTGTGTGTGTGTGTGTGTGTGTATGCAAATTAATGTGAAGCCAGGGAGAAAGTTTCATGTTAGTATTCCTTTCAGGAGAGAAAATGTCAACTCTTGAACCTAATTAGAAAAGGGAATTGCTTTTCATATTTTTATTAAGGCAACAGTCTAGTTAAAAATAATTCAACTTAATGTAGAAATGCTATAAATTGCTATGAAGTTAGTTGGGAGCCATAGCCTGTCAGAGCCAAATTTGTTGTACAAATCTTCCATGAAAATTAATGCTTACACATTAAAATCCAATAATCTTGAACCACATTGAGAAAAGGTTAGATTTTTTAAATAGTTTCAAAGTCACGAAAAGGGCAAATATGTTCATCAGAGAGCCAAGTGGCTTCAACAATCTACTTTTTTCCTGCATAGTTTAGAATCTCAGATCTGCAAAGCTTTCTGTGAGTTGCATTCTACAGCTGGAGAATTTTATAGCATTGCCATTGGCCAAGTTTTCTCTTGTGATAGTCATTTAAGGAGATAATTTCCAGAAAAACAAAGAGAATAAACTAAGGACAAGGTGTGCAAAAAGCAGACAGTGTCCAAACAAAAGCAGCCTACGGGAGTAATGGTGAAAGAACTGGTATTTTGTTGAATGTTGGCTCAGGATTATCCCTCTTCCTTCATGTATGGGTTCAGCGCATTGTCCAAGAAAGATAGGAGCGCAGGTAGCAAGAAATACTTTTAGTATTATAGACCTAAGACAGATGAACATTGCTCAGTCCCCCAAATTGACCAGAATAAAAGCTCCTATGTCCGTCTTTCCATCTCTACCACTTAGAAGACATTTGCTCACTATACAGAAGATCTAGAAACAAAGGCATAAGGAATATCACCCAATGAATGTGACCAAAGGCAGGACCTGCACAAAAGTCATTGTATTTATAATACCCAGACAGATAAAACGGATGTGCAGGACATGAATGGCAGACATGTGCATCGTGTATAGAGGCAGGTGCGGCTGTGCATTGTATTAAGAACATGTCTGTGAATAATGTTCTCCAGGAAAAAGGTAAAAACTCGCTGACCTCTCTAGTAAAGTCCAGCTAAGCACAGCTTCTACACAACAGAATGAGAAGTTAAGATAGAGGAGCTCAAGAGGAGAAATGTACATGACAGGAAGTCAGAGGAGATGCAAGCACTTAACAGGGCAAATAAGAAGCTCCCGTGAGCAGAAATGATGGGGAGGAAAAGGATCATCGGGTAGCAAGGAGGAGAAAAGCTTATTTGATTATGTGGGACTTCAAAACAGAGTGAGTTGGGAACATAGTTGAGTGGTAGCTTACTTGTCTAGTGTGCGTAAGGCCTTGGGTGGGATCCACAGCACTTCAGAGAAAGTAGTAAAAATATAAAAACAAAGAAAAAGAGGGTTAACACAATCTTGTAAATTCTAATAAAAAATTAGAAAGGTGGAATAACTAACTTAAAGTATGAGCGATATAATGTTTTGAATAAAAAGAACATAAACTAAAAGTTAGAGTTTTATACATTTCAGAAGCAAAATTCTGAAGAGGTACCAAGGAAACCATAAGAAACAATAGGATTGAAAATAAGCGTAGAGATGGGTATATTGACACACACCTGTAATGCCAGTACTTGGGAGGCTAAGACTGGAGGACCACAGGTTTGAGGGCAGCCTCAGCAACTTAGTGAGAACTTGTTTCAAAAGAAAAAATAAACAATAAAAAATAAATAAAAAGAGTTTGGTGTGTAGCTTGAAGGTATAATGCCTGTGGGTTTCAGCTGAGAGGTGAACAAAACAAAATTGAAAATGTCTTAGATATTTTCTAAGTTTATTTGAAACTTATTTTGATATATTACATGATAATTATGTTAAAAAGTAATAACTGGCAATATTATTTACCACTTGTTTGTAATATAGAACAAATTTCTGGGACAAACGTCTGTTGAGGTGAGGATGTTGAAAGCTGTTGTGTACTATTTGAGAATTGAATAAAAAATAGCACATGTGTTCTAGAAAACATATGGTGCCTACTCAAGAAATTAAAGAGAACATTTCTATATGATCCAGCAGTCCCTCCTCTAAGTACATGCTTCAAAGAATTAAAAGCAAGGTTCTGTTGAGATAGGTGTGCTTATGTATTTTTAGAAGCACTATTCATGACTTCAGCATAGAAGAAAATCAAGTGTCCTTCAGAAGATGAACAGATAATAAATACTTTACATACATAAAGTGTAACATTATTCCAACATAAAAAGGAAAATATTCTGGTATATTTTTCAACATGGAAGAGCCTTAAGGACAGCATGCTAAGTTAAATTAGCCACAGAAGGACAAATACTATATGAGTCCACTTACAAGGGGTTCTTGGAGTAAACCAATTTATTGAGGCAAAAGTAAGGATGGCAGTTACCAGAGGCAAGGGAGATTGGGAGGGAGCAACGGGCAGAGAGGACATTTATCGAGGCAGATGATGGTGATGATGATTACTCAACATTATGAATATTTCAGTACAACTGCACCACACACAAAAACACTTATGATGGTGATTTTTATCTTGCATGACCTTATTACAATAAAAGAAACACTGGGCTGGCTACCAATTTTATTTTTATTGTTTGTGTACATGTGTGTTAAACAGGCGCAGAGATATTTCCAAGATACTCATTTTAATATGTAAGTTTATGTATGGCCCTCTACTTTTATATATTTTATTGTCAAAATTAATACATAATGCTAATAAGACTTAATGACTATGTTGCTTGCTTTTTCTATGAAATATGTTTGCAAATGTAATATATTATGTATTTATAGTATATCCATTTATTTCGTGGCTTGTACTAGGCTTCATGAGTTCATCTTAATAGAGAATTTTTGTACTTATCTCTCTCTGTAACTATTATCTCCCCTGCTTAAATCAGGAGAAATTGAGCCTCTGTAAGGTGAAATAACTTGCCAAGATAAAAACTCAGCATTAAAGTTTGTATAACTCAGGAATCTGCCCTCTTCCCATTTATCTTTTCTGCCTTTTATGTATGTGTTATGTGTTCAATAAATCCTCTTTCTTTAAATTGAATTTAAGCTGCAAAGCTGTGCTTTGTTGTACAATAAATATGATATAGGATACTCGTCCTAGCATTCAGTCATGACCCACTCTCAGAAAGGAAATTCTTTCCTTGTGGTAGAAGCTTAAGATAATGAAAATGGCACTTTACATGTTCACCATAAGTTGAAAGGAATCAAGGTGTACTGCATGAGCTAGAAAGAGCAAGCAGAAGTGGAATATAATCTGCCCTTTGTGTACCACTGTTACTTAGCTTTTGAGTAAATATTTTCCAAGTGTTTTTCCTATCTTAACTCATGTTGATACAGTAGATTTTATTTATCCATTCACTCACTTATTTAGTTATCTGCAACACTGGGGACCTGAGCCTTCTTCATAGAAGGCAAATGTTTGAGCACTTACCTACACTCCGTAACAATAAGGGAGTAACTTATGTCTTTGTGGTATTATTAGGGCATATTAATTTATGTGTCACGTGGCCAAGAAGAGGCCACTCTAGGAGGAGGCTGAGACAGGAGAATCTCAGGTTCAAGGAAGACAGTCCCAGCAACTTGGGCCTTCCTCAAATTAATGAGACTCTGTTAAAAATAAATAAATGAGTAAATAAATAAGTAAATTAATTAATAAATGAATATATAGATAAATGAATAGATGGATAAATAAATAAATGAATAAACAAATAAGTTTGAAGTATATCTCAGAGGTATAATAGGCCTGGGTTCAATCCCCATTGCCTAAAAGTGCCTCTTGCAAATGAAGAAGCTGAGTCTCTCTAGAAAGGAACTTTAATCCCATGTGATTAATTAAGGGTCAGTCATGGCATCCTTCTCTTTGAACTTGAACCAAAGCTATTGTGAGGAAGCAGGAAAACAGAAAACAGTGGCCACAAAAGATAAATGCATGTCAAGCAATTTCCAAGACGACCGTCTTACTTAGTCTTTCTGTTTTCAGACTTCATACATGAAGATTCAATCCTCTCCTCTCTCCTTGTCCTTGGCCTGAAGTCGAGATGTATGAAACTCTTGTAAAATAATTATGTAATGTAATGGGAAGGGAACTTTTCCTCATGTGGATCTAAGCAACTTAGCATCTCTAAGTCAAATTCTGCCCTCAGTTTTTGTTTTCATGTTGCAATGAAATCATTGACTTCTAAAGGGGTAGATGTATGCCTGTGCTCTTTTTGATCCAAATATGTATTTAGACCAAGCAGTTTTGGGGAAAATAAAAGATTTGTCTAAGATGAACAATAATCACCATGCCAGAAAACAGAAAACTTACATAAGATGCCTATGCCTTTCTAGTTGCTTTTGAAAATTATGGGCCCAGTTTATATTTTCAAGTGTTGAGAACACTGGTAAATGTAAGCAAACATCATAGTTTTACTTAGCTTCTGACAGTCAGCATTGTGGTACATGAGATGTTGCAATTAATGCCATTTAACTAATCTCAATCAAAACTAAGGCTGGATCACTAGTCTTCTATTACACAATTGCAAGCCAATTTTGTAACTTACATAAATATTTGAGTACTGTTACTAATTAAGTACCTCTTTCTCCTTCCTTTCTCCTTTCTTTCTCCTTCCTTTCTTCCTCCTCCTCCTCCTCCTCCTCCTCCTCCTCCTCCTCTTCCTCCTCCTCCTCTTCTTCTTCTTCTTCTTCTTCTTCTTCTTCTTCTTCTTCTTCTTCTTCTTCTTCTTCTTCTCCTTCTCCTTCCTATTCTTCTTCTTCTTACTAGTCAATGTGTGTGTGTGTGTGTGTGTGTGTGTGTGTGTGTGTGTATCATTAAAGGATTTGGATTCCATGTAGTGCTCTTTCTGCATTTATTGAGATCATCGTGCTTTTGTGTTTTATCACATGTTATTGAATACTTTGCTTTTAATTCTATTGAGATGATATATTACATTAATATATTTTTATATTAAACTAATCTTGAATTATGGCAATTAATCCCACTTAGTCAAGGTAATGATGTTTCTATTATATGTTGCTATATTTGGTTTGGTAGTATTTAGGAGGAATTCTCCCTCTATGATTATAGACTCCACTAGTTTAGTTTAGTATTTTGTTTTTTTGTAATGTATTTTAAACAATATGTTGGGAATCAAAGTAACACTTGATCCACAGAATTATATAAGAAGTATTCATTTACATTCTGATAATTTGTCAAAAATTAATACTAATTCTTTTAACTTTAACTTGAATTTATTTTATAGCCTATTATTTTATTTATGTTAAATTTAAGTTATATTAACAATTTGGTATTTTATTTGTCTCAGGGCTATTTATACTTTCTATTTTTTAAATTGGTTTTAGTATTTTTTATTTTTATAACTTATCTATTTTATCTCATTTATATATACATTATTGGACCAACATTATTCCTATATCTTAAAATTCCTATAAAATCAGTAGTAGTATTTTTTTCATTCTAATTCTGAATTTATATTTTTGTATTTTTATTGGTGCATTATAGTCTCACATCATAATGCAGTTTACAGTGGTGGTGACATACGACACAGCCCTCCTATCCATACATGATATTGAGATGGGCATCGGTATTCTCACATACACATGTCAAAGGATGTGATTCCATCATGATCCTCCCTCTTCCCCAATGCTCCCCAAGACCACCTGCCTCCCTCCGCTGGGTTTCTCTCCATTATCTCAAGTCCTTCTTGTATCCTGGTTACTCCCCAGCTTCCCCATATGAGAGAAAACTATGACCCTTCACCTTCTGTGACTGGCTAATCTCACTCAAAATAATGTTCTCTAGGTACATCCATTTTCCTGCAAATAACATAACTTTGTTCTTCTTTATTGCTGAGTAGAATTCCATTGTGTGTACATCACAAAATTTTGTAGCCCATTCATCTCTGGCTTGCCACCTAGGTTGGTTTCATGATTTGGCTGTTGTGCTGGTATAAACATGCATATGTTTGTATTACTATAATATTATTATTTCAATCCCATTCGAAAGATACCTAGCAGTGGTCTAGCTGGATCACATGCTAGAGTGGATCCATTCCCAGTGTTCTGTGGAATCTCTATGCTATTCTCCATAACAGTTGCAATAATTTGCAATTGCTGTGTGTGTGTGTGTGTGTGTGTGTGTGTGTGTGTGTGTGGTGATACTTGAGATTAAACTCAAGGGTATTCGTTCTCTGAACTACACCCCTAGCCCTTTTTAATTTTTGTTGTTGTTGCGAAACAGGGTCTCGCTGGGTTGTTGAGAGTCTCCCTACATTGTTGAGGTTGTCCTCAAACCTGTAATTCTGTCTGAGCCTCTCAGTTACTGGGATTATAGGTGTGCACCTCCATGCCCAGCTTCTCTTTTCTGTTATTCTGAACAATCTAGGTAAAATTTGTCAGCTTGACGACTTCTCAAAGAACCAAGTTTTGTTGTCACTGATTTCCTTTGTAGATGACTAATATCTACTTTAGTGATTTCTGCTCTAGCATTTATGATTTCCTTCTTTCCTGCTTGCTTTATCCTAGTTTCAGTTCTTTCTCCAGAGTTTTAATGAGGAAAGTTATTTTCTGTCAGCCTTTTGTTTGCTTGTTCTCTTAACAGTGTTTATTTGTAGAAATCCATGCCTCTTCCATAACATACGCTTTTATAGTAATAAATGTTCTTGTATGTAATTTCTTATCTGTCTTCCATAAGTTCTGGCATGTTGTATTTTTATGTTCAATCATCTCAAAGTATTTTCTGATTTTATTTTTTATGTCTTCTTTGATCTATTGTTTTGTTTTTAGGAGCATGCTATTTAGTTCATAATTTCTAAAAATAAGTGTCCTCTTTACTTATTATTTACTTGTGATATCAATCCTTTGTGTTGGAAGAGCATACTATCTTTTCTATCCTTTTAAGTTTATTAGTCTTGCTTTATGGCCTAAAATAAAACTTATCCTCAAAAATATTCCATGTACTTTTGAGCAAAATATATATTCTGCTATTATTCAGTAAAATGTCTTATAGTTATCTGTTAGCTCTGGCATTTGTTTGTTTGTTCATTTGTTTGTTTTCTTTCTGTGGTGTTGCGGATTGAATTTACAGCTTTAAGCATGCTAGGTAAGAGCTAACCACTGAGCTACACTCCAACCTTAAGCCTAGGTTTTTTTTTTTTTGTTGTTTTTTTTTTTGTTGTTTATTTTTTGTGCGTGTGTGGTGGTACTGGGGATGAAACCCAGAGGCTTTTACCTCCGGGAAATACTCCCAGACCTATTTTTTATATTTTATTTGGAAACAGGGTCTCACTAACTTGCCGAGACCCTCACTAAGTAGCTGAGGTTGGCTTCGAACCTGCGTGATCCTCCTGTCTCAGTTTCTCAAGCGCTGGGATTACAAGCCTGCACCACCATGCCCGGCCTAGTTTCTTTTAAGTGCACATTCCTGTTGTTTTAGAGGAAAAAAAATCAGATGAAAATGATATTAAGTCTGTAACTGAAATCTCAATACATGGTTTTGGAATATCCTCTAATGTGTTACTAAAATCCCAAGCTTTTAGACCTAATTTTACAATGTCATGTATCTTACAGCCGTGTTTTTCACAGTCTCAACATGTTATATGATACAACCCTAGAAATATCACAACTTGAAAACTGTCACTGACAAAAACTAATCAATAGTCTTTCCCATCTTAAAGACTCTCACAATTTTTGTATGTGTGTGCACAAGTATTTATTTTTCTGTAATTTCATGTTCTATGCTTATTTGAAAATTAATATTCATGTGGTATGTTTTTCCATGTACTTTCTTTTCTTTTCTTTCTTTCTTTTTTTTTTTTTTTTTTCTTTTTTTTTTTTTGTACTAGGAATTATCCCAGGGCATTCTACCTCCAGACTACACCTTGGATCTGTTTTTTTTTAGATTTTGAAACAGGTTCTTCCTTAGTTGCTGAGGTCACACTAAATTGCTGAGGCTGCTGAGATCCTCCTCAGACTCCCAAGTACTGAAATTACAGGCATGTGCCACCACACCTAGGATTTTACACTTACGTATACTGATTTGTTGTTTTAGGAGAAAATTGTTCTAGGATAGCACATAATAGATTTATAAATCACTTTAAATTGAGTTAATTATGGAGAAGTTATCTAACTTTTCTCATTTTATTCTTTTTGGTTTTGTTCTGTTTACTTTTGTTCTCAATGCACTGTGTTTTCTTGCCTTCTTTGGGTTATTTAAATATGTTTTTAAATTTAATTTTTACTTATTTTGGGGACATTACTTTGAAGACTGAGATTGTTAAATATTTATGTATATAGATAGATGGCTATATATATATATATATATATATATATATATATACATATAATGAATCCTAGTGTAATAACAGTGTTTACCCTTCTGAATGACATATGAAGACTCTTTTCATGTAAGTATATTTACCCTCTCCACCTTTTAAATGTGATTATTAATCTTCTATGGGCATTGAATACTAGATCAGCTAGTGCTATATTTGTTTCAACTATAAAATAAAGTGTTAAAATGAATTAGAATAAAGATAATAATTTTATCAAATTCTTTCTTGATCTGATTTTTTAATATTTTGCTCAAATGTCTTCTCTTAATATTTTTTCAGCATAAAAACTCCATTAGCTATTAATGTAATCCTACCAATTTTCTACTGACAATTTTTTAAGATTCCTTTTGTCTGAGGATGTCTTTCTTCTTTTATTCTTAAAAAATATAGAATTTAAACTTGAAACAGTTTTTTTTTCTTTCAGTACTTAAAACAATCATGTGCCGATTTCTTTTGGTCCTCATGCTTACAGATAAGAAGACTGCTGAGCTTTGAGCTGGGGTTTCCTCTTATGACAATCCTTCAGACTGCTTTCAGGATATTTTACTTTGGAGTTTTCTCTGCTTCTGGAATCTGCAGTTATCTTTCTCCATATTGAAGAATTTCCACAATATGTCCTTTTTTCTCTTTCTTTCTTTCTGTCTTTCTTCCTTTCTTTCTTCCTTTCTTTCTTCCTTTCTTCCTTTCTCTTTCTTTTCATACTTGGGATTGGACCCAAGGCAGTGTATATCTAAGATTCACTCATAACATTTTTATTTATTTCTATTTCTTTCTCTTTTTATTTTGAAAAAGGTCTTGCTACTGCTGAGGCTGGCCTTGAATCTGTGACCCTCCTGACTCAGTCTCTGAAGTGCTGAAATTATAGGTACCTAACACCTTGCAGGCTTCTTTAGTTTCTTTTCATCTCTTCAATTGAGAAAGATAATTTTCTTGCCTCTCAAGTTTCTAAAACTGTTTGGTTTTTCAACCCAGATCACCATCAACAGATGAATGGATAGCAAAACTATGGGAAATACACACAATGGAATTCTATTCAGCCATAAAGAAGAACAAAATTATATCATTTGAAAGAAGATGGAAAGCCCTGGAGAACATTACGTTAAGTGAGATCAGCCAAGCACAGAAGAAGAAGATACATATGTTTCCTCTAATATGCCCAAACTAGGAAACACAAAGAATACCAGAGGGACTCCAGATATTGAAGGGGAAATACTAGCTAAGTTTGGATGGTAAGATAGGAGAGGAGGAAGGCCGGTCTCGATTAATAAGGGTCTACACTTGAACATGTGTAAAATTATTAATAAGACATGGTTAACCTGGACAACCATTGGTGTGTGTGTGGGGGGAAATGTGGGCGGGGGGGGGAGGGCACCAAATATAGTGTAAATGTATACTATTTATGTTCAATAAAAAATTGTTATATTAAAAAAAAATAAAAAAAAAATAAAACTGTTTGGTTTTTAAAATATTGTTTTTTCTACTATGTCTAATTCTTTTAAAAATGTTTTATTGGTGCACTGTAGTCATACATCTTGATGGAGTACAAGATGGTAGAAGCATACACACACACATCACTCATTTAGCCCTTCCCCAATTCCCACCTATTGCTTCCCCCTCCTTTCTTCTCATGTTTGGTTTAGTGATTGGCTTTGATATGTTGGTTAATGTACAACATGTATATTTGGGAATTTCTGTCCATGTTTTGGACAACATTCACAGCAGATGCCAAGGTGAATGTGCAGCTCACCCTGAAGACTTTTCCCTGTGCATTCTAAGTACCTGAAAACTTATCACTTCTTCAATAAAACCCTCTTTCTACAAAGGTTCATTATTTCAATCTGCAGCCAAGATTGTTCACATATGAAGTTGATGTCCTAGTTTTCCTGGGACTATGTTCAAGAAGAGCAAGTGTTTTTATCCCCAACGCATGATCTTGTAAAATTATATCCCATTACTCATAACCATCCCTCCCTATTCAATTTCTATTTTTGTATATTAGAATCAGATATTTTGAAAACTTCATTTCACAGATAGAATCTGAATATCTTTAAATGTCAATAAAATGCCACTTCTTCAAGCTGAACAACACAAAATTGGCCAGATCTCTTTCCTTTCTAAAATAGGTTTCAACTAAATTCTAAGAACAACTACAATAGGTTTTAGATAAAATGTGAGAATATTGTAAATGTCACAGTGAATAAACTTAAAAATAATTTTACAGTCACTTTTTTCATCTCAAAAAATTACACTAAATTCTTTTAAAATGAGTTTTACTGTAGACAGTTGACTCAAGACTGTCAAGTGCCCATATTAAGTCTGGAATTTTAGTCTCCTATTAAATTTGCATATGCATAAAATTAAAATTTATAATATTTTTAATATTTAACACATACACCCATATATATTAGCTTTATATATAAAATGTTTAAAATAGTGGATAACATATCAAAAGGGCTGGATTACTTTTAGGCACACATATGTTAAATAATCATAAAAAGTATTTCCATTTGATCCGATTCTTTTATTATAGGGATTCATATACACATAATAGTATGATCTGCAGAGTATTTAAAGTAGGTTTTTTTCTCATCTGATCATAAGACCAAGGCAATGCAGTTATATCTATAAGGAAAAGTGAAACCATACTCAGTTTGGAACCAAAATGTGTCAACAACCTGGATAGCAGCTAGAAGAAAAGTACGTAAAAATACTGTTTCCAGAAGGAAATATATGGTGACAATATGGTATCCCAAGATATGCTGCATGGCGCCCCTCTCCGTGTCCTTCTAGATGATGAAATTCCTCAGGACCCTAAGTGCAGGCCTGGAGTGGAACAGGGTGCCCAGCTGTGTGTATACAGCTGTTGCTCCCTAGCTCTTGGGATCATTAAAGAAGATTTCTATTTAGAAATTGAATTTGAAATTTAGTGCAAGCCATTATGTTTTCAAAGACTGTATTCTTTAATTTTTTTTACAATGCTGGAGAAATAAGCTGTTCTTTAGTATGATTTTTGTGTGTGTGTTCTCAAAGTGACAAAAAATACAGGGATAGCAATGAATTTAAAGCCAGCTGTGCTTTGACCTTGCTAGAGAAAGGGCCTTTGCAGCTTCTCTGCCTTGTAGGAATTTTGTAATGAACAGTTAAATCAGGATTGTGACGAGCCACACTCCTAAGGCATATCTATAGAGCAGCAATTTGATTTGTAGAAATTAACCTAACAGAAACTATGTAAGATGCCAAAAAATCAAAATAAAGACATGGGGAGGAAACCAAGTGGCTATAAATGAAAAACAGATTCAACGACAAGCTTTAGTTGTATTGTAAATTTTGAATAATAGTATAGAGTTAATGAAATTATTAGTAACAAGCATTTTACATGAACTGGATCATATGGTAGATTCATCCCCATTCTTCTGAGGATCCTGCAAACTATCTTAGAAAGTGGTTGAACTAATTTGCAACCCCACCAACAATGTATTAGAGTTTCCAATTCTCCACATCCCCACCAGCATTTGTTTTTGTTTGGGTTTTTAATGATTGCCATTTAAATTGGAGTAAATTGGAATCTCATGGTACTTTTGATTTGCATCTCTCTAATTGCTAATAATGTGGAACATTTTTATCCACATTTTGGCTATTTGAATTTCATCCTTTGTGCAGTATCTATTTAGTTCACTTGGCCATTTTTGATTGGATTATTTGTTTGCATAGCAGTGAGTTTCTTGGCTTCTTGATTCTCTGTATAATCTAGATATAAGTCCTCTATCAGAGGAATAGTTGGCAATTTTTTTTCCATTCTGTCAGCTCTCAGTTGAAGTTCTTGATTGTTTTCTTTGATATACAGAGGTGCTCCAGTTTAATGTGATCATACTTGTTGACCTGTCTTTTAGTTTCTCGTGCTGTGGGTGTTTTGTTGAGAAACTTCTTACCTGTGCCTATGTGTTGAAGTGTTGGATCTATACCTTCTCCAAGAAGCTGCACCGTCTCTAATCTGATTTCCAAGTCTTTGATTCATCTTGAGTTGATGTTTTTGCATGTGAGGAAGTGGTGTTTATTTTTATTTTTATTTTGCATTTGTTTAACCAGTTTTGCCAAAACCATTTGTTAAAGAGGCTATCTTTTTTCTGGTGTATGTTTTGGGCTCGTTTGTCCAAAATCAATTGGCAGTAATGGACCAGACTTGTTTCTGAGTCTTCTATTCTTGCCTATTGGCCTAAATGTCTGCTTCTGTGCCAGAAGCTTGTTGTTTTTATTACTATGGCTTTGTAGTACAGTTTGAAATCAGGTATTGTGCTGCCTCCTTAACTGTTCTTGTTTCTGAGAACTACTTTGGTTAATCTGTTTTTTTTTTGTTGTTGTTGTTGTTGTTCCATATGTATTTAAGGACTTGTGTGTGTGTTTTTAATGTCTGTGAGGAATGTCCTTGGTAATTTAATGGGTATTGAGTTGAATCTGTATACACCTTTTGGAAGAATGTCCATTTTGATGATATTTATTCTGCCTATCGAAGAAAATAAAATACCTTTCTATCTCCTAAGATCTTTGATTTTTTTCAATATTTTATAATTTTCTTTTGGGAATTCTTTTGTCTCCTTGGTTAGGTTTATTCTTTTTTTTTTTTTTTTTTTTTTTTTTTTTAATTTTTATTTTTTTTTATTTTATTTTATTTTTTTAACAATTTTTTATTGAACATAAATAGTATACATTTACACTATATTTGGTGCCCTCTCCCCCCGCCCCCATTTTCTCCCCCCCCCCACCAATGGTTGGCCAGGTTAACCATGTCTTATTCATAATTTTACACATGTTCAGGTGAAGATGCTCCTTAATCAAGATCGGCCTTTCTCCTCTCCTATCTTTCCATTAAAACTTAGCTAGTATTTCCCCTCTAATATCTGGGGTCCTACTGGTATCCTTTGTGTTTTCTAGTTTGGGCATATTAGAGGAAACATGTGTATCTTCTCCTTCTGTGCTTGGCTGATCTCACTTAACATGATGCTTTCCAGGGCTTTCCATCTTCTTGCAAATGATAAAATTTTGTTCTTCTTTATGGCTGAATAGAATTCCATTGTGTGTATTTCCCACAGTTTTGCTATCCATTCATCTGTTGATGGTGATTCTTAAGTATTTTATTTTTCTGTGGGATATCCAGAGTGAAATTTTTTGAGATTTCTTTCTTAGTGGATTTGTTGTTGGCATACAGGAAAGCTTCTGATTTTTTAAGATTGATTTTGTATCCAGAAACTTTGCTGGGTTTGTTGATCAGTTCTATAACCTTTTGGGTTAAATTTTATGGATCTTCTAAGTATATTATTATGCCATCTGCATTATCTTAATCTCATAATTTAGAAGAATTATCTAGAAATGTTTGCAGAAACTGATAAAATAATTTTCTGAATTTTGAATAAAAATAAATATTGAGCTGAGCGTGGTGGCATACACTTAAAATCCCAGTACTTGGAAGGTAATACAGGAAGACCTAAAGTTTCCAGCGAGCTTCAGCTACATAGTGAGGCCCTCTGCAACTTAGTGAGACCCTGTTTCAAAATTAGTTTTCAAAGTTTTAAACATTGTTTTGACATATTTATAAAAATATTTGCTCATGAAACCTAGAGATGAAATTTTCTTTCATTACTATTAATTCCTGAATTGTACTCAAAACTTGATAAATAAAAATTGAATTAATATTTTAGAAAAATAAATTTATTTAAAATTTAGTAGAATACTTATTTTTCAAAAATTTGTATTCTGCCAGGAGTGGTGGTACATACTTATAATCCCAGTCATTGAAAGGCTGAGACAGGAGAATCACAAGTTCTTATCCAGCCTCTCCTACTTAGTGAGGCCCTCCTACACTTAGTGAAACACTGTTTCAAAATAAGGAATACATAAATTGGACTGGGGTGCAGTTTAAAGGTAGAATGTCACTAGGATTAATCCCCAGTACTGTGAAAAAAATATAGTATTCTGCCAGGAGTGATGGTGATTCAGGAGCTGAGTCAAAAGGACAGTAAATTCAGAAAAATCCTGGGAAATTTTTAATTTTCTAACCATTCTGGAATTTTGTCTTCCCAATAGAAGACAAATTGAATTAACTCTCTCCTCAATTAAGTGACCTATTTTTCTGGAGGTTGGGTCTCTCTTTAGTGAGACATTCTTCTAAGTAGGCTGCTGCAGGTGGAAAACAGTTCATAAAGAAACATGACCCTGTTTACAAAACCCTCTGAGTCCCCACATTCAAAAAATTATATGCAGAGACGTTCTCACTGTAACTCTACATTTCATGGCCCTTTATAGTACGTTCCTGGAGTTTTGATGTTGGCGATCTCTGCTGAATACTGGACGTTAGGACACCTGCATGGCTTTACCTGGACACTGGTGAAGTGCACAGACAGCAAGCCTGAAGCTCAGCTCCTGCTGGGCAGCTCTGGCCTCCCTGCCTGAGCTTGCTGAGTGTGGAGAGGATGTTTGGATGTAAATGAAGTAACGCACTAGAGATGTAATGGGTTTGAGGAAAGAAAAATAGTAATGGATCCTGCACCTGAAGTAGACTTTGTTGTTGTTATTGTTGTGGTTTACTTAGAAATCATGGGCTCCATGACTTAATTTTTTCTTTAGAATGAAGATTCTTCCATTGAGCCAAGAGAGGTGATTGGTAAATATTCTGGACCTTGACAAAATCTGCACTGTGAAGGATTGATATAAAGTCCATTTTCCATTCTACTTATTTGCTATATCCTCTTCATAAGGAATTCATTGAATATATATACATGTCTGGGTTATTTCTGTTTTATTTAGCTGGCTTCATGGCTTTTTCACATATAGAAATATTTTCGTCTTCACATTGGCTAAACCAACCATAGGAACCCTTGAGCTGGAGAACCCTTTTCTTCTAAAAAGGTAGAATTGTATTTGTCTTGCAAAACAGTACATTCACAGTTGAACAGTATTAACCTTGGTTAATTTAATGTACTTTCTTACATGTTCCCTTTATTCCAAAGATCATAGATCACCTTTTAATTAAGATGAGTTTAAGTTAATCAATGTCTCTTTACCAAGCCCACTGAGACAGATTGTGTTTAAACAGCTTTAATGTAAGTTCCTAGGTTTACTAAATGTTGGTGACAGTGATGATGATACTATTTGTGGTATATGGGATGAAACCCAAGGTATTCTGCCACTTATTTATGCCCCTGCCCCTTTTATTTTTTATTTTGTAACAGGATTTCTCTAACTTATTGTGTTCTGTCTCTTACCTGCCATGCTTCTATCTTAGCCTATAAGTACTAGGATGACATGTGTTATTGTTTGGATTTAGGACATTCTCTCTAGACCTCATGGAGACAAGGCAGCCATGCTGGAGGTGAGCTTGGTTGCGGAGGAGGGGTCTCTGGGGGAGTTTCATGGGGTTTATATAAAGTTCCTTCTCCCCTTGCTCACTCTTGTTTCTGGCCTTCTTGCTGTGATTTGATATCAGAGTCCTCCATCTTTCTCTTTCTGCCTCCTACCACCATGCACTGAGATGCATAGACTTCACATGGCCTAAGATGGTCTGAACCACTGAACTCTAAAGAACTGGGAGCAAATAAATCTTTCTTCCTGGTGCCAGGTGTTTTGGATTATATGGTGAAAATGATATATTAGAGACAAGCAGGTGCCGCTGTGCCTGGCTGATGACTATTATTTTAAGAGTCCATGCTTACAAAGAGTAGACCTATTTCCTATCCGCACATATATGACGTGAGTCCCAAACATTTTTGGGTCTGGAATCAGCATTTTCTCTGGGTCAGCCCCAAATCCTTACTTTCCTTGATCATTGTATGTATTAAGTAACTTTATTGCCAGTGGCAAGTTTTCATACTTCTGCATGAGCTCAAACATGAATTTAATCTTGTGTTTGTGAAAGCTTCTATAGCATTTCTGGACTTTCATAGCAGAAAATGCTCCTAATAATTTCTTTCATCAAATTGCCAAAATCAGTACTCCTAGGATTGCTATCTTTTTGTCGACAATCTGCAACAGACCTTGTATTTTGACCATGAAAATCATTTAATATTTTCTGCATATATGACTGGTGTCTGAAGATTGCTATTCACCCCAAATTCACTCTGTAGCACACATGGATAAGATTAGTGTTCTTTTCAAAAATGCTCCAGAGACATGCCTCAGTCCTTCACAAAGTAAGGATATAGAGAGAAGATGGTACACATCTGACCTTGCCTTGATCTTGAAGATCTCAGTCTCCAAGACCCTGAGAAGTAAATGTCTGTTATTTATTAACTATCCAGATTTATGGTATTTTGTCATAGAAGCCCAGATATATTACAATACATTTAAACCAGATTGTGAACAGTTAAATACACAATTTGCTATTTGGTGGGAGGAGAGGATAACTTGATTAAGTTTTGATGTGTCTCATGGCTTTGTACTTTTGTCTATAATGATATAACTGTTACTCTGCTACTGACAGTTCCATATCCCTGGATGTCACATTGGCTGTGACACGGGATTAATGCTGTCCCACACAGATAACTCATGGCTCTGCAAAGGTAAACACAATCTTCTCAGACAAAGAGTTTCCTTAACCCAAGCCCCTAAGAGTCTCTACAGATTGAGGTCAACACAGTGAAGACTAAAATATTTCCATGAGTGGAAAGAGGCACTTGATCAGCTAAGGAACCCCCAAGGGGCAGATCTACATATATGCCTACAAATAGCTTTTTTACATTTTTTATATTTTTTTGGTGGTACTGGGGGTGGAACCCAGAGGCTTTCTACCTCCGGGCTATACTCCCAGACCTATTTTCTATTTTATTTGGAAACAGGGTCTCAGTAAGTTGCTGAAAGCCTCACTAAGTAGCTGAGGCTGGCTTCGAACCCGTGCGATCCTCCTATTTCAGCCTCCCAAGAGCAGGGATTACAAGCGTGCACCACCACGCCCGGCTGCAAATGGCTTTTATAAAGATAAAAAACAGTTAAATGGAATGTGGATAGCCCTTTAATAAATGTTGCTTGGGCAACTGTAGATACATCAGGAAAACACAAGCTGAACCTTGACTAAAATCCAAACCACAGAAACATTACTGCCACAGAATCAGGGCGTGAGCGTAAAGCAAAGATTACAGTACTTTTAGAAATGCAAGAGAAAACATTTGGCATCTGTGGAGTAATGTGGTGTTAGAATTGACCCCAGAGCATAACCTTTAATTTGGAAATCCATAAATTGGATCTGAAGGAAATAAACACTTTCGCTCTGCAAATAACTTTAGGAGAATCATGACAAGACAAACTCTGTACTGAGAGAACACTCAAATACACATGTCAAAGAACTGGAATCCACAGTGTACGTAAGACAGCACTGAAACTAAACAAGACACTTAAGAATAAAAAATACAAACAGAGCAGATCTACAGGTGTCAATAAGCACATAAAATGATACTTGATTTTATTTTCCACTAAAAAAGGCAAATTAAAGCCACAATCAGACTCATTAGAATGGGAAAATAATAACAATAACAGTGATAACTGTAAAGAAAAATTCCCACTGCATTGATGGCAAGGGATATGTATAGGATATGGAGCAAAGGAGTTTTTATTCTATTTTTTCAGAAACCAAATATAAAATAATCACCCAACCTAGCAATTGCTCTATTAATAGAGATGCATTTTAATAGAAAAGAAGTAAACATTTATGCTTCTATCAGTGTTGTTTGTAATGACAGGACCTGGAAACAACCAAGACATTCTTTAATGGTAGATAATCCAGTTGGCGCAGCCCTATTCATCAACAACGAAGAACAACTACGGACGAGCTTGAGGCAGGAGTAGGATGCTCAAGATACAGGAGCTAGATTCCCAGTATGCAGGAGCAGGATACCTGAGACACACGAGTAAGATACCCTTGATGAATGAGAAAGATGCTCTCTAAACAGGAGTGAGCTGTCAGGGGTGCAGGAGCAGGATTCCCGCAGTACCTGAGTACGATGTCCACAATGCAGGATGTTCAAGATACAGAAGCCTAATGAGCATGATACAGGAGTTGGAGGCTTGCGATGCAGGAGCAGCCTCTCTGAAGTTATTCTGAATGAGAAGAGCCAGCACCAGGGGTGACCTACCTATGATACCATTCATAAATTACAGTTCAAATGGCAATATGTGAAAGGGGAAGAGATGAGCAAACAGGCTGGCAGTTTTCAGGAAATTACAAGGAAAGGAAAGTGGATGTGTCTGCAAAGGGCATCCCGAGGGATCTCATCTAGGATGAAAACGATCTGTGTCTTGGCTGCTTCAACATGAATATCCAGACTAGGAGAATTTGTGATTGTTTTGCAAGATGTTGTCGGTGGTGCAAGCTCACCGTATTTCTCTGTTTATTTTTATCACTTCATGTTAATCTAAAATTATTTAAATTAGTGCATGCACATCTATGTTCATAGTCACACAATTCACAATTGCCAAATTATGGAACCAGCCAAGATATCCATCAACAGATGAATGGATTTAAAAACTATAAGGTATAATATACACAATAGAATTTTACTTGGCAATAAAGAAAAAAATATTCATTTGTGGGATACTGGATGAAAACGGAGAATGTTATGATATGTGAGATTAGTCAGACACAAAACGTAAAAAATCCAAGCTCTCCCTCATGTGGGAGCTAAGGAGTAAAAGAGTCATAGAAGGAACTCTATATAAAGAAGGAGAAAGCATAGATGAGCATATATGGTGATCTAATTGAGGTGATTGAGAGAGGAGAAGAAGGAAATTCATCAGTGTACATGATGTACCTTCATAAGCATATCAAAGTCAGTCACTAAGCCAAACATGAAAAGGAGAGGAGGGAAGAATGTGGTGGGAATTGGGGAAGGGCTGAACGAGTTCTGTGTATGTGTATGCTCTACCATCTTGCACCCTATTAAAATGTTTGACTAAAATGCACCAATAAAAATAAATAAATAAATAAACTTAAAAATTAGAAACAAAATTTAAAATGCTATATAATTATAGTCACCATGCAAAATAAACACAGAAATTATCATAAAATTATATAAAACAGGAATAAAATGATATTTGAAATATTTAAAATATGAGGGAAAATATACTATGCTTAAACATAATAAGAATGTACAAATTTGGAAAAGCACTAATGGGGAAAAATGTGTGTATTGTGTGCTTTACATATGAGTGTGTGCATAGATATATGTATGTGTGTGTGTGTATTTATGAATTCAGTGAACTTTTATGACCAGGTTAAACATAGCTGAGTAAGGAATCATTGGCACAAAAGTTAAATATGTAGGCTTCAGGAAAGCTACATAGAAATATAAGGACGAGAAAAGAAAACAAGAAAACATGGATAGACATTAAAAGCATCATGGAAGCTAAACAGGGGCCAAATGTAAAGGAAAGGAGTTAGAGAAGAGAAACGGGGGAGAGGCAGATGGCAAATATTTTATATTGGTGAACTTTCAGAGCTGATTTGAAGTATGTACCTAGTAAACCTAAGAACCCTAATCATGTACAAGAGAGAATTGTTAATTTAATATATTAACATTTTCCATCCTGCAGAATCCTCCATTATGAGAATGTGTTAATTTTCATCTATTTCCTTCTCACTGGAAGGTCAGCTACGTTTTACTGTAAATACCTACAGTAGAGCCTGCATGGTTGCCCTTATGATCCCTCTTCAAATACTTACAATAAAGTCTCCATTTTTGTAAGTATCCCTGGAAAATCCACCTAATATCAGGTATCTATCAGGAATGGATGGTTTAGGAAAACAAGGTTGACATTGTAAACCAGAACATGTTAATCTATATGTGGAAATTGTTAAAAAGATATCACACAATGTCTTTGGGCAGCATGTTCTCTGTTAGCAGAAATTATGTAAAACCACAGGATTAGCACAGCACATCCTCACTGGTGTGTGTGTGTGTGTGTGTGTGTGTGTGTGTGTGTGAGAGAGAGAGAGAGAGAGAGAGAGAGAGAGAGAGAGAGAGAGAGAGAGAGGCGGTTAAACCCGGCGGCCCTCTAACACAGAGCTACATCCCAGCCGTTTTTAAAACCTTTTTAAAATTTTTGTAGCAGGGCCTAAAATGGAGATTTTAATTGATAATGAGAATTGAAATAGTGCTTATATATTAAGGAATAACTATAATAATACACAATGCAGTCCTGAGATGCTGTTTAAAAATAAATCAGCAGAGCATCAGGACAGCATCGTGATGTTCACTACCCACTCCCTGGATTCGGCTTTCCTGTGTCCTTCGCAAGGAGGACTCCCTGAGGACGAGTATAGTAGGTGACTGTGAGGAACAGCAACTGGGCCAGAGAACACCTCTACTTACAGGGCAGGAATGTCAGTGCACACGAGCAGATTGCAAAGGATTAGGGCTCTTTTGCTTTCTCTCCTTCATTCATTCAGTGTAAAATATAAATTATGTATATATATATATGTATATGTATATATACATATATATGTATATATATGTATATATATAATATATATATAAAATGTTTTTGTGTGTGTTATGGTTATAGACTGTCCCTCTGAAAAGCTCATAAACTGGTGCTTAGAGTTGATATAATTGAACCATAAAGATTATAACCCAGGCCAGTTAGGGTGTGGCTAGAGGTTGGTCCCTGGAGTTGTGGCCTTGGGGATTACATAAACGATTTCTTCGACCCCTGCTATCGCTTTTCCTTCTGGCCTCCATGATGTGAGCACAGCCCATGCACTTTCCCTTTCTCTGCTTCCTGACACCATGCTACAAGATCCATAGACCCCAGCTTCACATCAACTGAACCCAAAACCTTAAGAAAATAATCTTCTTTCCTCTAAGCTATGTGGCCAATCTTTTAGATTCCAAGAATGCTAGCAAAAAATATATGCAAATATTTTATCTCCTATATGCATAAATATATATTATCACATGTATACACATATATGTATACAAATATACATTTTAAATCATATGTGTATCCACACATTTGCATACCCATTGAGAATATATCCATTAGCATATGCATCTAGACCTGAGCTTTGAAAATGATGGATTCATAATGAATGTCACAGACTGACATTCATTCTATTGTAAGCAACACCTCTGCAGACACTGAGGAAAAGTTCCTTTTCTCTGGATCAACCGAAGAGAAAAAATTACTTATATTGCACTGTCAATTTTATATATTATTTCTACTTTATTTCTGACTTTCCTGAGCCAGATGCCACCAAAATAAAAGTTTCTGCTTTACCTTCAGCAGCATTCAAATAATTTTCCTATAAATAACTCATCATCTTGGAATGAGTGTTTGTGGGCCAGGTTAAAAGTCAAGTTGTTCTTATTTATCTGCTGAGAATAGGGATGTGAGAAACCCAAAACGCATAAATCAAAGATTCTGCCAAACTTGGTATTTCTAGGAATTAAATTTCAGATGCAGGGATAATGCACGAGAATGCGATGTTATCTTCTCTATCAAGTGTTCTCAGCTATGACTGTGGAACTGTATAGTTTAGGATGAAGACAGGTGGGTAGAGATTTCACACTGACCATTAACCCTCCTCTGGGATTTGGTGGCTAGTTGTGTGCACAAACTTTACAAGACAGTAGCAGACGCTGTAGAAATACAATCTGACCAAACAGATTATTCATGCCGGTTTATGATGGCTCAGAAGGGTTACATAATTTGTCTTCAGTAATTAACAGCCAGGCAACTCTATCCATAACACCTAGGGTAAGGACATACATTGTCAGTTCTCTCCGATTTTTTTTAATTGCTTCATGCTAATAAACTGGGCTTGTTGATATAACTCCTTGGTCCAAAACATGCATAGAATGGATGAGTCCCTGATCCTTGGGTTTGATCTCCCACAGTGTAAAAAATAAAAATAAAACAACGCAAAAACCTAATAAGCCAAGTTACCTATTCACATTATTTTCCTTCTAAAACATAAGAAAATATTTTTCTATTTTAAGTTGCATAATTAGGTTTTCAGAAGAGAAGACATGGATAAAATACACAAAACTTTATTCATGGGGGCACCGTAGGAAGAAAGATTAGAAGTTGTTGAAAGAATGTTAGTTTCAGACTAGGTCTTCTTTGATATGCTCTCATCACACTTCTTGGTTATTCTTCTTAGATGAATGGCAGACTACTTAAGAAAATTACAAGCATTATGTAATGTGTAGCTTTCTTGTTAATATATCCAGACTTAAATATTTGAATCATGTTGTAGCCGTGTTAAAATGTTGCACTGTAGCCAGGCATGGTGGCATATGCCTCTTTTCTCAGCACTTGGGAGGGTAGAACAGGAGTTAACAAGTTCACAGCCATCCTTAGCAACTTAGTGAGGCCCTACACAACTTAGTGAAAACCTGTTTCAAAACAGAAAATAAAATAGGCTTGGGTGTGTAGCTCAAAGGTAGAATACCCCTACATTTAATCCCCAGTGTCAAAAAGAACCAAGTAATGCTGGGCGTGGTGGCGCACGCTTGTAATCCCCGCACTTGGGAGGCCGAGACAGGAGGATCACGCAGGTTCAAAGCCAGCCCCGTGCACTGGCTTAAGAGACCCTGTTTCCAAATAAAGAAAAGTATAAAAATAGGTCTGGGAGTGTAGCCCGGAGGGAGAAGTGTTTCCAGGAACCCCAGTACCACAAAAAAAAAAGTTCAAAAAGAACCAAGTGTGTGTGTGTGTGTACACACGTGCACGTGCATGCACATGCATGCATTTGTGTATGTACAGTTCTAGAAATTGAGCCCATGAACAGTTTTCACTGAGCTAGACCCAGAGTGCTGATTTTGTTTTAAATTATTTATTATTTATTTATTTATTCAAATTTGGGGACAGTGTCTCACCCATTTGCTGAGGGCCTCATTAAGTGGTTATGGCTGGCTTTGGGCCTACAACTCTCTTGTCTCAGCCTCCCAAATACTGTGATTACAGACCCAGATGTGTACCACTACTCCTGGAAAAATATTGGGTTGTCTTAATGTGAGAATAAACACCAAAGCCTACAAGTTACAGACAGCATTTTGAGCTTGTAAAATTTAAGTAGAGAATTCTAGTTGTATTTGAACTCCACTGAACAAATTAGTTTATTTATATTTTTTGAATTGTCAAGGTAATAATTCATAATGCTTACTTCTTATAGGGTTTATTATCATTCATTGTTAGTTTTAACACAGATGATCTATCCCTTTAAGATGAAAATAATAAGATCCTTTCATACAATCAATAGAGTATTGATGCCGTTTGATCTTTTATTTCCTTGATATTTTGCTTTTTTTCTCTTTTAAATTTTTTAATTTTGTCATTGATGACCTTTTCTTTTTAATCTGAGGTTTTACAAATGTATTAAGTTCTTTAAAGCTTGTTTACAATATCTTCATTTTTTATTAACACATTTTCTTCTCTACATTAAAAAATATTCTTTAACAGGGAACATTACCATGTAAACATTGACTTCCACTTCTCAATAGAGCTCTTCTTCATTCTCTCCAAAGTTTATTATGAACATTTATAATAATAAACTTGAAAGATTGTGTATGCACCATACACCTAGATTTTGAAATTAAAATATTGCTGTATTTGCCTTACCACGCACCTAGCCATCCATTCATTTCTTTAATCCCTGTATTTTGACATGCACTTTACATTCATCCACTGTTCCACTGCCTTGTGGAAGGGCTCCTCAATATGATATTTCTACCTTCTAAAATGTAGTTCAGCTCATTCAGGTTATGGCACCAAGAATGAGCCTTTTGCTCTCTATTTTCATGGCTCCTGTTTTTCTCCTCTGGTGAGCTTTCTCTTAGGTTAAACTTCTCTCCTTTTGGTAGATGCTCCCTTTTGACTTTATTTTGAAGTTAACTTGATAAAGATCACCTTAAATAAAGCAGTATAGGTTCCTTATGGAAATTATAAAATATTTCATCTTTTCTTGAACACATTACTTCTTTTTTTTTCTTTTTTCTTTTGGTGGTACTGGGGTTCCTGGAAGCCCTTCTACCTCAGGGCTACACTCCCAGACCTATTTTATACTTTTTATTTGGAAACAGGGTTTCTTACGCCAGTGCAGCTGGCTCCAAACCTGAGTGATCCTCCTGTCTCCACCTCCCAAGCGGGGGGATTACAAGGCTGCACCACCACACCCGGCTTCACATTACTTCCTTTGTAACATCTCTTCTATTTTTGCTTTTTAACCTTAAAATTATCATCATTACATATTGTAATATTGTGTCCAGTTGAGGGAAGGCAACACTCTTGCTGGACTTAGACTAATCAGTCTGCACCTTCAATGCAGTATCTGTCTTTGTGATTTAATAATAAAACATAATTTTATAAAATATTAGTATATACTCAATTAGAGTACCTTGAGACAATGCAGGAGAAAGAAATGTTAAAGACCATAGATTCTTGTTGTTTTTGCTCAGATTACAGCTTGATGGATACACAGTTAAAACAAGTAGTTGGGCTTTGTGTTTTCTCATTCTCACAGACACAACTATTGCAGAGAGGATGAATCTATGGAGAGTTAAATTTGGTCCCAATAGAAAATACTTTTAAAAGTAAATGCATTCTCTAAAATTGAATACACCCTTGAAAAGTCTCACTGTTGTTTCAATTTTAGATTTGACTAAATAAATCCGACTATAGTTCTTTTTTAACTGTAAACAAATCAAATAAATGCAGCTATTAGTAATTTCTTTTTATTTTAATCTAAATAATTAAATCATTGTAAAGGTGGATAAAATCAAGAAAGAAAATTAGAAAAGGTTCCATTTTCTTAAATAAAACCAGTAAAGAAAATCAATAAACTTTCATTTTTCATCACTGTAACAAAATACCTGTACCTGTTAAAATTACATTTGGCTTTGAAAAGTAACTTTGTGAAGACAGCATAGGAATTATGATATTTAAAATGACAGCACTCCCTTTGCAATAACTGAAGGCTTTAGATGTCTTTTCCAAATGATGCATCAATATATATAAGCAAAGCAAAGTACATGTAGTTACCATGGTCTGAAAAGCCTTCTTTAAGTAGGAATAATATTGGAAAGGTAAAATAGAAATGATGGCTGTTTATATTTTCCAGTTGTAGTTAAATACAAATTATAAAATACATCCTATTTACACATTAAAAACAAGTAGAACAAGACAAAAAAGACAAAATGAAAAGAAATCCTAAGTGTGGTGTGGAATGCAATTATTTAGTCTGTAAATGGACACCATCTACAGCAGGTTGTTTCCATAATTTGGCTTGTGTGTATTGTACTGCTATAAACATGGATATGTATGTATCACTATAATATTCTAATTTCAGTTCCTTTGAAAAGATACGCAAGAGTGGTATACCTAGATAACATGGTTTACATGGATGACATGGTGGATCCATTTCAAGATTTAATTTTTTCTTTCTTTGCTGTACTGGTGATGGAACCCAAAGGCATTCTACCTTTAAGCCACACCCCAATCCTATTTTTTATTCTTTATTTTGAAACAGGGTCTCACTGAGTTGCAAAAGACCTCACTAAGTTGCTGAAGCTGGCCATGAACCATGATCCTCCTGTCTCAGCCTCCTAAATGTCTGGCCCATCTCCAGTTTTCTGAGGAATCTCTACACTGGTCTTTATAGTATCTGAACTAATTTTCAATCCCACAAACAGTGTAGAAGAATTCCTATTTCTGTACATTCTTATTACCATTTATTGTTTGACTTCTTACTGATTGTTGTTAGATGGATACTCAGTATAGTTTTGATTTGCACCTCTACTGGTATTTTATTTTATTCATGATTAAACTTCATAGGATATATATTTTTTTAGAAATTTGTCCATTTCTTCTAGGTAATCCAATTCAATAGCATATAACTCTTCATTGTATCTCTTATAATCCCTCTTTTCTCTGTAAAAATTACTCATAATGTTCCCTCTTTCATTTTTGAAGTAATTTTTTTAATTTTTATTTTGTGCTTTGGCATTAAAGGTTTCTTCAGTTTGTGTGTGTGTGTTGTGTGTGTGTGTGTGTGTGTGTGTGTGTGTGCGCGCGCGCGTGTGTGTGTGTGTGGTACTGGGGTTTCTGAAAGCCCTTCTGCCTCTGGGCTACACTCCCAGACCTATTTTTATACTTTTTCTTTTTTTTGGAAATAGGGTCTCTTAAGCCAGCAAGGCTGGCTCCGAACCAGCGCAATCCTCCTGTCTCTGCCTCCCAAGCACGGAGATTACAAGCGTCCACCACCACGCCTGGATTCAGTTATTTTTTGTATGTTAAAAAATTGAATTTTTGCCCAGCATGGTGTCGCACGCTTGTAATCCCCGCGCTTAGGAGGCGGAGACAGGAGGATCGTGCACGTTCGAAGCCAGCTGCGCTGGTTTAAGAGACCCTGTTTCCAAATATAAAAAAGTATAAAAATAGGTCTGGGAGTGTAGCCCGGAAGCAGAAGGGCTTCTAGGAACCCCAGTACCACCAAAATAAATAAATAAATAAATAAATAAATAAATAAATAAATAAATAAATAATTGAATTCTTTGTTTGTGGTATTTTCTATCATTTGCCTCTTATCTGTTAACCCCCTTTTTAATTATAATTTTCTTTCTCTAACTATAGTTTTAGCATGTTCTTATTTATCCAGCTTTTTGTTGCTGATTATTCTTTTAATATAATCTTTGTAGCTATATACTTTTCTCTTAATACTGTTTCTATGCACTCCATCAATCTGGTATGCTATTGTTTTGTTCTATTTTTATTGTCTCAAAATATTTTCAAAATTCTTCTGTGATTTCTTCTTTGACTTATTAGTTGCTTGGAGATATATTGTTCAAATATCTTGTTTTCCTCTGCTGTAGATTACTGATTTTATTACATTATCATTTAAAAGGTATTTTGTAAGCTGAATGTAGTGATGCACGCTTGTAATCTCTGTACATGGGAGGATTACATATAAGAACCAAAGGTTCGCAGCCGGCCTCAGTAATTTCTGAGGCCCTCTGCAACTTAGTAAGAGTCTGTTTCAAAATAAAGGAAAATGAAAGAAGAAGAAAATGGCAAAGGTGGGGTGCAGCACATTTTAGTAGCTATAACAACAAAAATCAACTACCAAGAAGGCAGCTTCTTGACAAAACAAACAAACAAACAAACAAACAAACAACAAAGGTATATACACATAAAAATGCAAAGAGGTAACCAGAGTGGAATAAAACCTAATAGAACATGAGAGCTTTAGCAAAGAGCCTGAGTGAGTGGCTGACCTACTGTGGCACCTGGCACCATCTTGAGTTGCTGGCCCAAACCGCAAGGGCCGGCTCCACAGCCCCAAGCATTTCTGGCAGGTAAAACAAAGACTCGAAGTGAAGTATGCAAGAGCAGAACTCCAACATCTTAAGTGAGCAGCAACATGCTTCAGGAACAGAATAAAAGATCTAAAACCCATGCACTCGCCAGAATCCAGCAGCACACAGGCCCAGAATGGCTTCCAAGGAAATGCTACACAATTTCCAGAGAAAGACTAATCCCAACTTCCCAAAATTTTCCAGAAAATCCAAAGAGATGTAATTCTTCCAAATGCCTCCTATAAGGCCAGTACATATTAATACCAAAACCAAATAAAAAATACCTCAAAACATTGTTGGTAGGATTACAAATTAGTGCAACCATTTTGGAAAACAATATGGAAGATCCTCAGAAGGATTGGAACAAATTTATCATTTGATCCAGCAATACCACTTCTGGGTATCTACCCAAAAGAAAGGAAATCAAACTACCAAACTAATGCATGTGTATCTATGTTCATAGCTGCACAATTCACCATAGCCAAACTGTGGAACCAGCCAAGATGTCCATCAACAGATGAATGGATTACAAAACTGTGGGATATGTACACAATGGAATTTTGTTCAGCCATCAAAATAAAACAAAATTACATCATTTACCAGGAAATGGATGGGACTGGATGATATTATGCTAATTGAGATTAGTCAGTCACAAAAAATAAGAAATCTGATGATTTCCCTAATGTATGAAAGCTAAGATGCATGACTACAATGCAACAGTAAAAAATTAAAGAAAACATTAGCTATATAAAAAATAAAAAAATTAAAAGTACCTCAAGAAAAAACATTACAGACTAATACCTTTGATAAATTAGATGGAAAATTATAAACAATACTAGGTATATGCATTCAATACCACAACAAGAAAATTGTACAACATGACCAAGTTGGTTCCATGCCAGAAAAGCAAGGCTAATTCAACTTACGTCAATCAAAACATATTATTCACCACATAATTAGAACTGTGAATAAAAAATCACACGATCATATTAATAGATGCTGAAAAAGCATTTGATAAAATTCAACATCCATTCATGTTAAAAACACTGTAGAAAATTGAAAGAGAAGAAATATGTCTCAGCATCATTAAGCCAATGTGCAATTAGCACAAAGCCAACATCATATTAAAAGGGGAAAACTTCAAGAATTTTCTCTAAAATCAGGAACAAGACAATGATACCCACAATCACCACTCCTTTTAATACAGTCTTCAAGACACTTGCCATAAGAATAAGACAAGAGAAAGCTATCAAAGGAAGTTAAATAGGAAAATAGAAATTAAAATTATTCTTGTTTGCAGATAACATTTTTCTATATCTTGTAGACCTAAAAATTCAACCAAAAGTCTTCTGGGGCTGATTAACCAATTCAGCCAAGTGACAGGATGAAAAATCAACCTAAAGAAATCAGTTGCTTTTCTTTATGTGAACAATGAATCGACAATGAAAGAAAGAAGAAATTGTATTTACTATAACCTCAAAATCAATAAAATACCTAGGAATAAACCAAACCAAACATGCAAAAGACCTCTACAGTGATAGCTACAAAATATTAAAGAAATAAATTAAGGAAGACATTTGAAGATGGAAAGATCCCTTTTGTTCATAGATAGGCAGAATAAATATCATCAAAGTGGCCATTCTGCCCAAAGTATCTACAGATTCAATGCAATTCCTATCAAAGTACCAATGGCATTCTTCATAGACCTAGAAAAATCAGTCATGAATTTCATATAGAGAAAGAAAAGACCCAGAATAGACAAAGAAATTTCAGCAATAAGAACCATGCAGGAGGTATCACAACCCCTGACTTCAAATTGTACTACAGAGCAATAGTAGTTAAAATAGCATGGTATTGTTACAACAACAGACACACAGACAGGGTCTCACTGAGTTGCAAAGGGCATCACTAAGTAGCTGAGGCTGGCCACAAACCTTGATCCTCCTGTCTCAGCCTCCCAAATGCTGGGATTACAAGCCTGCGCCACCATGCCTGGTTTCTGTGTTCTTATTTAGATACAACAAGCCAGGTGAAAAGTGCCTTTCCACACATGACACATCTCCTTTAAGAAAATTGAAAAAAAAATGGTGAACAAGGTTAGAGTAAGTACACACTTGGTGTTTTCCTCTTTTTGTTTTTTAAAAGTTGAATTTTGAGAGTCCTATGTACCTGTTTAACAATATCCTAAGCTTGAGGACTATTTGGCATACCAGTAATGTGTTTAATTTTCCATTTAGTACAAAATAGGGAAAACTTGTAACTGCTATTAGCGGACCATTGTCTTTCTTTATAGTAGTTGGAATGCCCATAACTGCAAAGGTTTGGATTAGAGATGGACATATTATAGCAGCTCATTTTAAACCCTGAGGCATTGTCCCCAAAAGTTACAAGTGCTACCAATATATACATGCAAATGTGAGTATTCTAAACCTAAAGAGTAATCTGTGATATTCATTTGCCATAGTTCGTTTGTTGATGTCCCACGAGGGTTGGCTCCTGATATGTGTGAGGCACAGTGTGGAGGTGCACACGTCGGGCACTGTTGCATAATAGCTTGGGCATGCCTTAGTGCGATATGATACTTAACATGCAGTATATTGGCATTTGTATGTAAGGGCTGATGCTTGTCATAAGTAGAATGGAAGATACATAACGTAAGTGAGGACTAATGCTATCAGGCCTGGCAAATTGGAGTGTGCTCAGGGGTAAGTAATAAACAGAGGTTTGGTTCAGACCACTATTGAATGAGGAGCTGGAGCTGTTGAAGCAAAGGCAGCATTAGAGGATGATGAGAAAAAAATAAACTGTTTCTATGGCAAGGGATAAGCCGACCATGTACAGAGAATCTGCACTAATGTTGAGGGATGATCGTTGGTGTTCCAGAAAATAATTTAGAATGGCAAGTTCACTTGTTGAGCAGAAGTATGGTTAGTGGGTACCTCAGTATGCCAATCAGTACCAAGAATGCCTCCTTTTCCTGTAAAAGATTATTCTATAAAACAAGCAGGAGCATTTAAAATAGGCAAAGATTGGATAATTGTTGTAATTAAAAACTGTGTCTTTCATAAAAAAATCTCAAAGTTTTCCAGCTGGATAACGGTTTCCTATAGCTCCCATGTATTCAACAAAAGCATTGTTAAAATCAAGACACTGTGATGTAAGATCTTTGAACTGTTGATTTGTCAGGGCTAAAATGACATAATATGAATCATACTCATATATTTGTTGACTTCTAATGCTACCATGAGTGATCAACCTAGCTATTATGGCTACATAAGATACAAATACTTTGCTACCCTTATCATTCAAGTACATTCATTACAGTGGCTTGTCTTCCTATTCTAAGATACCTGTGGGAGACTTAGGAGTAGGAAAAATTAAGAAATGAATAGGCCTAGTGGGATCGACACAGGTAATAAGGCATCTTGAAGACACCTCTCAAATAATCGGAGCTCTTCAGCAGCAGTAAAATAGGATTCTTGGACTACCAAATTCTGAATCTTCTTCTAGGGCTTTAAACAAATGTGTTAATGAATAATTGTGAATTACTAAGAGAGGCCACAGCCAATTACTAGCTCCCATTTTTTTGGAAAACCATTAAGAGTATGTAAGGCATCCTTTAAAATGGCCATTTTTTGTGGTCATACTGTTACGCTGTTACGCAACTGAGTATTTGGCCCAAGTAGGAAACTTTTGGTTAGGCTACCTTGGGTGACACTGAATCAAATTTACTCAGGTTGCCACTTTGTCTCCTCATGGCAGCAAACACCAAGATCACCATTGTTTATCTCCTTTTTCTTAGGATACCAAACAGACAACTAATGACTCTAATTAGATAAATCAAAAGAATAAATAAATAACTCAGAAAAAACGTGTACAGACCCGGGTAAAAATCAATGATCTCAGGGGAAAAAAGAAAGACCTTAGTTTTAGCAGAAAAAAAATGATATTTTGTAAATTCATGCTGTAAATCTTGTTCCTTGACCTGCTGTCTTACAGCATATTTTAGTTAGCTGATTAATTTATCATATGGCTCTAGGGCCATAAGAGAAACATGCCTTCTTAATTATTTTACAGTATCAAAATTTAACCCTTCATAGGTATTTTAGTTTTGCTGAAATTGGACAGAGATAACTAAGCATAACTCATGTGGTCCAGTGAACACGAGTGAGGCTCCACCACCTTTTCTCATGACTGCCACCTTCTGGCTCTTGGCTTTGGGCTCCCTTCCCCTCAGTGCTCTGGGACACAATATTACACCTGGAGTCCCCATTTTTACTCTCACAATTTAAACAGACAGATTTTTTGAGCATTTTTAACGAACTTTAAAGTTTCATCATCTAATTCATACTCATGTAAAGAGTCAGTCATCAATTTTTACTGACCCATAACCTCCTCATCCTTTTGTAGCATATAAATAGCAATCCAAATTAAAGTGTATGTGAACCAGATTGGACCAGCACTTGTTCTTCCTGCTGATATGCTTTTATGTTTTGTGCACATTTGTTTTACCCCTTTCCAGTCTTCTTCATCCAATGTACCTTGCTCTGATTATATTCACACGCAAGCTGCTAACAGTCTAGCAGTTGAGACTTAGATACCTGTGTCCCAATTTTCTTTAAGAATTGGTGTATTAATTCTACAAATTGGATTACTTTCCTCTGCTCTTGTCTCATCTTTCCTACTAACCTTTCTTTTTTTAAAAATCCTTTCTCCCTTTTTTATTTTTTCATATTTTAATTAGTTAATTGTTGTCGTACACCTTAATGGGTATAAGATGATAGAGGCATACCTGCACATATCACTTATTTAGCCCGTTCCCAATCCTTCCCATTCCCTTTCCCTCCCCCCTTTTCATGTTGCCTTGGTGATTGATGTATTTGTGAATGTACATCATGTACAATAAGGAATTTTCCTCTCCCCCCTCCCGCCCCTCGGTTAGTTCACCCTACTAATCTCTTTCTGCAGGGGTCTCCTCTATTTTTCTGAAAGCCTTCAGATTCCTGTTTGTGTCACCACTTATAGACCACACTACTCCTGAAGTTGGTGTTGAACCTGAACTGCAACATCAGATAGATGAGACGGACTAAAGTCTTCATGCGATCGCCAAATTTAATGAGACCTGCAAGGTTTTTATAATCCAGTAGGGCCCAGAAGGCTATTAGAGGTTACAGACTATGAAGCAGGACTATGCACATAGCACAATAGATTACATTCTCCTAAGTAGTCAAGTTAAAGTCCTCTGCAAAAATTTCTGTCTGATTACAGGTGATATACATTTTTCTAGGTCTGTTAGATTAAAATATGTTGATTTATCAGGAAGCATGGGAAGAGAGTCAAGGCTACATCTTGGTCCAAAGCACACTGAGCGTGAGACATTTGTGCTTTTTCTTGGAGCTTTCTCATGAGATGCAATGTGTCCCTTCATGTTCCCATTAGCCTGCGTCCCTACAATACGTGTGCTGCAATTCATATCTACTCCTGGAAAATTCATCTTTCAATCAGCTTGAAATACAGTTTTTAGTCTCTGTGAAACTTCTGGGTTACTCTATTTTTTCTGATATTAGTATGGCCACCTCTGCCCTTTTAGCTAGCATTTTCATGGATATCTTTCTGTCTTCACTTTTAACATGTGTATCTTTAGATCACTACTGATTTATAAAAAACACATCACTGGATCTTGTTTTTGTGGCTTTTGGGTTATTTTTACACCTTCACAAATCTATGTCTTTCCACTGAGGAGTTTAAACTGTCCAGATTTAAGATAATTGATACTGAATAATGTTCTTTCACATTTTGTTAATTATTCTTTGTTCCCTGTCATTACGTTCTTTTCATATCTCAGAGCCTTCTGTTGTGTGCTTTTTTACATATACAGTAGAGTATTCTTATTCTCATAATTTTCCTTTGTGTGTTTGGCATGAGTGCTTTCTTTATGCTTACCACAGAGGTCACATCACATATCTTAAGGTTATACCCATGCACTTTAAGCAGATAACAACTTATTTCCAATAATGTATAAAAACATATTCTTTTACTTCATATGTGAAAGCTAGAAAGAAATTGAGGTACAAAAGGTATCTTTAATATGCTCAATCTAGAAAGATTTGGGATACCAGAGAAACTCCATATAATGGAGGAGAAGCCTCAGCAAATCCAGGAAGGAAGGGCAGGGGAGGAAGAAGGCTGAGGTGCATTAATGGAAAAGCTGCAGGTGACTATGTGTATACATGTGAATAGAATATTGTTAACCTGGACACTCAGTATCAGGATGGAAGGTAAAGGGGAAGCAGGGGGTGGAGTACCAAGTACTGTGTGAATATATACCAGTATAAACATGATCCACATTATGATGTGAGATTATAGTGCACAAAAATAAAATAAAAAGGGACCCTAGACAAAGAGAAGGATCATAGTGGACTCATGAAGGAATCTACAGGAGGTGGGAGGGAGATTCGATGAAGGAGACAATGTGCATATATAAAATTATTAATCCTGATCTCAGTATTTTCCGTGAGGAGGATGAGGGAGCAGAAGTGGGAGTCAGGGTGGGGGAGCCTCACCCAGTACTGTGTACATGTATATCTTTATCGTACTAAACTTCCTCATGATGTGTGATTACAATGCACCAATTCTAAGAAATGTAATCTTTTATATATCTTTTCTCTCCACCCCAACAGCTCATAGTATTGTTGTCCCTAATTACAAACGTTATTATTTTATTCTCATAAGCATAGAATTACAATTACTCTGTGCCTTGTCTTTAAAATTCCCTGTAGAATTAGTATTGATTTATATACCATTGTTATGATATTACAAGATTCTCTCATTGTACATGTATTTATGTTTACAAATGTGCTTTATTCTCTGGTAGAGTGACATGTTGCTGATTAGCATCCCTTTATTTCAACTCAAGGACCCTCCCCTTTAGCATTTTCTTTTAGACAGTTCTTAGGGAACCTTCTCAGTTTTTATTGACGATCCTTGACTTCATAACTTATTTATTTATTGACGATCCATAACTTAAATGCTGGGCTTCATCCCCATCATTTAAGTTCATTAGTTGAAAACACTTCAAGATGAAAATTAGTTTAATATACTTAACTTCTGAAACAGCTTAGCTTACTGATATTGCAGGTTATCAGTTGTCCATCTCCATGATGACGTGGCTGAGAGTCTTGGACACTGCTGCCCAAATCACAGGAGCATCATATCCCATAGTAGTGGCATGGAAAAGAACGAAAGTCATGATTTGAAAAGCAGTTTCTACTGAATACACATATATTTGTACCATCAAAATTTTTGAACTATCATAAAATTAAAAATTCTGCATACATGTTTGAAGATCTTACTTTTCCTTGTCACATACTAAGAAATTAAGTATAAGACTTTACTACTCATTCGCATATTCTTGGGATAATCTAATTTTGTCACATTTTTGCTGTTTTCATTAACTTCCTTCTTTATTTTCTTTGTGATTAATTCCATACTCTATGTTAATGTTTTGAAGCACAATTATCATTTTACTTTAATATTTATCACTACATGAAATAAGGCATTTATTTTTCCCCTAGGGAATTTTAAGTGTTTTTTATAGCACACACAAGCATTTGTTGTTATTACTATTATTAGTATTGTTGATATTATTTTTCTGCATATTCCACAATTGTTTTCTTTAACTCTACTAATGAATTAGAGTTTAGGTTTCCATGTGATTGGTATGTTTTTGTTCAGGTTTTGATATTAATATTTGGTTAAGTCTATTTTAAGCATAGGATATTTATTTCAACACTTTAAATACATTTTTGACCTTCAATGTCAATTTATGTTATCCTCAATGTCAATTTTTGTTTCATGATGTTATGAAGATTTTCATAATACCAAAATTGCTTTTGTGTTCTTGAGTATGTAACACTAAAATCGAATTCATTTTTATGTGTTTCCTTCATATTAATAAATAGAAAAATAATAATGTATTATCAAGTTGAGTGGAGATGAATAGCATTTTCCTACTATCAAAATATTGCTCTAATATTTCTGTGACTTATTTATAGTTTTGCAGCTCAGTAAATATTTGAATAATACATTTATCACTGTTATATTGTTGTCTTATTGTTATAAATTGCCCTCTTTTATTCCATTTTATATATTTCTTTATTTAAAATGAAGAATTAATACTCATTTGTTCCAGAATACTCTATTTATCCTTCAATATTTTAGGTTAATGTTTTAAATTGTACTGATACAATGGCTATAATTTTCAACCTCATCATATTTGATGTTATGATTTCCATCTCATTCTTATATTATTTAAAGTTATTTAATATAAATCTTTCTTGTATAAATAAGTATTTGTAAATATCTAGGTTTTATTTTGATGTTTTCAGTCTGATAATTGGAAAGCTTGTTAAAAAAAAACTAATGCAAAATGTTCAAATGTTTTAAACCATGAATAATTTATTAATATTTTTCTAGTCTTATAGTAACTTCAAGATTTTGAAAAAAAATTAAACTTTAAACTTTTTTCACAGGACCTGATTTTAATTTTCATATATTTGTACAGGGTCTAAATTATTGGAAATAAATTTGACAAGGCAGAAATGCGTCCTATACAGTTAAGGCTTGTAGAGTATGACAAACAGAATAATGAGACAGATGATAAATGATAAAATTTTTTAATATTATTTAACTTTTCCATTTATTTTGAACTGCAATATCTTTTTACAAATGGTGCCATGCCTGCTCTGACAGACTTAACTGAATTTGAATCGTCAACAGAAACAAACTTCAGATCATGTAACCTATTGAAAATCACTAAGAGAAGAGCAGGGTGGGCGGCAAACACTTGTAATCCCAGGATTCAGGAGGCTGAGACAAAGGATTGCTGTTGGCAGACAGCCTTAGCTACTCAGTGAGCCCTTCCCTAACTCACTGAGACCTTGTTTCAAAATAATATAGAAAAAACGTAGGGCTGGATAAGTAGCTCGGAGGGATAATGTCCCTGAGTCCAGTACCACAAAGAATAGATGAACTCATAAACCTACTTTAAAAAGTAAAAAAGAAGCATCTTAAAGTAACAGTTATACATTCCTTTGGTTCCTGAAGAAGTTAATAATATTCTAGAAACAATTGAAACTTTAGTTAGTATAATTTTGTTACAAAGGAAGTGTACTATAAATATAAATCAGAAAACAAAATTTTTAAGGTTGTTTGAATATAGATGCTTTCGACTTTACAATCTTGTGATGCTGACACATGCATTCATTTTCTTCTTCACATTCAATATAATTTTCAATAAATTGGATTCAATACTCAACACTTCATCATAAAGGAGGCGTTGACATGAATGTTTTTTCCCAACTCTAGGATAATTTGAGCAATGACTTGGATAGATTAAATTTAGCCATGAAGTTCAATAGGTTAGAACTATTGACTGTATTTCCAACTTAAGATATTTTCAACTATTTGATGAGTTTATCAGTAGATTCTCCCATCCTAGGTTCAAAGCATCTGTGACTAAAGCAGATTTTATCTATTAGTCTTTTGTTTCCATGTTATAAGCTACCACTAACTCGGCAGCTAGTGTGTGTGTGTGTGTGTGTGTGTGTGTGTGTGTGTGTGTGTGTGTGTGTTGCATATGTACATGGACATACTCACTCATTAGAAATGGATTTCAGTTTCTGTAGGTCAGAATTCCATCACAGGGTGGCTGTATTCTGTACTCGTGTTCTCACTGGCCAGAAATCAAAGTATCAGCAGGGGCTTCAGCTTCTACTGGACTTTTGGAATCTTTTCCTCAAGTTGAGTTTGGGAAGAATTTATTTCCAAGAGTATGGTAGACTGGGGACCCTGTTTTCCAGCTGTCGTCTGAATATCTCTGTCCTCTCCTAGAAGCCATTATTGTTTCTTGACACTAGCACACCAAAAGCAATCAAAATCAGGAATCTTTTCTGCCTTCTTGTCTAACTGGAGTATGTCTCTGAAATCTTTTTTGTAAGCACAGAAATAAATACTGCCTTTACATTGATTCATTTGTTAGAATAGGCCCAGGGTCTTCATTTTGCTGTCCTACGTAATACAATGGGAGAATCATAGCTCCTCCTTTTTCTTTCTACTCACAGACAGGAAAGAACTGTACACAGGGTTGTATAAATTGTACTCATGAGTATTTTATTTTATAGAAGAAACTGGGGGCACAGATCTCCCATGGGTGTGTGACTTCCAAAATAAGCATGTTTGGCTGCAGCACACTGACAGCAGGGAGAAGCACCGAGGTCAGCCAGGACGCTGGAGGAGGTGGAAGAACATAGCGCATCAACAGTGGTGTAAACTAGGACCCCAAGGCAAGGGACACCTTAATCAGCAGACAGTTTTCACGCAGATTGGATAGTGTTAATGATGTTGGTAGTCCCTGTGTTATAGGGTGGTCTCTAGTTGTCTGCCTTGTTCTTGGGTGATTTAAGACAAAATGAACATTGGCTTATTTCATGAGAATTGGATAATGGAGGCGATTTGAGGTATGGGCTGTGGATTATTTAGCTTGTGTATGAAGGGCGTGTTCAAAGGCAAATAATTTACTGTGTTTAGATATTTTTAGAAATTCGCTACAAAATCCACTGGGAAGGGTAGTCTCTCCATGATTAGCAAGCTTCCTAAGATAATAAATAATTAAAAATACAGGAAAAAATTCATAATTAACACCAGGACCATGAATTTTACCAACTAAAATTTCACGTAAAATCTGTAACAGCTTTTATGATAATTGAAGAGAAGCAACATTGTTCATTGGAATACACAATAAACACAAATAAAGCAATTTAGCAGTTATTTGGGGAAATATTCTGAAGATTAATTTATAGGTACAATAAATCTAATAGTGCATGTTTCATAAATTTGTGAGTTTGAGGATATGGTGTGTACTATAGTACTAAGACTCTAATTTTGCCTCAAAATAGTAAACATACTTATTATTATTCTCATTTTATTTTATAAACTTTATTCTTCTTAGCAGATCATTTCATTTTATATTTCTCTCTATTTTTTATATATCCATAAGTACCAAATTAAGGAACTCCAGGTTTTATGGCATTACAAAGGAGTAAAACTAGGAACTATAATTTTATCTCTAAATAAATTCTATGTCTATTAACAAAGATATGCATCTGTAATAAAACATGACAAGAGCATAGATTAAAAATTGCTTGTTTGTCCATGTTTTAAAACAGCCTTATAGCTTCTTAGCTAACAGTTATGACTTTAAGGATCTGCAGAAAGTACACATGTCATGATAGCTCCTGAAGATTCAGGGCAAAGTGCCTTCAAAAAATGCTGTAAGAATGGATTCAGGGGCCACTCAAAGACATTATATAGATTCCTGTAGAGGTCCTCTAAAAAGCTAAGCATATCATTTTGGGAAGCCCTAGGTAGCTATTTAATGAACAAGAAGTAAATATTGTCTTATGAAATCATGATGGTTTGAGTATTGAACACTTCATGAAATTTAACAGTTAAAAAACAAAGACAAAAGCAGTCAGCGCTGAATAGTTTGACAAATGTTATTATGACATCATGAAGACAAATAGAAAAATTTTGTGCAGCACTCTTGGGGATTCCTGGATAGAAACCTCCCCTGGGCTTCCAAAGTAGATAAAGGAGTGTGTTAAAGACGCGAGAGATTGGAGATCCAGACCCTTGCCACCCAAACTCATGTAACGAGAAAATTTTAGATTCTCCTTCTAATACCAGAAACTAAAAATGTATTGTATGAATGTCATACCCATGAAGGGAGAGGGATTATGATGTTACCCATTAAATTCTCTATCTCTATTTTCGGTAAACAATTTGGGAAATTAAGGCGAAAATTTCATTCAGTCATTGCAACCTGTGGATTCCTAAATCCCTACTGATGAGACTAAGGTTTCACAATACAAAGCAAAAGAAAAATGAGCACAGGATTTGGAATTAAGTACAATATTCTGGTACCAGAGTAAGTCCAGTGGCAGCAGAGATTCTGATCTGCTTAAAACGGCAGCAATGTGAGGTCTATTTGCAAAACCCTCAGAAACAAGATGAGCTTCACACAGAGCAAGGAATGAAGGCACGGAGGCTATTTTACTTAAATTCAAATGTCAAGATGACATAAATTGATTTCTGGATTATATTAGTAGAAGCATGAGTTTTGTAAGGCTTACATTATAACCAAATTCGGTGATGTTTAAGCCATGCTCCAATGGCTCTTCAGTAAATAAAATAACTTATTGGCACGCATATTTGCTTGGTGTTTGTAATTTGACACTTACTGGCTCCATTATTTAAAAAATTACTTTCTGTTTTGGAAACGTCAGTTTTCCCATCTATGAAATGTAGATACTCTTGCCAATCACATGCACATGGTTATTTATTTAAACAGTAATAAGATATCTGAAGTTCATGAGTAGTTAAAGAACATAAGACTATAAAATTTAAAGTTTTTAGAATTGAAAAAAATGTTTTAATAAGAATTTATGATAAATATGTCAAAAATTCAGAAACACTTTTTAACCAAAGATCTATATGCTGAATAGAACTGATAGCTACCTTGAATTTTTGAAAACTATTTAAACATCATCAAAATATTTTAAAATATTTTTCCAAGACATCAATGATTTTACCTAATATATAAAGTTTACTGCTTTATAGGCATTTAAGAAACTGAGGTATCTATCTAAGTGCTAATAAGAGAGTTAATAATGCATAAAATATTTATGGAAAAAATCAAGTTGCCAATTGTAAAAAAAAAAAAAGATTGCTTCAATAATCTGAGGCTGTTTTTAATAATTAGTTTAAAATATTCCAAAAGCAGTATTGATCATATTCACAACTTATTCTTTAAACAAACATCATTATTTAAAATCAAAAATCTGTCAAAAAATTTTGGTAGGTCATTAGGATGCAATGGCAAAGAAAGTAGGCTGAGTGCTCTCAGGTAAGAAGGCAGAATTCCAGAATTCACAGTTTGAGAACCTATGGTAAATCAGCGGTTTCCTGACATTACGCTTTGTAAGAGGCTTTAAGACTGAAAAGAATGCACAAGCAGAAAAGAGTATCGCCCCATCGACTGAAAAACGAGCCACAGAAACCAGTTCTACCTCTTCGTAGTCTAGCACCTTTAGCTGGCAATAAATAACATTACTTTCTCCAACAGGCAATTCCCATTGGCTTCTTGTCCAGTGTATGATAGGAGGTTTAAATTCAATTAAAACCATATCACATTACAGGTTTACGTTGCTCCATGAAAAGAAAAAATGCACACCGAAAACATATTGCTTTGATTAGTAGAAATTATTATGTGAATCATTAGTGTTAGTTAATCTTTATTATTAGTTGAATTATGGCTTTGATTAATTGTTATTGCTTTGATTAGCTGAAGGTACTCCTCCTGGACAGAGAGCAGGAGAGACACCCTTGCGGTATGTAGAAAACCTGCCCTTCTAATGCATTCACAGCAGAGATGGAAATTATGAATGTGCTCGCCAAGAGTGTTTTCATAATAGAGGGTGAGACAAGAATATATTGAATTTTGTTAGAAGATAGGAAGAAGAAAGCATTTTTAAATTGTAGGTGGTTTGGTCTTCATAGGGTAATTTCATCTTTTCAAGAAATAAAACGTGAATTTAATTTTGCTTTTACCCTGGATTATAGTAAAGGGAAACTGAAGAAATATAATAAACATCCAAATAAACCTAATTGCCATAGTGCATCACACAATAGCATCATTTTCTTTTAATTTACAAAACTCCAGATTGTTTTTATTACTGCACATCTAATTATATTGAAGTTAATTTTTACTGACTAACTTACATTTGTTTAAATCTAGAGTTATTGTGGGAATGATGAATTCTTAAAGCAAGTACATGATGGTATGTCAGATAAAAGTGCATGGACAATGAAAATTTCCGACGTACGTGAGTAAACTATTTTTTTCTTTGGAATGTGTATGAAAGATTGAAAGGAAACACTACAGATTTAGCAAATTATTCTTTTATTTCATTTCATGATTCTATTAAGCAATCTGTAAAGCAGTAGATAAAGTACAATACAAACAAAAAGTAGAGCAGAAGGTGATGATTATTTTTCTTAACTACATATTTAAATAGTTATTACAAGAAGGACTTAGATGTTTTTCATGAAACCAAAGTTAGAAATATCATAATTTGCAACATTTTCCTGGGTAGACTTAATACATATATTTCCTCAAATACTAGTGTTGGTACAAAAGTTTGTGGTTAATGTAATAAAGTAAGCTATGACGCTAAATGAATGATTCCTCTTTAAAAAATAACAAAAAGGAAGTCCTTAACCTCACAGAGAAACACAACATTTATTTATTTATTTATTTTTTATTTATTTATTTATTTTTAATTAATTTATTTTTTAAATTTGTGCATTGTAGTCATATATCAATCACATTGGAGTACAAGACTTGAGAGGATATACAAGCACACATCATCCAATTAGCCCTCCTCCAGCCCCCATCCCATTCCCTCCCCCTCCCTCCATCCCACACTTCTTTGGTGATTTACTTTGATACATTTGTTTATGTACCTCCTGCGTTTTAAAGAGGCTCCGTCCTCCAGTATTACATACCCTCTGATTGGTCACATTAGTTGCTTCACTATAGGGCCCTTTCTATAGCTCAACCTCTTCCTGTTGCCCTTTTCCTCCTAGTTATTGCTGATTAAGAGAAGCGTCTGATTTATATTTTCTGCGATATTTCTCTGTGCATGCTGCGTTGCAAGTACCGATCCCACTCTTGATGGTCCCAGTAGTGGCCTGGCTACTCAGTGGACTGATCCAGACCTCGCTGGCTCAAGCAGCAGCCTTGCCTCATGGGAGGCCCCAGGTCTCGTCTCGCTGGCCCCTGCACCGGTCTAACCCCTAAGCTGGCTTCAGTCCCGGCCTTGGAGGCCACAGGAGTGGCCTTGCCTCACGGCAGGCTCCAATGCCGGCCTTGCTGGACCCAGCATCGGCCTCACCCCTCGGCAGGCTCCAATCCCGGGCTCAGAGGTCCCAGTACCAGCCTTGCCTCATGGCAGGCTCCGGTGCCGGCCTCGCTGGCCCCAGCACCGGCCTAATCCCTTGGCAGGTTCCGTTCCCGGGTTAGGAGGCCCCAGCACTGGCCATGTCTCACAGCAGGCTCCGATGCTGGCCTCGTCTCACGGCAGGCTCCGATGCCGGCCTTGCTGGCCCCAGTACCGGTCTAGCCCTTCGGCAGGTTGTTATCCTGGCCTCGGAAGCCCCAGTACTGGCCTTGCCTCACGGCAGGCTCCGATGCCGGCCTTGCTGGCCCCAGCACTGGCCTAACCCCTCGACAGGCTCTTATCCCGGCCTCGGATGTCCCAGTACCGGCCTTGCCTCATGGCAGGCTCCAATGCTGGCCTCACTGGCCCCAGCACCGGCCTAACCCCTCGGCAGGCTCTTATCCTGACCTTGGAGGCCCCAGTACCGGCCTTGCCTCAAGGCAGGCTCCAATCCCGGCCTCGGAGGCCTCAGCACCGGCCTTGCCTCACGGCAGGCTCCAATGCTGGCCTTGCTGGCCCCAGCATCGGCCTTGCCTCAAGGCAGGCTCCGATGCCGGCCTCGCTGGCCCCAGCACCAGCCTAACCCCTTGGCAGGCTCCGTACACGGATTTGGAGGCCCCAGTACCGGCCTTGCCTCAAGGCAGGCTCCGATGCTGGCCTCACTGGCCCCAGCACCGGCCTAACCCCTCAGCAGGCTCCGATCCCGGCCTCAGAGGCCCCAGTACCGGCCTTGCCTCAAGGCAGGCTCCGATGCTGGCCTCGCTGGCCCCAGCACTGGCCTAACCCCTTGGCAGGCTCCGATCCCGGATTTGGAGGCCCCAGCACTGGTCATGCATCAAGGCAGGCTCCGATGCCGGCCTCGCTGGCCCCAGCACCGGCCTAACCCCTCAGCAGGCTCTTATCCTGGCCTCGGAGGCCCCAGTACCGGTCTTGCCTCACGGCAGGCTCCGATGCCAGCCTCGCTGGCCCCAGCACCGGCCTAACCCCTCGGCAGGCTCCGATCCCGGATTTGGAGGCCCCAGCACTGGTTATGCATCAAGGCAGGCGCCGATGCCGGCCTCGCTGGCCCCAGCACCGGCCTAACCCCTCGGCAGGCTCCGATCCCGGATTTGGAGGCCCCAGCACTGGTCATGCATCAAGGCAGGCTCCGATGCCGGCCTCGCTGGCCCCAGCACCGGCCTAACCCCTCAGCAGGCTCTTATCCTGGCCTCGGAGGCCCCAGTACCGGCCTTGCCTCACGGCAGGCTCTGATGCCGGCCTCGCTGGCCCCAGCACCGGCCTAACCCCTCGGCAGGCTCTTATCCTGGCCTCGGAGGCCCCAGTACCGGCCTTGCCTCAAGGCAGGCTCCGATGCCGGCCTCACTGGCCCCAGCACCGGCCTAACCCCTTGGCAGGCTCCGATCCCGGCCTCGGAGGCCCCAGCACTGGTCATGCCTCAAGGCAGGCTCAGATGCCGGCCTCGCTGGCCCCAGCACCGGCCTAACCCCTCAGCAGGCTCTTATCCTGGCCTCGGAGGCCCCAGTACCGGCCTTGCCTCACGGCAGGCTCCGATGCCGGCCTCACTGGCCCCAGCACCGGCCTAACCCCTCGGCAGGCTCTTATCCTGGCCTCGAGGCCCCAGTACCGGTCTTGCCTCATGGCAGGCTCCGATGCCAGCCTCGCTGACCCCAGCACCGGCCTAACCCCTCAGCAAGTTCCGGACCCGACCTCGGAGGCCCTAGCACAAGCCTTGCATCATGGCAGGCTCCAATGCCGGCCTTGCTGGCCCCAGCATCGGTCTAACCCCTCTGCAGGTTCCAATCCCGGCCACGGAGGCCTCAGTAGTGGCCTTGCCTCACAGCAAGCTCTGATGTCGGCCACTGGCCCCGGCGCCCGCCTAACCCCTCAGCAGGTTCCGATCACTGTCTCTGTGGTTATTATTTCAAAGGTTCCAGTTGTAATGTATCAGATCTCTGCCTCCCCGAATATTGGCCACTGGCATTGCCACTGCCTCCACCATTTCAAATCCTTCCCAGGCTTTTTTTCCACTCTGAATGTTGTCCAGTGTTCCTAAGCATGCGTGATGGTAGCATTCAACATTTGGTGTAATTTCTCCAAAAAAATAAAGTTGGTAAGATCCGGTTTCTGCTTCTCCTGAATACAAGTCTCCACCACCATCGCGGAGAACTCTTTCAACACCGCATTTCTCCTTGGTCTCCGCTAAACTCTCTCCTTATATGTGATGTCTGAGATTCTTAACAATATAGAGAAATAGCAGTCCTCTTTCACGGCGAATTTTTCCATAAATTCCAGTGCATTTAGATAAGTTTTGTCTGCATCTCCAGTGTCCTGGCATCCATAACGGCTTTCTTACCACCTCTCCGATATTTTTCTTTATCTTTTTCTGTTCTGGGCCCGGTTTCTCCAGGGGTCTGGCGTGCTACTCGCAGTTCGGTCCCGGGGCCCAGAGTCCCGCGACCCAGGCCCCAGCTGGCGTGCCCCGCGCGCGACCCCTGCCCAGAACCCAGCATCTTACTGGGCCTGGTTTCTCCAGGGGTCTGGCGTGCTACTCGCAGTTCTGCCTGGGGCCCAGAGTCCTGCGACCCGGGCCCCATCTGGTGTGCCCAGCCCGCGACCCCCGCCCAGAACCCAGCGTCTTACTGGGCCTGGATTCTCCAGGGGTCTGGCGTGCTATGCGCAGTTTGGCCGGAACCCAGAGTCCCGCGACCCGGGCCCCAGCTGGCGTGCTCTGTGCTCGACCCCCGCCCACAACCCAGCATCTTACTGGGCCTGGTTTCTCCAGGGGTCTGGCGTGCTACTCGCAGTTCTGCCTGGGGCCCAGAGTCTCGCGACCCGGGCCCCATCTGGCGTGCCCAGCCCGCAACCCCCGCCCAGAACCCAGCGTCTTACTGGGTCCGGTTTCTCCAGGGGTCTGGAGTGCTACGCGCAGTTCCGGCTGGGGCCCAGAGTCCTGCGACCCGGGCCCCATCTGGCGTGCCCCGCCCGCGACCCCCGCCCAGAACCCAGTGTCTTACTGGGCCTGGTTTCTCCAGGGGTCTGGTGTGCTACGCGCAGTTCGGCCCGGGGCCGAAACACAACATTTAAACCTGGGATATAAAAGGAAAATCTCATTGGAGGGTCTGCTTCCATTAGATTTCTTACATATATTTTGAATTGTGCAAAGTTTAGCATGATTATTGCAATAGATTATAAAATTTTAAAAAAACCATCTTGATGAGTTCACCTTACCATATTTATTGTACATTTCTCTTTCTTTACTATAATTAAACACCCTGGAGTGTCATTCACACTTTACTTTCTGTTTGCATTTTTTTGTAAAAGCTTTATTATTTTTAAAGTTTTATGGGTAGTTAACATATAATATTGTAATATATGATATTTTAGACTAAATGAAACTGCCTGCCATGAACATCCAGTCCACTTATGTCCACCATAAATTCTAGACAGCCTAAGTTGTACATTCTAAATATAGATTTTTATTCTGGCCATTATATATTTAATTTATAAACTTGAGGGAGGCATGGATTTTATCACATGATCTTTCTGTGTCAACTGACTGGATCATGTTCGTCCTTCACTCTATGAATATATTCTATCAATTGATTTTTAGATAGTATGGCAACCTTGAGTTCTTGGAACAAACCCTTTTGATCATTTTGTATAATATTTTTTATGTTTGGGGAATAAATTTTCTAGACAATTTGCATTTAAAAGAAATATTGGTCCCACGTTTTCTTTTTTAATGATAATTTTATCCTGATAAATCTCCACATTCTACTCTTTATGGACTGTGCTTATGTCACTGGAAATAAACAATTCAACATCAAGTCTTCAAAAAATGTCAGTTATTTAGTAAGATGCATGCTGATTTGAATTTTCTGAACTAGTGTGCTTGTTCACAAAGTAGCATAAATTTATTGATTTCAAACAATAATAGGAAATAAATGCTTTTTTCACGTAATGTAAGCATTTGTGGGAAAATGAGAATAGATACTTCAATTCTCCACCTTTGTTTCTATGAATTCTAGTGTAGTGTGACACCGGAAACCACAGGAAATGTGCTCTCTCGGGCTCATGTCTCCCTTCTCTGCTATCTTACTCCCTAGACTACAAGTTCTAGGTCTTAACTTCTGATTTGACTGTAGGAAGATAGGATGAGAGATCACAAATCATATAAACGGTGTTTTGAATAGATAATCTTTAAAGATATTTTTCTAAGTAGGGTTTTTTTTCAGATCTCTTCTTCACCTACTTTTAAAGGAATATTGTAGGACACAGAACAAATCAATAAATATGTATATATAAAGATGCTGTAGACTTTGCTTTAGGTCTTGGTGACTAGTATTTTCCCTCTAAATTTTGTTTTATTTTAAAAATTCAACTATTTATTGTAGATTGACTAGCATGGTTATATATACATTTATGAAATATAATGTGCTTTATAGTTATGAATACAACATGGAATAACTATACCAAGATGAGTAACACATCCATCACCAGAAATAACATTTTTTTGTGGTGAGAATATTTGAAATACACTGTTTTAATGAGTTTGAAATGTACAATATATTATTATTTACTGCATTTGTCATGTTGTGCAATATATCCCAAAGGAAAAAATGTATTCCCTTTATTATTTGAGGCTTTTTACTCTTCCACCACCAAAATTTTGCTGGATAATCTTATTAGAATAAGCCTGGAGCCGGGCGTGGTGGTGCACACTTGTAATCCCTGCTCTTGGGAGGCAGAGTCAGAAGGATCGCGCAGGTTCGAAGCCAGCCGTGCTGGCGTAAGAGACCCTGTTTCAAAAAATATAAAATAGGTCTGGGAGTGTAGCCCGGAGGTAGAAAGGCTTCCAGGAACCCCAGTACCACCAAAAAATAAATAAATAAATAAATAAATAAATAAATAAATAAATAAATAAACCTGGAGCAGATACCTCCGTTGCCCAGTTGGCTTCCGTGAAATGTAAACTAAATACATTCCCCAGTAAACAAAAACAATACATTTCACTTCTTTGTTTTTTAGACATTTGTTGATGTGTTGATGAGCTATGGTTTCACATCACAATATAGTTCACAGTCATAGGGACGTACATGAACCCAGCACTCTGTGAGCTTTCCCCAGGCTCCCTCTCCACTCGCTCCAGACCCCGTGGACACTGAGATTGGCATTAGTATTCTCACATATAAGTCAATGGAAGTGATTCTTTCATTAATTACCCCTCTCCCTCCCAACCTCCCTTATACCACCTCCATTACTCCACTGGGGATTTCCCCCTCATTATTTAAAGTCCCTATGGTATCCAAATTTCTTTCTAGCTTCCCATATGAGACAAAATATATCCTCCTTCACTTTCTGTGATGGCGAATCTCACTTAATAGAATATACTCCTGGTCCAACCAGCTTCCTACACACCACATAATTTTGTGCTGCTTATTGCTGAGTAGAAGCCCATTGTATGTATATCTCATAATATTCCTTTTTAATTGGTGCACTGTAGTCATGCATCGTAATGGATACAAGACGCTAGAGACACACATGCACACATCACTCATTTAGCCTTCCCTCATCTATTCATGAACACCTGGGTTCATTAAACAATTTGATTATTGAAAATTGTGCTGCTATAAAAATGGATATGAATATATTACTACACTATTCTGATTCCAGTCCCTTTGGAAAGATACCTAGGAGTGGTATAGATGGGTCATATGGTGGTTCCATTCCCAGCTTTTTAAGCTATCTCCACCCTGATTTCCATAGAAGTTGTACTAATTTGCAATCCCACTAACAATATAGACAATTTCTTATTTCACTACAACTTCACTAGCAATTATTACTGTTTGATGTCTTGGTAATTATCATTCTAATTGGGTTTAAATGAAATCTCAATATCATTTCAATTTCTATCTTTCTGATTATTAATGATGTTGAACATTTTCCATATATTTATTAGCAATTATTATTTCTTCTTTTGTGAAATATCTATTTTATTAAAATGCTCATTTCTTGATTGAGATTTTTTATTGTTAAATATTTATGTACTTTAAAAAATTATATATATATATATATATATCCTCTATCAGAAAAATAGATCTTCTCTAGTTCTGTTGATTCCTTTTATTATACTCTTGATAGTTTCCTTTGATGAGCAGAAACATTTTGGTTTAATGTTATCCCGTTTATTAATTCTTTTTCTTAATTTTTTGAGCTTTGGGAGTCTTTTTGAGGAAGTCTCTACCCGTGCCCATATGTTGGAGTGTTGAACTTTTGTCTTCTTCTAGCAATTTAAAATTCTTTGATATAATTTATATGCCTTTCATACATCTTGAGTTAACTTTTGTGCAAAGTGAGAGGAAAGGATTTAATTTTATTTTTCTACACATGAATAATCAATTTTCTCAACATGATTTGTTGTAAAAGCTATCTTTTCTCCAAGATATGTTTTGACTCCTTTGTCAAAAATCATTTGGTTAAAAGTCTGTGCATTTGTTTCTGTATCTTTTATACTGTTCTATTGGTTTATGTATCTGACTTTGTGCCAATACCATGCCGTTTTTACTACTATAGCTCTGTAGTATAATTTGAAGTCAGGAATTTCAATGCCTCCTTTACGGTTTGTATTGCTTAGAATGCCATGGCTATTCTGTGCATTTTGTTTTTCCATGTGAAACTTATGACTGATTTTTCTAGGTCTGTGAAAAATAACATTAGTATTTGGATAGAAATTGCATTGATTGTAGATCACTTTTGGTAAAACAGCCATTTTGAAAATAATTATTCTGTCTACTCACTAACAATAACTAAAAGGAGGTCTTTTAGTTAAAAAAAATACTGGATTTATTTATTTGCTCAGAGTATTCAATGCTGCTCAAATATGTAGCTTCAGTCATCTATATTTTCACTTTAATTACTCAACAGTTACTCTTCACAACTGAGAATTTTGTTTTCTCTAAGCCCCGCTATGTTCTGTTCTGTGATCAAGTTCTTAAGCTCTAGGGACTGATACTAAACGTGGTCTGTAAGGCTAACTGCTGAAGAAGCCACCTCTTCTTATTTGCTCCCCATCACTGGTGGGAATTTTGTGACAACAGATTCAGTTCTTCAACAGTAGGTCAACAAACTGACAGGCCAACTGCCATTGTAGAATCCAGGGACTTTCAAATAACCTCAGCAGTACCTCTCACTGATACTAAACTAACTGATTACTACTGGTTGAATATCTCTTATTCAAAATGCTTGGAACCAGGAATGCTTTGGATTTTGAACTTTTTTTGCTTTTTGAATATACTTAACGTATATGAAATGAGATATCATGGGGATGAAACTCAACACTAAACACAAAATTTATTTTTGTTTCATATATACCTTATGTACATAGCTGAAAGTAATCTTACACAATGATTCTAATGCACTTGTGTCTTGATTGAAATTTATGGCATGAAGTCAATTGTGGTTTTATGATTCCACTTGTGGCATCAGACAAATGCTCAAAATATTTTAAGTCTTAAAGTATTTTAGATTTTGAACTTTAAAGTAAGGGGTGCTCAGCTTAGAAAACATAAATTCTCTAACATATTAGACATTCACTAAGTCAACTAATCAACAATTATTGAAAAATCTGCTGTTTAGCAGACACATCAATTAAGACTGTAACAATGACCAAGATAGGAGAAAGGTCCTCCAAGAGCTTCCAGGCGAGTCACAGGTAAAAATGATTGCATACAGAATAAAAGCACAGTATGATGTGGAGAAAATAGAAGCCAGAATAAGGAGGAATCATCTTCCATCTTCTTAAAATCAAGTTGAGTTTTCTGTGTTAAGCTGAGACTTCGGGAAAAACAGGATCAGCGCCCCAGTGGCAGGAGGAGAGGGTTGTGGTGTGAGACCAGGTCACAGCCTGACTTCCAGAATTTATAGAGTATGCAGTGCCTTTGAGCTCCATTTTAGTCAGGGACTGACGTAAGATTATCGATTGTGCAGTCACGGTTTTAAAGAAGTGTCCCTCACTTTTAATTTGTGTTTATTTGTATGTTAAGCAGGTAATGGTTTATATTCAAATGCTTAGATGCTGTTTTGGGGTTTCTTTCACTGAGACAAAGCCTTAGGGGTCTGAAGAAATGGTGCTGCAGGAGAAATTCTGAGCTAAAGCACTTGGAAAGGTGCTCATAAGTTCCTCAGTGCTCAGAGGAGGGGCTGAGAGACCAGCATGAGTTTCCCAAGAACACATAAAAGTCTCAGTATCTGTCCCAAGTGTCAGATTCAACAACTGAATGCCTGAAGCCTGTCTCCAGATAGCAACCTTAAATTTCAAACCTGGCTCTTAATTTTTTTTTTCTCCTTGGAAGCTGTTTCAGATATTTTAAGTCTTTGTTTGTTACTCTGAACAACAAAAACAGAAGAAAAAAAAAAAACCCAGCATCTTAAGTATCTTTATTGATCTGGAGGGATCTTTAATGTGTGGTTAATGGATCAGTGAAGTATATTAGAATTTCTGTGAAGTATTTGAATGATTATTAGAAACTCTACATAATGAAACATCTCTTTGCTATAACTAAGTCATACAGGAGGGCTGAAATTGGTTAATTAATTAGATGGTACCTCATCAGTCCAAGGGAAATTAGGATGGACAGGAGAGGAAGCTTCTGCTCTGCCAGGCCATGGCTCTCCTCCTCTGCCGAGTGGCTTGAAAGCAGAGAGGTGTCTCCTCAGCAGTGTCCACAGCTACGGTGTATCTAGTGCTATCTGAGGCACAGGGGCCTTGGCAGTGGACCAGGTCTAACAAACTGCATGGACTCACCTGCAGGAAACACTGAGATCTGCTCATGCCCTTCAAGCCCACCTCAAGCGGATGCCTCTGCATTTAAGAAAAAAAGGCACTGGCAGCTGTAAAAGTACTTTATATGCTATTTGTTAAACTCTGCCAAAGCCCAGACACACTTAGCATAGAAGTCAAGATACACTGAATTCATGAAGGCACTCTCATGTTTTGACAAGAAAGTTTGCTACTTTTCGCTTGGAACCTAAGCCTGGACCAGAATAAAGAGTAATATGTGCATTTAAGAAGGAGCAAAAAAGTATTTTACAAAGAGAAAGGAACTGATATCTGGGTATTGGTGATGCAAGCTTGTCCTGACACATGAGAGGATGAGAAAGGAGGATTGAAGGTTCGAAGCCAGCATATGATAACTTAGTAAGACTGTTATTTATTTATTTATTTATTTATTTATTTATTTATTTATTTATTTTTGTGGTACTGGGAATGGAACTCAGGGTCATTCTACCTCCAAGATACACCCCCTGCCATATTTTTTATTCTTTATTTTGAAACAGGGTCTCACTGACTTGCAAAGGGCCTCAACTGAGTAGCCGAGGCTATCCTTGAACCACCATCCTCTGGTCTCAGCCTCCCAAATGCTGGGATTACAAGCTTGCGCCACCACACCCAGTGCGGGTTTTTTTTTTTTTAATAAAAAAAATTAAAAGTACTGAGAGTGTACCTCAGTGGTAAAATCATCCTGGGTTTAATCCCAAGGTCTCTCTCTCTCACACACAAACACATACGCAGGCATGCACATACACAGAATTGATGAAAAATTTTAAATTAAATGATGTTATTATGTAATATTTTTCATGTATAGTGCTTTGGGTTGAATCCACGCTCCACCACTGAGCTACAATCCCTGATTTTTTTAATTTTATTTTAGTTTTTTTTATATTAGTACATTGTAGTCATACATGTTGCTGGGGTACCAGATGGTAGAGAATTCCAAGGACATATCACTCATCTAGCTCTTAAGTTTTGAGACAGGATATTGCTAAGTTGCCCAGCCTGGCTTTGATGTTTCTTTCTTGTGGTACTGGAGATCAAACCCAGAGGCAGCCTACCTATAAGCTACACCCCAGTCGTGTGTGTGTGTGTGTGTGTGTGTGTGTGTGTGTGTGTGTGTTACTGCAGATTGAACTTAGGTACATTCTGAGCTATATTACCAGCCATATTTTTTTCATTTTGAAACACGGTATCACTAGGTTGGTGAGCATCTCAGGACTTGGTAAGGCTATCCCCCAACCTGCAGTCCTCCTGAATCAGCCTCCTATGGATTGGGATTACAAGTGTGTGGCATCAGGCCTGGCTTTGGCAGCTTGGATTACAGATGTGAAGTCCCATGCCTGGCTTAGGTGATACTTTATTTATATTTAAATATTGTTTAGACACTGGTCTCAGGAATTTTCATGTTCCATCTCTCTAGATACATAAGTATTTGTATGACAAAAGTAGTAGTAGTAACTTAATTTTGTGTTTTAAGACATTGAGTTTGAGAATAAAATCAATCTTCTTAATTTTCACTTATACTAACTTCGAGATTATCATCTATCTTCGTACCATCCTGACTCCCTTGGCCTAAATGTAAGCGGTCATCCTTTCCTCACCCTAACTTACTCACTACCTTATTCAAACATTCCCACTTTAATTCATTCACTAAGTTTTGGAGCCTCATGGTATGGACACCTCTCTTAACTTCAGTGCCATTCTGCCACCCTACCTCTGTCACCTGCAAACAGGCACTCTGCCAGCGATCGGTGATACCTGATTGGCGCAGGAGATTGAGATAGAGAAGACAGGGCTCTGTTTGAAAGATCAGTGGGAGAGCCTTACAGCCAATAGCAAGGCGGTACCTGGTCTGCAGCAAGGTGAGAGGCGGGACTACAGTGCTGCAGAGAGAGCTGGAACACACAGGAGCTCCTCAGCTGCACGGGTGGAATCAAAATGCCTTTCAAAGCATCCAGGACCTGAGCTGGAAGGAAGCCTGGGTACAGAAAGGAACCCATTCTATATCTAAAATATCCTCCAGATACAGGTGGGTTGATAAAGGCGTCCTGTGAAGTGACAATTTGGTTTCTTTAACAGAGTTAAGAAGAAAAAATTAAAAATATATGCACAGACTCTGGAAGCCTATGAATTCCCAAGCCTTGGCTCTGTTGACTACTTGGCTTCATTATTATGGTTTTGTCTGAAAATGATTCCCTTTGTGAACATCATCCTCACTCATGAATTCAATGTTCCCTACATGCTGGCCAAATTCTCTGTAATAGAGACGTATTAATGAGGGTTCTCCAAAGAACATTGCGTGTTTTAGAGAATTTCCTTCTTCTCCCCTCCCATCCCCTCATTTAGGTTGTCTTGTTTGCTCCTCTATAGGATTTCCTTTTTCATCTAGAGTTCTTCCTATGACTCATTTCTCCTTAGCTTTCACAAATTAGGGAAAGCATCTGATTTCTTATTTTTTGTGAGTGACAAATCTTACTTAGCATAATGTCCTCCAGTTCCATCCATTGTATGCATGTGTGTATTATGTGTATATAACTGTGTGTTTACATACATGTATACTATATATATTATATACTATACATATACACACATATATGTGTATACATGTGTACATTTTATATACTATATGTATTATATATATATTCATCCAATATATACACACACATATATAAGCATACATATATATGAACACACACACACACACACACATATATATATATATGGATACAAATTTATATGTAGATCGTCCCACCCATGGACACATACAGTCAGCTGTCGGAGGTGTTTCTTGGGTTATGGCCTGGTGGCTGAGGAGTAAGACTATCTGGGAGTTGTTTGCATGTACATTTGGAAGCTTTGCTCTGCATCTCCCGACTAGGACACTGGGGTGGGCCCAACAACCAATGCTTTCGGGAATACTGAAGTCAGTTCTGAAGCAAGCTGATGACTGGGGCTAGGACAATAGTCCTTGGCCAATAGTACTTCTTTGCCTTGGAGTCTGTTGGCGTCCCCAGCTGTTGAAACTCTCCTGGTAAGAGGAGAGAGCCATTATTTAGGGGCATTTCCTGTAACTTGTGTCTACACTAAGAGGAAGGCATAGCCTTTCAGTTCAGATAACTGAAACATCTGCTCTCCGGTAAAGATTGTTCAGTGTATGTATTTCATATGCTATCCAGGAAGTTCTAAGGACTGTTAGTAGCCTCATGCAGGTGCACACCAAATCTGAACTAGACAGCAAAATGCCTATGTTTTGTCGCCTTTGTGACATCAGATAAGCACCTAGAATCTTGAGATAAACTGCCACTTCCATAAACTTTGCAAGATAAGTCTTCTTTAGATATTTGAGGGTAAAATGAAAGAAAAACATGAATTGAATGTTTTGTTACTTTTTCTGATGCCTTTAAAACACTGCTAGCACAGGGATAGAGAGACTAGCTTGGACTAGGACTTATTGTTGATGCACTTTCTGGAGAGGCATTTGAAGAGAACACAGGGGTTCCACAGAGTTGCGGTAGGAGAGCAATGAAGAAGGGTTTTACCAACATATTCCTTATTTTGAACATCCATGAGTGGAAAACTCAAGTAGCAAGGGAAGAAATAACTCTGCCTCTAGGTGATCATTACTTTTGGTGGTTTGCACTGACATCGACCAAGAGTCAATAGATGAGAAGCCAGACAACTCTTAAGAAAATAAATTGAAGGATTTAAAAAAATCTAGGATCAATGGCTGCTCAGACTTAAAGAAGATGTCCTCTTGCTATCAAAATCACGCACACCAAAATCTGCAGGAAAGTTGAGTAGCTCACAGAGGGTGCTGTGCTTCAGAGCTTGATACAGGATCTCATGGCTGGTGCCAGGTCAGGGAGTTCATGCCAAGGTATCAGATATTAGGGTTTCCTCTCTTCTGGCCAGGTAGGATTTTTAACAGCCACATTCTGTTTTTCATGCCTCATACTGAATGCGAATTTTGGTTGTAATTGTTCTGTTCATGTACCAACATTGTAGGGGTTGATATCATTTAGCTTGAGACTGAATAAACCTGTAAGGAATTGATCTAATGAGAAAGTTGAAACAGATTTTATCTAGAGAAAGTTCAGGCTTCTCTCCGTGGAGATGTGTGCACAAATTTCATGCTGACGGTCCAACATCATGCATGGGCAGTGGTTAGCCTGTTTGGAGACTGTGACCAGGAAATTGAAACATTTGATGTCATTTCCCTAACAGCATGACCTTTAGCTTGATCTGTCTCAGAGCAACAGGGAACTATGGGACATATCTGCATTTATCCAGGGTGTTCTTGACGGTTCTGGTTGATGAGCTTCCCTCTTCAAATTAAGAACAAAAGAAAGCCACTGTCAGCACTTTGTGTCAGCCTCGTTCTTACAGCTTGGATTTTTTTTTCTGATTCCTGGAGGAGCTACAGTTATGTGTAGTCATGAAAGACAACAGAAGAAGAATGAACTACTTACCTGTTATTTTTTAAACTTTTTATTGGTACACTGTAGTCATACATCTTAATGGCATAAGAGATGGTAGAGGCACACATGCACACATCACTCATTTAGCCCTTCCCCAATACCCAGTCCATTCCCTCTCCCTCCTTTTATCTCATGTTTGGATTAGTGTAGGGGTTGCCTGTGAATTTTTTCTTTTTGCTTGTGAATTTTTGACAAAATAAAAAAGTTAATCCCTATTTGTTCAGATACTTGTGAGATCCTTTCCCTATGGCTTGAGGTTGAAAGCACCATTCTCCGACACACATGAAATAAAAAGAGAATCCATCCCTGACAAAGGCAGTCCTCAGCTCAATCTTTCTAGCTTAACCTGGATTCGTTGAGAAACAAAATCTTCTGAAAATATCCTTCAGTTGTTTCTTTCTCAGAAGCCTGATATTCATGTCTGTACTACTTGTTCAGTCCAATAACTTTCAAACTGAGCTATCTGAAAGCAGTGTATTTTGAGGCTGGGTTTATCACTGCAATAGCTGGAAGAAACTTTCAACAACAAGAATGATTCAAACAAATAAGAACCTTTTGAAGGTATGCTCATGATACAAATCAACAGTAAAAATACAGGGGCATATCCATTAAAATGTCTGAAATCTAAAAGACTAATGCTGTTAAATGTTGGTGGGAGTCATAAGCAACTAAAACTGTCATATGTTGTTGATGCAACAGAAAATAGTATAAATATTTAGAAAAAATATGACTTTTCTTATATAAATATTATATAGATGTATAATATATAAACAAAATTTATATAAAATATACTTTATAATATATTACAAATAGACCTACACTAAGACATGCCAACTCAATGAATGTTTGCAGAAAACAAATGAAAGAAAATGTCTACTCAGAGAATTCTATTGAAATAGGCATTGCAGCTTTATGTACTGGGTGTGACTCAGCATGAGTCAGCAGCATACAGAAGTATGTGCGTACAATTGAATCACTGCACAACAATAATACACACAATGTATTAATGCAGCAAAATGAATGAAGCCGAAGTATGTGTTATGCATAAAAGATAGGAAGACCACTTTCTATACAGTTCTATTTGTAAAAATTCCAAATAGAAGCAAATCCAACCTGTAGAAATGGAACTCAGAAATAACTGCCTCTAGGTGAAGACAAGGTTAACTGGAAACATTTATGAAACATTTCTTAAATAATGATGGCTGAAAGGCTGTATCAATTTTGAAAATTCAACACACTGTATTATTTTTATTCCTTTTACTTTAGATAAATCATACGTTTACTTAAAAAAATTATCAAACGCATAGTGCAGGATTGTCAGCATGTCATAGGTAGAGTCATTTGGCAAAGTAATTGTGGAATTAATTTACATCATTTTGAATAGTCAAATTATATGTGGGGATTATAAAAATAATGTAAATGATTAAAAACATAACAAAAATATAAAAAGAGCAACAACAACAAAAAACCCAGGCAGCATGACCCTTGCATGAGGATGAAGTTCAAATTGTGTGCCATTCAAAAGTAGAAGTAAAAGAAGAAAGAGAAAGAAGAGGAGAAAGAGGAGGAGGAAGAAGAGGAAAAGAAGGAGGAGGAAGAGGAGGAAAAGGAGAAGGAGGAGGAGGAAAAAGAGGAGGAGGAGGAGGAGGAGGAGAAGGATGTGGAGGAGGAGGAGGATGTGGAGGAGGAGGAGAATGTGGAGGAAGAGGAGGAGGAGAATTTGGAGGAGGAGGAAGAGGAGGAAAAGGATGAATTTGAAAAAAATCAACCATCTAATTAGCTTAAACCTTTCAATCATGTATAACAGCAATATGTTATTAGATTGCAAATAATAGCTAAGGGAATTATCTAGAAAGAAGCCTAAAAATATGAGATAGAAAATATGTATAAAAAAAGTCAAAAGACAAGGCTGATAGAATTAGAAGGCCAGGTAGATCCTAATTCCAGGAAGACAAAGTGGAGAGTTTAGCAGATAGATAATAATGAAGAGATAATGGCTGTGAATGGTTTAGATTCTTAAAAACTGTGAATCTTGAAATTTAGGAACTAAACTATGACCCCAGTCGCATGTATGCATTAGTGGCAAGCATGTAGGGTGATGCCCAGCTGCAAAGTATGTGGTCAGTAGAAGTGACGTTCTTTTTCTGGCCATCTGTAGTTTCCTATGGTTTAGATGGAGATTTTATTTTTGAGATGTGAAAGTATCTAGTTGGAACCTATTTTTACAGTTTAGCTGCATCAAGAATGTTCGTGGACAGCCTCAGCTACTTAGTGAGGCCCTGTGCAACTCAGTGAGACCCTGTTTCAAAATAAAGAATAAAAAATAGGGCAGGGGGTGTAGCTCAGAGGTAGAATGTCCCTGGGTTCCATCCCTAGTACCACACACACAAAAAGATGTCTATATAATTCAGCACCCAACAAACTGATATGTACATTTTAAGCACCTGTTTAGAAAAAAATAAGCCTTTATAGATATCAATGCATTCTAAAAAGGATCTAAGAGTTTATATGTAATTATTAACTTTAAATTACTATTGTATACATAATTATATTTGTATTTTCATCCCTAATTTCATTTGTGCTACTTTCTTTTATTGTTTCTAATTAAATTTGCTAGGTATTTTTCTTTCCTACTCCTTTATTTTCATTTATAAATTTTGCTAGTTTTAAATCTTTATTGGTACATTGTAATGATAGGAAGATTCATAATGGTCTACTCATCAATCTAACAATATTTTGCACATATTTTAATTGGAGATATAGAAGATCCGAATTCCATCTCTGAATACTTTTTATCATAGGTTTGTTTGATTTCTTAATAATGTCTGCTGGTATTTTATTTATGTTCTCTCTTTTGTTTTCGCTATTCAGTTTTGTAGAGGTTAACAAGGTTGTAGATAATGTGTTTTTTTAAGTTTTTCTTAATAAAATACTTATAGGCCATACACTTTTTTCCTTCCAACAAATTTTACTATTTTACATGCAGTATATTAACTACTAATCACTTCTGAGTATTATTTAGGTGCTTCATATAAAACATTGGATTCGAGAGTGATTTCCAGGGCCTTTAAAAACTCTTCAATTTAAAAACTTGTAATTTTCATTATTATTTTTCTATAACCCATGAGTTATTTAGATTTTTCTCTTTGTATTGGTATAGACAGGAGGTATATATTAAGAATACACTCTCATCTAGCTATGTATATACTTGGATGCAGCTTTCAAGCCTATCAGATCTACACTAGGGGACTGTGGATGGTTTGGTCTTGGATGATAAGAACAGATTGTATCCCTTGCTCTTATACACCAAGAGAAACATCGCCTGTGATGTGCACTGCTTTTAGGGCTCTCTAAGCTATTTTAACAGTAGAACATAACTCTACATAAGACATTGAAAGAACCTACTTTATGGAGTTTTCTAGAGTTTATTTGTTAATGTAGCACAAATCTTTCAACTTAATAATAATTTTATTTTAGTGTAATAAAATTTGTTTTTCTTTCTATGAAAACAATAGAAATCAAATAATATGAAATGTATAATAGATTCGTATTGTTTTCTCATCTATTTCGAAACCATTATACCAACATCATTCATGCACATTGAGAACTGGCCCTGCGAAAGGAGACCAGAGCCTATAAATTCAACACAGGCTGTGGAAGACCTGTGATTTGCTCAAAGAAATCCAAGTCATCTTCATTATTTATGATACATTTTGTAATATTTCAAAAAGGCCAGTGGTCTTAGATTTTTGCCAAAATTTTTAATGCAGAAGGAAGGGTTGGTGGCTCTCTAGGGAGAAAAAAAATAATCATAATGAAAATTATTTTTTTTTTGGTGGTGGTGGTACTGGGGGTAGAACCCTGAGGCTTTCTGCCTCTGGGCTATACTCCCAGACCTATTTTATATTTTGGAAACAGGGTCTCACTAAGTTGCTGAGAGCCTCACTAAGTAGCTGAGGCTGGCTTCGAACCTGCGCGATCCTTCTGTCTCAGCCTCCCAAGTGTGGGGAGTACAAGCGTGCGCCACCACGCCCGGCTGTTTAATGAAAATTCTTCCTTCATTCTCTTTAGATTGTTTGATAAAACCTGAAGGAGAAGAAAGAAAAAAATACCTTAGTGATCTCAATCTTTCTGTCAGGTGTTAAGTAAACTGTAATTACAAAATTCTTAATATAATCATTACAGTTTTAAGACCACCCCTTCCAGTTCACAGAAATATTTACTGGTGAAACTGGCACTTAAATCAATAGTTGATATGTACCAAGTCTTTATCTTTCTTTTAAAACATCTGTTTTTCTTACACAGAGTTTGAGGATATGTCTAATGCGTATTAAAATTAATTCTGAAACCATCATGAAATTCTTGCCTTTCCCAGAAAAATTTAATGTAGAGTTCAGAACAATCTGCTTTTTTTCTCTTAAGAGAATTTATAATGAGTCATTTTTCTTCTATAAAACTTATTTTCGCCTTTTTACCTTCTTTTATTACATATTGACAAACAACAAACATACATATTGATGGAGTATGAAGTGGAATTATGACTTTTTAATACAAAATTAAAATGATCAAGTCACCAGCAGTCTTCCTGGCTTCTCTCCTCGACCTTTCCTCTGGCTTCTTGGAGGCTTTAATATTATTATACTTAAATCAATGATTCACCAATGAAAGCATCAGTAGTTCTTGGAATGGCATAGCAGCATGGTTCCAATAATTTCTGATAACTATTTTGGAAATTCTTTTCTTGGAGAAAACATGATTTTGTAATTCCAATAAATTATTAGAAGATTTTTTTCAAATATGTGCACATTCCATGCATATATATATATATATATATATATATATATATAATCTCAATACTACTTATGCCATCATGATTGTGATTTTTTCTATGTGATTATTTGATTTAAAAATCTAAATTTCATGAATTTTATTTAGATAGCTTATATTCTTCTTACATAATTTTTGCTTGAAGCACTAAAAATATTGGTGATTTCATAAAGTTTGGCCTTGGGATAACTGTATGCTAATTGTAAATTTATGATTGGCATGCTTTTTGTTATTTTTAGGATATCATTCGTTACTTCTACTCCTTAGTATTTTGAATCATTATAAATTATCTGGAATGACTTTGTATCAAGAAGTGATATATCTTGGTTCAAAAGCATCAACTGCTTTAATATTGATTAATTTTCTCATATTTCAATAGAATCAAAAAATACATTTTTAGAATTTACTTAAAATTTTCTACATTCAGATGATGTGTCTTCTTCAAGATAAAGGATTTTTTTAAAACAGTTAAGTACATAGTCTCCAAAGCACGGAATATACTAAATTTGACAGCTATTTATGTTATAATTAACTAGTTTAAAAACAGGTATTTAGAAAAGTAAGGGCTCATGAATCCTGTAATTTTAGAATGAAATTTTAATAAAATGTGAAGGTATGAACTCTTACATTTTTTCAATGCCTTGCAATTTGTGTAAGATTCAAAATAATTTGATGGAGAAAACAGTCTGTGTCAAAGTTGGGTACTAAGGTTTCCCATCTTTAAGCAAGGCTACGAGGGGTTTGTTGGTACAGTCTGACAATTGAGGTAAAAACTCCTGATTTGTCTAGAGTTCCTTCTATGGCCATTTTTCTCCCTAGCTTTCAAATATTAGGAAGAGTATCAATATTTTACTTTCTATGATTGACTAATCTCATTTAGCATAATGTTCTCCAGTTCCATCTCTTTCCCTGTAAATGACAGAATTTTGTTCTTCTTTATGGCATCTATGCCTCCGGCTATACCACTCCCTGGTATCTTTCCAAAGGAGGTTGAAACTGGAAACTACAGTAACATATGAATACCCATGTTCAAAGGAGCACAATTCACAATAGCCAAACTAGGGAACTAACCTAGTTACCCATCAACAGATGAATAGATTACAAAAGTATGGGAAATACACACAATGGATTCTACTGAGCAGTAAAAAAAAAGAACAAAATTATGTCATTTCATAACAAGATAAAAGGACCTGGAGAACATTATATTGAGATTAGCCAAAGACAGAAAGAGAAGGGACATATATTTATGTTTTCTCTTATATGCTCGAGCTAGGGAGTATTTGGGATACCAGAAGGAATCCAGATAACAGAGGAGAGCTTCAGTGGAGCTAGGGAGAAAGGGTAGGGGAGAAGAAAGACTGAGGTTCGTTCATTAATGGAAATCCTACCTTTGACTATGTGTATACATGTAAATACAACATTTCCAATCAGGAAATTTAGTATTGGGAGGGAGGAAAATGAGGAGTCAGGGGTCACCAACTACTATGTGATTATATAATATGGTCAACATGATCTACATTATGATGTGAAACTATAACAGACCAATAAAAATAAAATAAAAGAATGGGTGTAAACATTAAATCATTGAAAAGAATGAATAGAAAGTAAATATTAGAAATGTAATTATGGTATAAAATATAATATTAGGTAATATTTTAAGCATGCAAAACATATGTATGAATACAGCATTTGGATTTTCCAACTTTGGTTTCCAAAGGAGCATAGTTAGCTCTCTCACAGCACAGGGTACTGCAGGTCCAAGCTGAACCCAGAACGGCACCTCTATAATCACCCCAGGTCACCATGACTCTTGTAATCAGATTGCACTTGACAAATAATGAAGAAATAAAGAGACTGGAGTTTAGTGGTGAGAAATAAGGCCAAAGGATAGAATGATGGAATCTCAGTGACTTTATTCACTCAGACTATTAGAAAATGGTTATCTCTGTTCACAGGTAATCCTCTACCTTAAGTGCTTCGTGGGTCCCTTGTAGAGGTATGGAATGGTAGAGGTCAGGCATGTATGCTCCTATCCTGCCCCAGTTATTGATCTCTGTGGGCGGGGGCTTTACTGGTGGATTTTTAAGGCTTTGGTTAAGGTTGCTTGAACAGTCAAGCTTCCTAGGTGGTCTCTTCTGCTGATGCTGACGGTTCAAGTCATCTAGCCTTGATCATGCAGGGCATAGCTGTATTCTCTGGGACAATGAATTGCCTCCCATTGAACATTTCATCCAACCCAGGCCGAGTTGTGCTATAAAAATTGATGTGCATGATTATTTTCCAGACATTATACACCTTGGCTATTGATTTTCTCTTCCAAATTAAAAAAAGAAATAAGATGGCATTGACTTGCCAAATACCTTAATTTTTAGTTCATACTCTTGATGCATTTTTAAAAATTATGCTATTGCACCGCTGTAAATCAAATGTCACTGCATCATATTTTGTGGAATATACTAAGATTTTTCTGGTGCTGTAGGTCTTTGTCAAAAAAATAAATGATGCAAGAGCTCTTGAAATAAAACATATATTTGCCATCAATTCGTGACATTTAATTAGCAGAGATGCCCCTAGAACATCTCTCAGACTAATATTTTCTCAACATCAATGCCTCTTGTCTTCATACCCAAACAATGTAGAATGTAGAAATCTTTTAACAAGGCTTTCAATCAAAGTTGATAGAGGAAGCCTCCCAAGTACTGGGGTTATAAGGGTGCTCCACCCGCCCGGCTACATATGGGCATTTTAACTCATATTGGTCATGCCTGCTCTTGCTTGAGAAGCCTATCATTTTATTCCAGATTTGTATTCATACCCTCTCACTGTTATTATCTTCCCTTTAACTGTATTGCTTATTTGTTTGTTTCCTGCATGTAATTCAATTCTTAGGTACATTTTGCACTTTTTTTTTTTTTTTTTTTGGTGGTACTGGGGTTCCTGGAAATCCTTCTACCTCCGGGCTACACTCCCAGACCTATTTTTTTTTTTAAACAGTGTCTCTTTAGCCAGTGTGGCTGGCTCCGAACCTGCGCGATCCTCCTGTCTCTGCCTCCCAAGCGCGGAGATTACAAGCGTGTGCCACGATGCCCGGCTACATTTCGCACTCTTTTATATCTGTAGAAATGAGCACAGAGGAATGATGTTTAATTAATTTAGTGGATCACTTCTATGAGAGGTATTCACAAATTTCAGATAATTTCCCCATGTCAGAGAAACCAGTTTTATCTTTTCTTACCTGCTGAATGCTACTAAGCTAATTATTGTGTCATATATTTAAATTTTCTTTTATGTTGTTCAATGACTATGTTTCCATGTAGAATTCTTATCAATTCTTCACTTATGGCCTTTCAATTTGACTGAAAATTTAATAATAAATATTTTTAAAATATCACATATTGCTTAAAATTCTATATTGAGTTTTATCCACATGATTTCTCCATTTTGTTATTATGTTATTCTTTTTTAATCTCTGGTTCCTCAAAATTGGTAGGACGGATTTTCATATTAACAATTTTTATATTTGCTGAAATACGATTTTACAATTAATTATTTGTTAGTAATACATTTATCAGTCTTATGCTCTGAATTTATCTGTAAGAACACTCCATTCGGCTTCAAATTGTCTTTATTAGAATTACTTTGGTAATAACCAAATTTATCCATTCACTTTTATCCAAAGGCAATGACCTGGGTCAGGAAGAAGCTCTAGTAGATCAGACGTCTCCCTCGTTCACTTTGCCCTGATCCACGTATGGGCTGTATTCTCCTTCACTTGAGAGCCGTTTCTTTCACTCCAAAGTCTTTATGCCTAAAACCCAACCTGCTTTCTGCTCAGCAAATAGAAGTTTACTTGTTTTTTCTTAAGCAACTCTAGTCCATCACAAACTAATTAAATTCTGACTTTAGCTCTACTTTTTGACTTCAGGATAATCCTGTTTATGTTGGATGAGTGTTGGCATTCCCGAATCTGTTCCTTCAGTAGTGCTCTAGATGTATGCTGGCATTTCCAAGTCTGTGCCTTCCACCTTGCTGTGTCTTCAGATCCTGATAGCATTCATTCCATCATGTAACTGACGGTGAAAAAACTTTGGCACTGTTAGATATGCAGACATCTCCCACTGGCTCTTAAAGTCCTTTCTTAATTCAGCTTTAAATTCACACTATCAGGTAAACTATTTATATGCAATTGTGGTTTTCCTTATTTTAGTAGACGATGTATGTCTTTGCCAAACAAAATTTGCTATAACAAACAAAGTTTGCTATAACAAAATGCCTTAGATTGATAATCTTTAAATGATAGAAACTTCCCATTCACAGTTCTGGAGAAGAAACTAAGCTAAAGGCAGCAGGAGATTCGGGGTCCCATGAGGGCTTCACAGATCCCTAACTCCCTCGAACACTTCATGGGGGCACAATCTCTTTTTGCAGGCCCACTCAACTATTTTGCCTTAGAGATGGAATCCAGATAAAGTATGAGAACTCAAGCATATAAGCTATAGCAAGGTGCTATTGTTTCTGCAATTTTAAGGGGAGGGTTACCTGCAAGAAAATTATTTGTTTATTATCTTTTCAGGAAGTATTCAATTGTTAATGAAATATTTACAAAGAGCAGTTGTTTGTAAGAAGTTGTGTAGAAACACATTTCCCATTCTTTTTCTCTTCTCTACCATTCACGCAGTTGTCACTAACATTTTAATGCTTCCTCAGCCTGACTCATCTCTCCTTTACTTCAAGAGGTGGAATATGACATGATCTACATAGCAAATTTTAAATTTGCAGAAATTCACTACTAATCAGGACATGGTAAAGAGTGACCCTCAGGCAATTCATTGACAAAGATACATGTGGAGTTTAGCATGTCTACATACAGGAAAGATGGACTTCTGTGGCTGCTACATCTCTAATTCTAATAAAGTAAGGCACTGATAGGCCAAAGGACTGCTGAACCAGGTCGGGCAGGGGGAATTTGAAAAGTGTGTAGACAGCTATATGTTTTCTCTGTCCCCAGAAGCTTGATGATGGCTGGTTCTTAATTAAAAGAAAATGAAGATAATCTTACCATTCCCTGCATAGCAGTGAGATTAGCAAGAGCTATCCTCCAGTGTTTATGTGGAGTAATTTTGGACAAAATCAGTCAGGGAGAATCTTGACTATATGGGAAAGACTGCAACATTTGTATTTTTTCTTTTAATTCTTTTAATTTAATTTTTAACCTTTTTTTCTGTTTTAAGACATCCACAGCTGACCGCATGCACATATATTTGTTTGTATTTATCTTTCTCTGGATATTATCTTCAAAGTATTTCTTTTCAAAAACTTTTTCTTACTCTGCCTTCCAAGAATAAAAGAAAAGCGATCCTGAGATCTCAACTTCTTGCCTGAAATCCCAAGTAGAGGAAGACAAACAAGAGAGATAAATAAACAAACCCAACACAAAGGAAGTCTTTCTTAAGCATCTTGCTTTTTCTCTCTGCAACTACCACTTTTAAAAAACTAGTGCATCAACCTGTGACTGTAGAGGGCATATCTGAGAGAAGAATACAGCCTCTTTCTCTGAGGTGCCCTGGCAGCTGCTGGGAGTGAAGAGCGCCTTGCTTTGTCTGAAACAAGCCTTCCATGAGCATGATTTTGAACAGGAAATTCTACTTATTCTTCAAACCTCGTTTCAGTGGTCTCTTTTAGAGAATCTTTCCTGTACCTTTCAGACCAAGTAAAAGAAAAAGACTCACTGCCTTTGCCAGTAACTTTTATTATACTACCTGCCACAAAATGTTATTTAAAAATTCATTTGGAAATTCTTTACGTCTGTTATTCATGCTGGAATAGAATCACCATGAGAAAGAAAACCATTATTATTATTTTTGCCATTTTTTCTCTCGCAGTCAAATGCAGTGTCTTTAATAACATATGACCCCAAAATAATTTTATCCAATTTTCCCCACTGCAGGACTATTTATAAAAATGGAAGGAACGTGTCTCTTATGCATAGCTCTGGCAGGTGGAGCACATCATCATCGCCATTCTACCATCAGAAGCGCCTGCTTTCAGGAATGTGAATCACTCATTCACAAACAATGGACCCATAATGTTTTTAACCCAATCCTTTTTTGTTGTTTTGTTTTGTTTTGGGGGGGGAGTAAAAAGATGTTCCCGGGGGTGAATAATGCTAAGTAATCAGGATATTTTTTCCCTAAAATTCCATTCACATTAGTGAATGAGTATCATTAAATTCAAGTAGTATTGAAGAAGGCTAGAAGCAGCAGAGTATTCTCAGATACTGAAAAAGAAAAGGTGATGTTAATTCCTGAGTTTCAGGATGGAAGTGACTGTCTGCTTTCTGAAATAGTTTTCACTGTAGGATTCCAAGGGGGGAAAAAAAAAAACCACAAAACTTCCTGTGCTTTTCTCTCACAGTCCTGTGGGGTGAAGTGCAGCCCAGAGGATGGCCTGTTTTCTTCTTTAGCTGGGGGTGCTCTGGGGGTGTGCACAGAGAAAGGGGAACCGCCAAGGCAAACAAATAAAGTCAAGCTTGTTAATCAGAAGAGGCTCAAGATATCTTATAGAAAAGGCTCTTAAAAACAGATTATATATATATATATATATATATATATATATATACACACACCACACACATACACACACACACACACACACACACACATTTACAGAGATGTACAGCAAGATAGGTAGGTAGGTAGTAGGTAGGTAGATATATATAGGGAGATAAATAAATTGATAGATAAACACATACATAGAAATACATGGCTACATAGAAAGATAAGGAGATGATGATCTATAGATATAGATAAACCATAATTACTTTATTTCCTACATTAGATTGACTTTATATTTTTTTTAAACTGACTTTTTAAAATTATAAATGTAGCTGCAAAGTCTCTGGTCTAATTTCCAGGTCATTGATTCATCTTGAATTGAATCCTGTTCAGGGTATTAAAGTGTAGTTTATTCCATTTTTTGCATATGGATAACTAGTTTTGCCAATATGATTTGTTGAAATGACTATCTTTATTCTGGGGTATGTTTTTGGCACCTTTATACAAAATTAATTGGCTGTACCTCTGTGGATTTGTTTCTGAGTCTTCTGTTCAGTTGGTTTCTGTCTTGGTTTTTGTGCCAGATCATGCTGTTTTTATTACTATGGAAGTATTTTTATTATTATGTAGTATGGAAGAAAGTCAGATATTGTGATGCTTCCTACTTGATTCTTGTTGCTGAGAATTATTGTTGCTATTCTGGGTTTTTATTTTTTATTTTTTGTTGTTGTTCGAAATAACTTTAAGAACTGATTTTTCTATATATGTGAAGAATTACCCAGCAATATCATTCTTTGGTATCTACCCTAAAGAATGGAAAACAAATTACCAAATATATTTCTAACTGCACCATTTGCAACTGACAAATTATGGAACCAACTGTGATGTCCATCACCAGATGGATGGATTACTAAACTATGGGATATATACACAATGGAATTCTACTAAACTATAAAGAAGAACAAAATAATGACATTTTCAGCTAAATAGATAGAACTGGAGATCATTATGCCGAGTGAGATTAGCCAGTCACAAAAAGTGAAAGGTCAGATGTGTTCCCTCATATGTGGAAGCTAGAGAAATACTGGGACATAGGAAGGAGTCCAGATAAAGGAAGAAACATGAGTTGAGTGAAGAAGAGGACTTAGCTAAGAAAGATGGGACAGGGGAGAAAAACTTGAAGAGAGAGAAACCTCCATTGCCATGAGGTACGTGCACAAACTTATCAAATCCAGTGACTGGAAGGTGGGAGGGGAGAGCGTAGGGTAGAAATGTAGGGAGGGCTCAAAGAGCGCTGTGTGCATGCATGCCTCTGTCATCCTGAGCCTCAACAACATATACGATTACGGTGCACCGATTATGCATTTAAAAGACAAAAATAAATAAAACTAGGCGTGTGAGTGAGGGATCTGTGAGGCCCCAGTCAACTGTATCTTTGGATTGGGCAAACAGTTGTAGGTATCTAATTTTCCCTGATAATATCTTCATGGAGCAGTAGTATGATTTCCTGCATTTTTCCTAGAAATGTGCACTCTACTCACAGAAACCAATAGGAGTTCTTGTATCTGCTTCTAGGTAATCTTTGTCCCATATAGGAATTATGCATTATAAATAATTATAGAGCCGGGTGTTGTGGCGCACGCTTGTAATCCCCGCGCTTGGGAGGCAGAGACAGGAGGATCGTGCAGGTTCGAAGCCAGCCATGTTCACTGGCTTAGGAGACCTTGTTTCCAAATAAAAATGTAAAAATAGGTCTGGGAGTGTATCCCAGAGGTAGAAGGGCTTCCAGGAACCCCAGTACCACCAAAAAATAAAATAAAATAAAATGTAATTATAGTTAGACTAATGATTAAAATGATATTAATTAGAAACTTGGTTGAGTCTATTCTAATAGACTTATGGATTAATAAGTATTAATCTAATACTTATGGATTAATCACCTAAAATCACCAAAGAGAGAAGACTCAGTAACTAGAATTTCCCCCTGAACACAAACCTACAAATCTACCTAGTCAGAACCAGATAGAGTGAAAACCATCATGTAGAGGCTTCTGGATTTTTAATGCTAAAGACTTTTAGCAAAAGCCATTTAAGAGGCAAAAATTTTATTCACATAAAGTCCCATTATTCCTTCAAGTTTTCTGTGTGATTTGAGTTAAAGATAGGATTTTTTTAAAGCTATGGCTCTGGCTGATGGCAGTAAATTACTGCTCAAAGATGAAAACTATTACCAACTTTCTTTTTTTATTCCACTGAATATTTTTGAAAAAAAAGCATTTAAAAAAACTACAAGAAAGACAGTTCTCAGAATGAAGGAGAGCATTCATTTCTTCCATCCCTGGATGCTCCTGAAAAGATTCTTGGAAGAATGGCCATCTCTTTTACCTTTTGGTATTCTTTTCCAATCATGGAGACATTTAGGCTAAATTTAAATCTTATCTTGCTCAGAGACTCACTTTTATTTTTCTATATGCAGATCAGATTTTAAAATTCTCTCTCCTTTTTTTAGAGAAGGCTATTGCAACATGGTAAAATTAATTTGTAGATTCACTGAGACCAGCTCTTGCTTTCTTTGTACTTTAACCTCATCGATTGGCACCAGGCAAAGCCAGGTATATGCTTATAAGATCTGTTGCTTGAGGACCTATTGCATGCAGCCCTCACTCCAGTGGCGGGTCATACATAAAGGAGTCTCTGCCCAGATGGAGATGGGCAGCAGGTAGCTACATTAAATACTATGCTTGGAGGATATAAATAAAAAAACAGGTGCAATTCATAGAAGAGGAATTAAAAAACTGAATACAGTTTTTAAAAAATGTAGATAGGGCAGAGCTCCCAGAAAGGTGGCATTAGATTATGCACTTAAAGAAGGAGAACATAGACACTTCACAAAAGAAATTCAAATGGCCAATAAATGGATGAAAAAAAAATATTCAACATCATTAGCAATCAGAGAGATGGAAATCAAAACTGCCCTGAGGCTGGGCATAGTGGCACACACTTGTAATCCCCGGGCTTGGGAGGTGGAGACAGGAGGATCGCACAGGTTTGAAGCCAGCCTCTCTGGCTTAAGAGACCCTGTGTCCAAATAAAAATATAAAATAGGTCTAGGAGTGTAGCTTGGAGGTAGAAGGGTTTCCAGGAACCCAAGTGCCACACACACACACACACACACACACACACACACAAAAAAAAAAAAAAAAAAAAAAAAAAAAAAAAAAAAAAAAAAAAAACTACCCTGAGATTTCATCTAATTCCAAGTAGAATGGCAATGATTTCAAACACAAACAACAAATGCTGGAGAGGATGTGGAGAAGTGGAAACTCTTACACATTGTTGGTGGGATCGTATATTAATATAACCACTTTGGGAAAAAGTATGGAGGATTCTCAGAAGAATGGGAATGAACCTACCATATGATCCAGCAACACCACTTCTGGGTATCTACTCAAAAGAATGGAAACCAAACTACCAAACTAATGCATGTGCATCTGTGTTCATAGCTGCACATTTCCCCATTGTCAGACAATGGAACCAGGCAAGGTGTCCATCAACAGATGAATGGATTACAAAATTACGAGATATGTACACAATGGAATTTTCCTCATCCATAAAGAAAAAACACAATTACATAATTTACAAGGAAATGGATGGAACTGGAGAACCTTATGCTAAGTGAGATTAGTCAGTCACAAAAAATATGAAATTGGATGTTCTCCCCAATATGCAGAAGCTAGGGAGAAAATGGGTCATAAGAGGACTCTAGAAGAAAAAGGAGATACTGTAAATGAGCAAATAAGGTGACTTAGATGAGGGGATGGGAGAGGATAAGAGGGAACTTCTCTAAGGAACATGATGTACATTAATAAATCTATCAATGTCAATCACTAAGCCAAACATAAGAAGGAGGAGGGGGGAGAGAATGAGGCAGGAATTAGGGAAGGGCTAATTGGGCGATGTGTGCATGTATGTCTCCACCATCTTGTATCCCATGAAGATGTATGACTACGATACATCACTGAAATTTTTTTTTTAAAAAAGGAGACAACCAAGCTTGGAGCTATCAAAGGTCACCAGCTTTACAACAATGTGTATTTACGGTGTGCCTAAGACAGCAAGGGAACAGATGTGTCTAGTGAGAGCTTAGCTGCTGGAGAAACAGTTGAGATGAAATGGGGTGGAGATACGGTGACAGTTGGCTTCCGTGGTGAGGCCTGTGGCCTTTATTCTCAGTTAAATGAGAAGCCATTTCAGAACTTTGAAGAAAGGACTGACATGGAATTGATTTATGTTTTAAAATCTCAGAGAATACTGTGTATGTGATGTGCATGCCCATAAAAGGAGAATGGGTAACCAGAAAGAGGCTCTGTAGAGAATTCACAGCAGACAGTGATGAATGAGACTGGAGTCGTGGCCAGGGTCCCAGACAAGGCAGAACTGAAATCCTGAGACAGGAGACATTTTGGTGGGAGAAGCAAAAGCCTATTCTGACGGCTTTGCACTTGCAGAATGAGAGACAGTGATGGGCCAGTCCTGACGCCGATGTCATAGGTGTGTGCACAGGACAGGGGAGCCCTGGGGGTGCAAGCTGGGTGGTGATGGTGAGAGAAGGAGCACTGGGCTGTGATCAGAAGTGCTGCTTTGATGAGCTGTTTATGTACCATGGAAGCGTTAAGCCAGGCATTGGATTTGACTGCTGCATCTCAGGGAGAACTCTAGGATTTATATATGAATTATGCAGTCGAGAGAAAAAGCTAGACATTGGAAAGAAAAGCAAAAACATTATCTAAATTGTGGAAGAGGTAGATATCCAGTTATACTTCATCTTATTGGAAAACAAGAGAAGGGTAAATGTAGTGGGGATAGAAAAGAGATTAAACACGTTGTTCTTGGATTCATAATCCTTATTCTCTCATAACATTTGCCTTTGAAATGTATTTTTAAGTGTTCAAAAACCAGAAATAATTTTTGGTAATTGCATAATCATATGCTATTCAGAATTTGCAAATGAGAATCATTTTTACCAGTGAAAATTCTAAATACTTAAAGTGAGTTTGAGTTTGCAGTTTTCCTCACACATTACTTACTTCAAAAGTTTTCCAAGCTAAGCCGTGTGATCTTTCTTCAATTGATATAGACTGTTTTATTAGTCTGTTAAGATAAAATAAAGTTTCAGATTTAAAAGAAATAAGAATATGTTCGATTCTGAGCTAAATATGCATGAACATGGCCCAGGAACATGAATTCAGTATCCTCTAAATGATAGTTCAGTCCTGAGAGAGTTTATGTGAATAGTTATTACCATAAAACAAAGAAATCGTAATTCATCTGGTAATTACCTTGGTGGGGACACTAGATAAACAACTGAAAACAAAGTAGGAAAATGTTCTTGTTATGGGTTTCAGATGTTATAGTATTCTTGGTTTTAGGATTGTTAGAGAATAGACTTCTGCCTATCTGAGGGACATATTCCAAGAGGTTTTCCTAACAGTCAAGAAAATCTAAGTCAAATACAAAAGGTAAATTGAGAGTCTATTAAAACACCTAAGATATCTCAAGATGACTTTGTCTCAGAAAGATCTTCCTCTGGAAGATCTTTACCATAGATTCAGCTTCTTCTGAAGACTTTAGCACCATATGATCATAAATGCATACTCTATTCATCTAACATGAGTAGTTTCTGCTGCAGAATCTGACCAGAAAGAATGCATCTGGTGAGCCTAAAGCATTAAAGAGAAAATAGTAAGTATGGTAGACTCACACTTGTGGATTGTATAATTTAAAAGAATTGCTGATGCGTCACTGGATTGCATACAACGGGGCACTATAAACCTAGAAGTGTTTATCCTAAGCAAGCACTCCAAGTCTGTACTCTGCCCCGCAAACACCGCCAAAGGGAGGATTGAACAGCCACTGAATCTGTGCCTCCTAAGAACAAAAATACCTTCTAAACTCTGCATCATTTCCCTCAGTGGCTTTTTCCATGTGTCAGAGTTCTGTGGTTTCCAAAGCACAGAGACCCCCTTCTGAGATTCATCTTGAAATCACTGCTGGAACGTGCTTGGAGCCTTCAGAGGTGCATCAAGAAGCAGCTGGGACAGTGGAGTCCAAAGGGCTGAGACACTGTGTCCCAAGGCCAGCTCGCTCAAGGACGGTCCTCAATGGCGGTGATGCACCTTTTAATGCAGAGCAGACGTCCTTGCATCTGCAAAGAGCTGAGTGCTCAAAATTTTCTTTGAGCAGAATGTTTGAAATCATGCAAACTGGAGGGGCAAATAAGGCAAAACCATTCTCCATGTGTAGAGAAATCAGCAGAAGCTTTCAAACACGGAGTTATGAAACGACACAGCTGGGATTCTTTCAAAGCTGTGCGTCAAATCATTACAGGAACAGAGGACTGGAGATGGGGATTCGCTGCTTCCTGCTACATTTCTCTGAAAAGCCCTTAAAGGGAACTGACTGGCCGCCTTCAAATTCTGGAGAGAAACGCCAACACTCCGCATTACTATTCAAGCTGGAATTTCTCTCCTTCTACCGCGATGTTGGCCTTTAATATCAGTCAGAATCACCGTTAAGATGAAGCCACTTAACCAAATTATGACCTTTCAAGGCCCTTATGGGGCCCAGTGAGATGGGAAACACGGCAAAATCGCAGGATGGAAAGAGGCCATAATTTCAGCCCAAACAACTTCAATTAGAATGCTTGTTTTGCAGGTTTCTAGTGAATAAATTTTCACACTTTAAATACAGAAATGGTGAGACTACCTAAAATGTATAGGATCCTTATAATGAGTGAGAAAACATTTGTAACTGATGTCCATGATCCTCAAGTAGGTTTGGAGAAAAGCAGCAAGATCAAAAAAGAATAAATGCACTGTATACATTTTTTATCTGCGTAAAACTGAGTAAAAATTTTGAACTCATAACTGGGGAAGATGGAATAGGACTATTTTAGAATTATCTGCATATAACACAAGTAAACTTATTTTAACATATTATCATACTATTTTATACACAGAGTAAATAATTAAGGAGACATATAATGAAATAGTAAGAATTTTTAATTCATCTTCTCCATCTCTTCCAGACATTTAAGCCTAAATGAGCTTTAAATATAGTTACCCATTTTTAAAGTGTTTACTTTCTAGTTCACCTTTTAAAAATATGTGAAAATAATCCTATTCATAAATAATGCACTACAAAAAACACATAAAAAGAACCATAAAATCCCTATACAAAAAACAAAATGGTCAAAGCAAAAATATTACAATAGTATATTAAAATAAAGTAACTGACTAATAAATAGACTTTTTCAGTCTTGAAAACTCTAATTAAAGCCATTTGATTTAATTGTGATAATTATATATAGCTGTTATTTATATAAATATCATATAGTATATAGTGTATATACACAGATACATAATCACACATACATATACAAAATGCTATAGTATTTTCACTTTTTAGTAATATTGATTAGAAAAACATTCTGGGAAAACAGCTGAATTATAGATACCAATACTACTGTTAATATCCATGCAATATTATTGAATGGCATGGGATGAAATAAATCAACCAGCCACTTTTCTAAAATTATCATTTTTGTGTATGTGTTTGTAATTTTTATTTAGCTAAAAATATCTTAAAATAAAAGAGTAAATGAGTCTTGAGTTTTGGCTAAAACAAAAAAATAATAATAATTTGCCCTAATTGCTATTAAGTAAACTCAGAAAACACAAATAAGTTATATTTTTCTTCAACTTTCATATTCTAAAATCACAGATTCATATTTAGGACTCTATATTCTAATATAATTTTCACTTATCAACTATGTTGTTTCAGAGACAGTGTTAGAAGCATTTGTATTCAGTGTCCAGACTTTTCTAATGGTCTGATCCCCTTTTAATTTAATTCTTTATGATTGAGGAAGTGAAGTCTCAAATGATAGAACTATTTTTCAAACACTTGAACATTTGGGATTTGAAAACCTTTGAAATTTTTTCTGTCTCCCCATATTTTAGACATACTATTTAAAAGTATGAGTTATCATACTATCTATAATCATTAATATATATATTTTTAGAATAAGGGAAGGAACCTAAGGATCATGATATAATACACTTACTTGAAATTTATCCACTAGAATTAGTTGGAAAAGACGAGTTAGAATGCATACAAACAATTTGAAGACTGAAATCCGAATTTAATAAAGTATCCATGTTTCATCATAGAAATATGGGAAGCAGTGCTAAAATACAAAGTCAGAAGGACTTTCGTTTCTCTCATTCTTGTCCTTACTAATCATGTAGGTCCTGGGTGCTTGTCATCCTCATCAGCCTCCGAGTGACTGGGGTGTTACCTTCTGCCTTTCCCATGCACCGCTTATCAGATGTCCATCTGTGGCTTCCCACCACTTCTCTGCAGTTGTCCTTGTTACCGTGGTAATAAGCCACAAATTGTTTGCTGAGAATTATTAACTCTTGTTGGAGGACCGATGCTCTAATTAAGCTGGTGATTAAATGATTTTGTTGGCACCCTTGCCCACCGAAGTCTTCCGCATAAAAGAGTCACTGGAAGTTCAATACACTGGACGCATCTGTGCTAAGGCATCCAGCAACTCTCCTCATTTCTACTCATCTCAACTGGCATACGTCTCCTCCCACAAGCTTAACACAACTGCAACCCTTGTGGAGAAGACAAAGGAAGAAAGTTGTAAAGTCTTTTGTTTCAAGTACTACGAAGCCAAACAAAACACAGAAGTAAAGAAAAAAGCAAACAGCCCACTATGATGGCAATTTATTTCAGAGAAACGTTTGCTCTTACAAATTCCTACAGGTCCGAGTAAGGAATATGCCGGCAGAGGTTGTTTACTGCTTCTCAAACAACCTGAAGTGGAGGGTGTGTACTATCTTCTTCTTAATGTCTGTCTATCGTGGCCAAATATCTTTGAAAAACACAAATGACAATGAAAATAAAAATAATAAAGGGCATAAATTCCTGAATTTATTAGGGGATGCAAGAGATAGAAACTTACCTTGCAATGATTTTTAAACTTTCCAAATGCTTTACTACTAATTTCTCTCTTTCTGTAATTACAGACGAGAGGCAAATTTTGTGGCTCTTCACTTGTGCAAATTACATTGTGAAGAGCAATGGTAAAATTTTCTCCAAGGAGCCTCAGTCAAAGTAGATCAGTACGGATTGGCAATCGATCAGCAGTAGGAATTCCTAACATTCTTATAAAATGACCATGCATAACTAACTAGACATATTCTTAAACACATCACAACTTTACCTCTGAAGAATAAATTGAGTGTCTAAGGGATGGAGTATGACTTTATTCTTGGGAAAGGGTAGTAGATTGTCTCTAATAATTTGAAAATGATAGCTAAAGAATGGAAAATTTGTATTGGTTATCATTATTGGCATTGTGACTTTGAATTGACATCACACAAGCAGTGAAATCCACATACCAGCGCACTTAATTATGCTTCTAGACATCGTTGCTAAGTAATTTCACTTTCTGGTGAACCACAAGATGAATTATTAGATACAGTTAGCCCCCAGATAACTTATAGATTTTATATATTTTATGCACTTGCTGGAAAAAAGCCAATTAAATATTGGATGACATCTGCCAAAATATGTCTTATGTTTTAAATATATTTGACATTGTGCCATTCTGTCTGCAATTAGTAAGGTTGCAGAGATAATTTTCCTTTGAGTCTTTTACAATATGAAAATAAACCTTTATACTTAGCTTTGAAGCAAATCCATATAATTTTCTACCTTATAGTAAGAAAAAGTCCATTCTATGCTATGGAATTTATTTCATTATTTTATACATAAGCTATGAAAATGTGAAGAAAGTATAAAGTTGAATACAATGCATTGAGCTAAATATATTATCATACATTTCAGACTATTAATTCTGACCTCTTTTATTTAAGACAACCTTTATAAAATTAAGATGCAAATCATTTATCTGAATAAAAATAATTTAGGGGATCATCTTGATTTTTGAAACTTTATTTATTTTTTTTGTGACATCTGAGTTAAAATTTGAATGATGGGTGTTCATTTTGACCTTACAAATTTCTCACAGTGTGATAGGGATTATAGCTGTGATCATAGGATAAAGGTGAGTCCAGATCTTTCTTTTCCATGAGGAAAACTTTCACCCAACAACCATACCGATGGTTGACCGAGGATGAAGCTGTCTTATGTTGCAATATGAGTTGAATCAGTGGTGCTAGTTTGGTAGCAAAGGATGTGAGGTTTTGTCTGAAGACACAGACTGGTTGACATTGTGGGTCAAGCCATGAGATGGTGGCTTTGGCCTATTAAAGCCTCACCTACAAAGGACCTTGGGACTCAGTCAGACACACATGCACATGGGAGAAAGTGTTCCACAAATGAGTTATTTTATTTTAAATTTTCTAATTTTACAATTTGTTTATGTGGTGCCAGTGATTTAAAACCACTTGTTTTGTATGAGGTTCCTTTATCTAATTTCTCTCATTATGTGTGTTAAAAGAAACGATGCATTGTAGTCACCACATAAAAAATAGAAGGCACTTGAATTTTTCTGAAATGGTAAAGCCACAGAAAGAATATATCTTGCTCATTGAACAACATCTGGGCTCTGATACTTTACATACTAAGTTCACATTATGTTAGATTCAGCAAATTGGCCTTGGGAAGCAGGAGATAACTCTAGAACCTAGAAATAGTTGCTTCTATTTTTGCAAACACAAATCCTGTGTGTATGTCACTTAGCTTAGCCTTGGTTCTGCAGAAAGCAGAGACTGCTTTATTATTATTTATTATGCAGAGAAGCATTATTGAGAACTATATTCCCAGGAAGCTGGAGGAAACAAAGAGAGAAGCAGGAAAAGAAAGCAATACCCTTCTGCAAAGGATCCTTAAGCTTACCACTGCTAACTGCACCTGGCTTTTGGTTCTCTAGCATGTTCTCAGGCAAGCTGCATTAACAGCATCTTAAGAACATGTGTAGAGGCAGAAAGAAAGGGACGGTAATTTATTCACCCTGCAGACATCCATCCATCAGAAATGTGACCCATGTGGTAGCCCATTTGGGAATGCACTGCCCCTCGCCACAATCTCCAGGAACGTACGGCAGCTTCTGAAACAAGAGACAAACTCAAGTGTTTATGAAATATCTTAGATGCAATTGTAATAACACTATTCAACACTAAATTGTTATCAAGATATAACACGAAAGATAATGAGTGTTTATTTAATTATTTTACAGCTATTTGTAAAATAACTGTATAATCTCTGCATATTCATCAATACTGCTTCATTTGCACATCAAAGAGAGATACTCTGTACAGAGTACTAGATTCAAATGTGTATATTTAACCTTTAGTATTCTATCTATGGTGGAATTCAGCATACAGATGAGGTAGAGTGAGGATCCAGAAATTCTGCACTAATACTCAGTGAAACAGAGGATGGGTTTCTGCATGAAATCAATAAATGATAAGTAGACAGCAATACTACATGAAAACAAAAAAAGCTTAACTAAACATACTAATGAATTTAATTTTGTTGTGATGTGAAATAGGCTATGAGTTAATACCCCTTCTCTATTAATTAATTACAAACAAATGAAAGTGGACAAATTTTCTTGGCTATGCCGGATGCCTGATTTTCCAGGGCCAGAGTCCTTCTGTGCACTGGACAGGCTGCTCCTCATCGGTGGTCAGAGAGAGGAGGCCATCAGCAGAGGACATGTCGGATGCTGATTCTGGAAGATTGCTGAGGTTGAGTGTGGGCCAGGAACCACATTTTCAAGGGGATTTTGCCCAGGACTTCAGCATGTCACCCAGGTTCACAGAAAGCTCCTTCAGGCAGAGGAAGGAAATGAGCAACCACTATGATTGCTATGCCCAGAGATTTTCCCACAACAAATGCCTCTCCAGTGAAAAATACCCAATTTTAAACTTTCTCTATGCAAGAGAAAGAAATTTCTTTTTTCTTGCCTGCCTGCCTCAGCAGAATGGTATGTGTGAGTGTGTGTGTGTGTGTGTGTGTGTGTGTGTGTGTGTGTGTGTGTGTGTCTGGGTGCACATAAGCATTATACTACTGGAGAAACTTCTGTGGAAGCCACAGGTCAGATACGCAGAGCAACTAAAAGATTGAGGTTCAATCATAATATTCCTGAGTGCCTCTGCCTGGCCACACCTTTACATCTCACCAACAGGCCTGCAGTGTAATAATAGTAGATTAAAACCCTATAAGCAGACTCTCTCTCTCTCTCTCTCTCTCTCTCTCTCTCTCTCTCTCTCTCTCTCTCTCTCTCCTTGAAAGCACTTAAAGAACTCAAAGTCAAGAGGGAAGAAAATATACACACTAGGGGAACTCAAGACCTTTGGCCCCTACAGCAACAACAAACATTAAAGACAGATCAACTGCTGGCAAGACTTATCTAAGTTCAAACTCTAAAATCAATCAGCCTCAGTTCCTATTTTCCTACATATTAGGTCCAGCTAACAACAGAAACCCACAAAGACATACAAAGCCAAGTGAAAAGCATTCTGAAGAGAGAATTCCATCATCAAAACAAGATGCACTTATGATACAAATGCTGGAGAAAAAAAGAATTTATCGGTGATTATTATGTCAGAGATTCTAATAAAACCAACATTTAAAGAAGGGGAGAAAGCAAGCAGAAAATTTACATAGCAAAATAATATGGTAAAGGCATCAATTATTTACTACTTATTTTATAAATAAAATACAACACCAATCCAAATCCCAACAAGGTATTTTGTAGATGCTGAAAATGTTATTGTAAAGCTTCTGTGTAGGAGAAATAGATCCAGCCTTGTCTACAAATTACTGAAGAAGAAAAAAATAAATAGGATATTAGGATGGGATATGTTCCCAAATCTCAAGATGTTTTATAAAGCTAGAGTAATAAAAAGAGCAAAGCTTCCATGCAATAACTGGCACATAGATTAATAGGACAAAGAACCCAGAAAGGAACCCACACAAATAGAGTGAACTGAGAGTTGATTCATGAAAAGAAGCATTGAAGGAAGTATAAATATTTTCAACAAATGGCTCACCAGAAAATGAACAGCAACAACAAAAAATTAAACCCAATATTACATAACTAACAAATATGTCTAAATAAATTATAATCCCAAATATAAAACATAAAATATTTTAAATCTTGGAGAAAACATAGTAAAACCTATGTATGACCTTATGTGAAGTGATTGTGTGTTTTTTTTTTTTTACTTTTTGATTTTTTTTTTTTTTTGGTGGCACTGGGGTTCCTCGGAAACCCTTTTACCTCCAGTCTACACTCTCAGACCTATTTTATATTTTTATTTGGAAACAGGATCTCTTAACCCAGTGCGGCTGGCTTCAAACCTGTGTGATCCTCCTGTTTCTGCCTCTCGAGTGTGGGGATTACAAGTGTGCACCATCATGCCAGGCTACTTTTTGAATTTTTGAATACCAAGACCATGATCAATGAAAAGAAAGTTTATGAAATGGACAACACTAATATTATATAAACTACTAGCCTATGAAAACATTAATATACTTGCATTCAAGCCACAGACTGCATGAAGATAGCTTCAGAATTCTATTAATGGTCTTGTTTCCATAGTACATGAAGAACCCTTAACCTTCAACAAAGAGAAAACAGAGCATGTAATTAAAAACTGTGCTGAAGATCTGCACAGAGCAGGACATGGCAACATTTTCTTTTAATCCCAGTGCTTGAAGGGCTGAATCGGTTTCATGGCTAGCCTCAGCCACTTAGTAAAACCCTCAACAACTTAGTGAGGCATTGTTTCAAACTATAAAATAAGGTTGACGGCATAGCTCAGTGGTAGAATATCACTGATTTCAATCTCAGCACCATACACTCACGCAAAATTTCTAAACAATGTAGGCAACAGAATAAAGTTGTAATTAAAGGATAATTAAATATGGAATAAATACCCACACATAAATGAATGATAGTAGTCAATAAGCAAATGGGGAGAGAAGAGATGAATTTCCTGAGAAGAATTCCAAGTAATTTATGGAGATTCTAGCATCCTGTTCTTATGAGGTAGAGTGTCTTTTACACTCCTACACAGTGAGGTCCTTCTAGCAAGCACAGACAGACAGAGCACCTTGAAGAAACATCTGGTGACAGTACACACGCCTGCATCCTCTGGTGACCAAAGGCAAGAGGAGTAGTGAGGTTGTGCTGCCTATTCCCTACCCTGGCTGCGAGGACTAAAAGATTTTATCCCCTGTGTTTTCCTAAAAACAGAGCATCTAATTAAAAACTGTGCTGAAGATCTGCACAGAGCAGGCCATGGCGACTTATTCTTTTAATCCCAGTGCCAATCCGATTATTAGAAAAAAACATCAGGAAAATCCATCTATGGGCCATTCTAAGAAATACCTGATCAATACTTTTCCAGAATATCTATGTCATTAAAAAAGGGAAACAGGCAAACAAAGTGTATTTTAAGAAGGAAGTTTATGTAATATATCATTAAAATTTTTGACTAGTGATGATATCTATTTGATAATAAAGGTACACTATAGTCGAGGAGGAGGGAGAGGAGAAAGAAGAGGAGGGGAAGAAGGAGGAGAAGGAGGAGGAGGAGTAGAAGAAGGAAGAGGAAGAGGAGGACAAGAAGGAAGAGGAAACATCTGTGCAATAGCCAAGAGTTAACCAAGGAAATTAATTCACATGATAGAACATTAGGTAACAAAGAAATTTAATAAAATATTGGTATTAATTAAGAAACATATGCCAATATTAGATCGTGTTGTGTAAGAAAGGTAATCTATTGCTATGTTAGATATCAATAACATGAAAAATTGTATGGGTTTATTCAGACTCATTGTCATTCTCTGTTTAAAAAGCTAAAGCATTTTGTAAATTAAAGTCTGTTGAAGAGTAAGAATGTGGACTCTGTACATTGTATTTTGCAGGCCAAGATTTTGAGTGTTAGAATCGAATTTGTTGCCAGCTGTCCAGTAAGTACCTACTTATGAAGCTTTATAAGACATTGTATTCTTTGTCTTCTAAAGGATGTGGATGTGTATAAAAACTGAAATTGTTTCTTCTATATTTAATATGAAAACTTTTTAAGAATACACAAATTTCTATTTCTGTTTTATTTACCTAATATGCAAACACCTTTGTGTGTAGGCTCAAAAGGCTACAATCCATTTTAGAAATAATAATCAATTTCTATAAGTTAGAAATTTAAGTAATTATCTGGAAGTTGAAATTTAGTTAGGAAAAGGTCATAGATTAACAAATAAAGATTAAAACAAAACTAGTTAAAAATCAGTCTCCACAAAAGAATGATCACATTGGCCATGATCACATTGGCCATGTGTCCAAATAGTTTTCTGCACTGTCCAGTGAAGACAAGATGCACCATAGGACTGTGTTCTCCCATCTAGCTTTTCTACTTCACTTCTTCAAGTGGATGGAGTCTATCCTGGAGAATTAGAAAGGGCACTGTTTTATTTGCTATGGATTCATCTTGGCATGGCCAGAGCTGTCTAAGTCATGCATCATATCTGCCATAACCGGATCTGAATAGCCCTTCTCAGTTTCCCCTGCATGGTTTCCAAGCAAAGTCTAAGAAGAGGAGGCACTGGAGTGGTTCATGGACTGGAACATCATGTCAGCAATGTGCCTGACCATCTGCTCTTAGCTTGAGAGAAAGCACACAGAGTTCAGCTTGGATGAAGTCACCTTTGGCCACTTTATAAGACCCCTGTTCTTCTGACCTGAAGTACAGGGATCCACCTAGTCTTGGACCATGTTTCTGGCAGTAAGCACCCAATAAATGGAACTTTGTGCAGTACTGGATGAGTCTGAATTTCTCCTCAGTCTCACAGCACACTAGGACTGGTTTACTTTGTAAATATCATCATAGGGTCATTCAACTTGACAGTTCAATATTAAGTTTAATACCAACAAAGTTTCATCTTCAGAACAAATTTCACTTGAAATTTTTTTTTTTACTTTTTTTTGCATAGATTGACATAATATAACACAGGCTGTTCTCTATGTAGAATAAAATTACCTTATCCTCTAAAAACAGTCTGAAGTAAAGAAGTAAGCTAAAATATTTATTTCTTTTTAAAATTTTAATTGGTGCACTGTAGTCATACATCTTAATGGAGTACAGATGGCGGAGGCATACATGCACACATCAGTCATTTAGCCCTTCCCCAATTCATGCCCTATTCCCTTCCCCTCCCTCCTCATCACGTTTGGTTTAGTGATTGACTTGGGTAAGTTTATGAGTTGAAGGTAACTGATTAAGAGGCTCTGGACATAGCAAATTGCTAAATAAAACTGGTTGTGTGTCATGACCATCTATTCCACTTTGCTTGAAAAAAAAAGATTAAGCTAGTATAATTAGTCCCATGAGAAATGCAATATTTAAGACCTCATAATGAGAATAATTTTCTTTTACACAAAGGCACGGTTGTTGGACAGAGGCAAACCCATGCACCATGCATTTCACTGAGGTTCTCGTAAGCCTACATTCCTCAGGGACTACAGCAGTTTCCTACCTATACAAGAGCAACACAGGTTTTTAAAATTTCTTGTATGTTGATTCTCATTCTTCTGGGGACACTCACACTGTTTTTCCATCTATACCACTTCTGAGTATCTACCAAAAGAATTGAAAGCACATTGCAGTAGAGATGCATGGATAACCATGTGTATAGCTGCACAACCATAATTGCCGAACTATGGAACCAGACAATATGTTCATCAACAGATGAGAGGATTACAAAATTGTATAGACACAATGGAATTCTACTCAGCCATAAAGAAGAACAAAAGTATGTAATATGCAGAGAAATGGATGGAACTGGAGAATATTATGCTAAGTGAGATTATTAAGTCACAAAAAGTGAAGAGTCAGTTGCTCTCCTGCATATGCAGAAGCTAGGGAGAAATTTAGACATGGAGAAGAACTCAAGTCAAAAGAGGGGAAACATTAATAGAGTGAAGGAGGAGACCTAAGGGAGGTAGGAGGGGCAGGAAGACTTGAAGAGGGAAGCGCCTGAATGGGCATGATGTACATACAGATTTATCAAAAGCGACCACTGTGCTGAGCACCCGACGTTGGGATGGAGGGGAGGCTCACAGGTGCCATGTGTATGTATGCCTCTACCGCCCTGGACTTCATTGAGATGTATGATTACAATGCTCTAGTAAAAAACAAATTCTCCTAGTATGTGGTAGGAATTCTCACATCATAACTTTGTATAAAAATCCCAGAAACTCAGCCAAGTATTATTTCTCTCTTTTTTTTTTGCTACACTTAATATTATAACTAAAACTAATAATAATGAAATGAAACCTCAAAGTTGAACTTAAAATAAGCCAGAGCTGCCAGTCACTCCAGGATATTAAGCGTAGGTTCAGAAAAAATTTGACAACTATTTGACAGTTTGAGGTATGTCAGGGTTTAATTTAAAGGTGATAAGATGTTTCACTTTGAAATTCACACTTCGCATGGAAGAGGAGTTTGTTGTTAAATTTCTTTGTCTGTTATGCCATCCATTTGAGTCTGTTTTCCAAGAAATGGATCGATGTGCTTAGTTAAGAAAATTCTGGAAGCTTCATCATAGCTGGGAGGGTTTTTGATCCCTTTGACCTTTTGTTACTGTGCTTTAGAATAGTACCTTTACAATCAGAATGTGTCTCAGTATGTCTGTAGCAGTTTCTTTGCTCTTAAGCCAGAAAGAGGCTATTAACATTTTTCAGAGAAAATAATGTGTGGAGTAGTTACAAGAGATGCTTATGTTAATACGGACTGGTTCAGGCCTCTTTTTGTCATGAAATAATTACTGTTGCAAAATACCTGCAGGTGTTGAAAGAGCAGGATTAATTTGTAAGAGTTGAATGACATCATTTTCAAATGGCTTATTAAGTACTAATTAGATTTCAAATTGTGTGACTCTCCATATACTTATGGCAGGATGGGGAAGTTTAAACATCTGCTTTCTCTATGAGGGAGAAGAGCAAGGTTACAGTGTAATTTTCGTAGGTGACAGTTTCTGAAATGAAATCAAAATGGAGACACCCGGATTCATGCTTTCTAGAATGAAGGGTGTGTGTGAATCTTTAATTGTGTTCCCAGTGTTCTTAGCCAATTAAGCAATGTTACTAAACACTGCAATTCCTTGATCCGCTCTTTGTAATGCAAATCATTTATGTAATGAGATTACTTCAGATGTATCACCAAATGGGAACACAGTTTAACTCCTGGTCTCAAAAGATCCTCATAGGGCCCTCAACTCCATGCCTGATCACCCCACACTTTATAGAAGCCAAATGTTGTATTTATTCAATGTTAACACACTTTCTGATATCATATTAATTTTAAAAAGCTAAAATATAAATATATAAGTATACAACAAAGGACAGTATTTGTGGATGCAGTATTAAGCTCCTACAAGAATGTTTTTAAATACAATAATAATTTTACCGGTATGAAACTTAGGAAAAGAAAGAGATTTATTAGGTTTTCTTCTATGATTTCATTGGTGCGATGTAATTGTTCATCACAGTGAGACTCAAGGTGACCGATCACACATACACAGGACATTTGGAGTGTTTCCCTCTGTGCACAACCACACTCCCTCTTCTCCATCCTTAGGATGCTAGCGCATCCTTCTTGTATGGTATAGTCTTATTTGAAAACTTCCCGTCCTTGATCCTTCTTTAGTAGCTTTTTACCTATTGAAGACACCCAGATTCATTCTTAAATTCAAGGTGAAGATAATATTAGATAGGTAAAAAAAATATGTTGCATTCTGAATGAAAAAAAATATTGCTACTTTCATAAAATAAATAAATAATAAAATAGAACAGAGAAAGCCAACTGGTTGCATATCATTCACAGACCCAAACCCAAACCAAAACAAACAACAACAAAAGTGTTATCTTTATCCTTCTCAACATAGGGGTTAAAAGCACCAAAGTCAAAAGCTCCTAATCATCTACAGTGAATATCAACGCCCAAGTATTGTGTCCAACTCCCAGTGTCTGATTTCCTTCTCACCGTCTCTGCCTACACATTCTTGTTCTAGTGATATCTTTAGAACCATTTTAATGGGGCGAAGGGTAAACTCTGCACCACCAAAGACATGTTGCTCCTTCTACTCACCTGCTCTCAGAAGCTCCCCTGAGGTCAAGTGAAACCGAGGCCACAGATGAGAACTTCAGCTGCCTTCTGTAAGAACAGCATCACATGGTGAGTGTCTGGACCACCTTAACATAGGGTTTCACATTGTGTTTATCATAAAAGTTCAGCCCACTTTAGTCTACTTGTCGTAAATATTGCACTATGATGCTGTGTTCATGAAGAAGGTCCTCTGTTTGGTAGTTTGGTCTCTTTTCTTTTGGATAGACACCCAGAAGTGGAATTGCTGGATCAAATGTTAAGTTCGTTCCCATTCTTCTGAGGATCCTCCACACTGTTTTCCTAAGTGGTTGCTTTATGCTCATAGCTGTACAATTCACATTGCCAAACTATGGAACCAGCCAAGATGTCAATCAACAGATGAAAGTATCGCAAAACTGTGGTATATGTACACAATGGAATTTTACTCAGACATAAAGAAAAACACAATTACAACATTTACAGGTAAATGGATGGAACTGGAGGACATTATGCCAAGTGAGATAGTCAGTCACAAAAAATTAGAAATTGGATGCTTTCCCTAATATGTGAAAGCTAGGGAGAAATGTGTAACTGGAGGAACTCTAGATGAAGAAGGAGATGCTATAGATGAGTAAATAAGGTGACCTAACTGAGCAGATGGTGGGGGAGGAAATGATCTAAAGCACATGATGTACTTAAACAAACATATCAAAGTCAGTCACTAAGCCAAGCATGGGTAGGAGGGTTAGGGAGGGAATGAGGTGGGGATTGGGTAAGGGCAATTGGGCAATGTGTGCATGTTGTCTCCACCATCTTTTATCCCATTAAAACATATGACTACAATGCACCAATAAAAATTAAATTAAAATAAAATAAATATAAAAGAAGCTCCTTCATCACCAAGTTAAATTTTGTTCCTGAAATCAGGGACTTACTCTCATCATCTTTGTCATCGTTTACATCCCTGTTCTTGGTGTTCTATAAACATTCCACCGTCAATCCCAGCCATGGAACTTCACATCTGTTTTGCCAACTCCTTCCTAGAACTTCCTTTTTTATTTTTTTTCTTCTAGAGTTTTCTAATTTTTCTCTTCTCTTCATTCAGGTGTTAGCAAAGATGCCCCATACCCTAGCCCTGTATTAATTCCTTCTATAGTAACATTGTGTTTTACTGAGGCACCTGATTATCACCTCAACCTTGTCATCCCTATCCTACTCTCCACTTGAAGAGCAAGTTCTATGGATTTTATCTCATTTTCCCTCTATCATCTGTCCTGGCAAAGCATGAGAATTCAGCCACTGTTTTTTCAATGAATTAATGAATGATTTATGATTATGATGCACCAATAAAATTGTTATTAAATAATTATTACATTTATACTTTGTCATGGGATGTGCAATGTTTTGAGGAAATGTTAATTTTGTTATCATTTTGTTGGGAAGCCCATTATCTGCTTTAATTAAAGGAAAAATACAAGTCTTATTTGTCTGTGGTCATGTTCACTAGCTGCATTGGCTGCTTGGAGAGGGTAGAAGAAATGACCTCCATGCTGCAGAAGACCTCTGGAGCCCGTACAGCTCTTGGCACCACAGCCCAAGGGGGCCTCACTGTGACTGGGTGAGAGGCTGTGCCTGGAGTCACAGAGGAGGGGGTCTTCTGAATCGATCCCCCTGCCATGAGCCATGCCACATCATATTAGCCTGAAAGGTTGTGAATGGAAAGAGCCAATGTTTGTGTTTGATGGTTCATCACCTTCTGTACGATGATAGGAAAGAGACCTAAGCTGGCCCTAGGAGGAGGCCCAGCACCAGCAAGGTCCTGCGACCTTAGGTTAGGGGTGAAATGAATAGGAGCCATTCTAGTCCCTACAACACTCAAAAAGATGGGGTAGGATGAATCTCATCCTTCCAACTGTGCTTTTGAACCACATACTTATTATTAACTCAAGTGTCGGGTCAGGTTTACAACAAAGCTCTCGGCACAGACTGTCTCGTGCATGCCCTTATTCATGTACAAATGTGTACCTAGTGACTTCTGAATGCAGAGTTCTGAAGGAGATGATGCAGTTACAAGATGAATGGCGGCCTTTTGAAAGATGAACACACATCTGAATAAATAAACATTGACTAAGGAGAAACAATCTAGCCCCAAAGATTGTTGCAATTATAAATAGAGTTCAGTTTTGGACTGTGCCAATACTAATGTGGATTGGAAGATTTTAGAGGCTAAATCACAAAGTATCTTTCATTGTGACACATTTCTAAGAGCTATAAGTGTTTTGCAGGAGCACAGGACAGCTATATTTCTATCTCCAATCAAAATATAATATTGGAAAATGGAATGAGGCTCTGACTCTTGGTTCTATTGCCCAGACCAAATTTCATTAACTGCATGATCTATCCAATTGGCTGTGCAAAAATCAATTGTGAAGACTGATGAACGCATTGATCGTGTGACAAATGGCCCTGTAGCACCATGCGGCAGTGACCAAAGTCTTTGTCCACAAAGGCAAATGAAGGTATAGATTAAATGCTTCCGCAGAAGCAACAGGAAAACTAAAATGATTCCATGATGAGATAAACACAGCCAAAGTGTTCTATATATTTGGCTTCATTTTTCCAAACTGATTGTTATGTTAAAACAATGATTTTTAGAAGAACACTACTAGGCGTTTTGAAAATTATGATTAAGACCAATTTGATGAATTGATGTTATTTGCTTGAAAATAGCTTGAAACTCAAGATAGATTCACAGACATCACCAGTAGTGTCTCTGATTTCAAATACTTGCTAGTATCACAACCCTCAAAATCTCCAGCTAATACATAACAGGGCCCTTTCTCAGCATACATGTATGCTTTCAGTTAAATAATAGTCTTCATAATTTTATATGACTTTGCAACACTTAATACCAGTTAAGCATTGCAACCCCAAATCTTTACAGCGTTAGACTTCTGTATTCAGAACAGCAAGTGTACTCATTACTCAGAACTTGGGCTGAATTACTGCGAGTGGAATGACTCTGCACTCATTTTTTGTATAGTCTCTTGCATGGTGTTTTGCTGAGTGCGGTGTATTTAAGCTTATCTTAATTTAGAAGCAGGTGAGAATTACTTTTTCTATATTTTTTCCTATTTCATTTGTTGGCCAAATTCTTGTTGAAACCAGCCCTATGAGTATAGCATTCTGCCTAGAAATGGTCTATTTTTCTACTTCCTCAATTTTTCCATCTACAGAAAAAATACACAATATGTGCAAAAAGATACAAAAAGTGAAATCTCGTATCCTGCCACCCTAGAGGGAAGCACCGTATATGTGTTAATATGTCTACCCCATGTCTGCAATTAGGCACATAATTTTATATTGAAGACTTGTTAAAACGTATGCACCTTTTCAAAAATTGATTATAAAGCCAACACAATTCCATGAAACAATATTTTTAGGATCTGTAAAATTAATTTTAAATTTATTTTTTAAAACACAATATTTGACCTTCATTTTCTACTATCCTATTTGAGATATGTCTATTCTAAATGGTCAATTACACACATACAACTGTGTATATTGATAGTGTAAAACACTCTGGATTTCAAAATCAACATAAATATAAAATATCTCTGTAATTCCTATATTGATAATAAATGTATATAATACTATTCTAGCTTATCGGATTGATATATTTTAATATTAACAATTATTTTGTCTGTTTCTTTTTGAGTCTTATAATGTGACAACTAAAAAAATATGAAATTGCCTCTGGGGTTTGGATTATGTGTTGAAGAAACTTCAAAGGTCTAAATTAATCAGAGATAACAGAAATGGTTTTGCATTCCATAAATTAAAATAAACAGTAAACTAACAATGGGAAGCAATGTAAAATAAGCAGGGAGATAGTTAAGCTAGGCAAATAAAGCAACAAGTCCAGAACAAACTCAGCTGTGCAAGTGAGAGCACGCTAGTTAATGCAAGGATGGTTTATCAACTATGTCTACATTGTTGTAATGAAGAATCAGTGAAGAGGTAATGGGCAATTTATTAGTCATCTTCTTTAAATATGTAGCTATAAGCCCCTCAAATCACAACATGAGTAGTGGAAAATAACATACTGATAAATTAAAACATGTTAATATTACCAACCTTGTGAAAAAATATCATAATAATAGAAAGGCGAATGGGAAATCTTAGACTACATCTAGACTACATCAATTCTAGCAATATTGCAGAAAAAGCTATCACAGGAGAACTGCATTTAATATATGAACTAACTAACAAGTAAAAGGTAATGAGGGAAATAAAAATGTCCATAATCATGTATTAGGGTTCACATTAGTATAATCTATCAGTAGAATAATTTGTGCTAGTAATGTGGGCTTAAAATTATATAGATATATAATAGCATATTATTAATGATAAGAAAATAATTACATAAACCCCAGAGTTGAGTGTTTCCTTTTATGCAAAATAGCATGTCATCCTATGGTGAAACACTCTACAGCCAAGTTTGTCTAAAATAATTCACCAAATTGTACGCTCAGTATATGTTATGTGCTACCAGTGTATAAGTGCATGTGTGAGTGAATATTCCTGCAGTTGTTGATGATTGCAGGTTATATGCTGGACAGAGACATCCCTGGGCAGCTGGTTTCCTTCCACAGATGCAATCAGAAGTGGGCGTGGTCCAGGAGGTGGCCGCCGGATGCTGTGTATCCCTCCCTCCCTCATCACGAGTGTGGAGGAATGGACGTGCACACCACGCTCCCTCTTGCCTTCTTAGAACTCACCATTAAGAACATTTTCCTGTTGCAAAATGAGGAAAATTCAAAAAAAAGGAATATAAGAGTAAAAAAATAATAAACCAGTCTTCTGATTTATTCTCAGCCCTTCTAAAACAAGGGGTAAGATTTAGTGACTGAAATTTTCTTTTACATTTATTATTTTACAGAGCCAAATTCTCACAGTTCTGGCTATGTCAGCTGTTGGAAGTATTTATTGATAACCTTGATATTCCTCTAGCAGGTGTATTTAGAATTTCCATGTTAATATAAGAGCCTGGGTGCTGTGGATATCTGCTTTATCTCAAATGGCAGCTCTTCCACATGGCTGTGTCACCCTAGGAAGTTGCTTAACCTGCCTGTTTCACTTTCTACAGCTTTTGAACTGGTAGAACATGTCTTTCTTTTGTGGAAGACTCATCAACTTTTCACTTACATTATTATCAAGGCAGATAAGAGATGTGGTGATTTTTACTATATTTTGACCTTATGTAAAGATTTCTCTAAGAAACACACATTTCACAAACTTATTGGCATATAGTCCTTTTTTCAGAAAAAAAGTGGAAACTTCCATTGCCTCATTTTTAATAAACACCCCCCTTTGTTCCAGAGGTTGGTACCACACACCTGGACACCTGGACTGTACCAGCAGCCTCCATGGGAGGGGGGCAGTATCCCTGACTTCCCCTCCTGTTAGCTAGCTTTGCTTTGCTTTTCTTTTCTTTTTTTTTTTTTTTCCCCGAGTCTGGGGATGGAACCCAGAGGCATTTGACCTCCGAGCTACACCCTCTGCCCTATATTTTTTATTCTTTATTTTGAAACAGGGTCTCACTAAGTTGCGGAAGGACTCACTAAGTAGCTGAGGCTGTCCGGGAACCGCGATCCTTCAGTCTCAGCCTCCCGAATGCTGGGATTACAAGCATGCACCACCACGCCCAGCTTTAGCTAACTTTTCTTGTCAGTGTGACCAAAATATTCAACAAGTACAAATTAGCAGAATTAATCTGGATGATGGTTTAAGAGGTCCAGTCCATTGCCAGCTGGCTCCAAGTCAGAAGCATCATCACGGAGGCAGGCTGCAGCTGTGGTGAGCTTTTCAGGTAACTGCAAGGGGGAAAGGGAGAGATATAAATTAGATAGATAGATAGATAGATAGATAGATAGATAGATAGATAGATAATGAATGAAGAAGCAAAACAAAGACAGAAGGAGGGGAGGAAGGAAGGGGGAGGACCCGGGGCAGATAGAGTATCAAGGACCATGCCTCCTCTAGCTACGCACTACCTGCCTATGGGTACCACTCACTAGTCCAAACTATCCATTAAATAATAATGATTCAATTCTTTCCCTTGTGAGGATTTTTTTTTAATTTTTTATTTGTGCATTGTATTCATACATCTTAATGGGGTACAAGATAGTAGAGTCATACATGCACACATCACACATTTAGCCCTTCCTCATTCCCATCCCACCCACCCCCATCATGCTTGGGTTAGTGGTTGACTTGGATTTGTTTGTGAATGCACATCATGTGCATTAGGAAGTTTCCTCTTCTCTCCTCTCCTCCTCGCAGTTAGGTCTCTTTATTTGCTCATCTATAGTTTCTCCTTCATCTAGAGTAGCTGCTATGACCCATTTTCTTCCTAGCTTCAGCATATTAAGGAGAACATTTCTGCATGGCTTGCACATGAGCTTTTCTGGAATATATTTCCTATTTGGACCATAACACCTTGCTTTATGCCACAGCCCTTAGTTCTGACTTGGAATTCTTTGCGACTGAATCTTCCTTGAAACATCTACAAGGTTTGTCATACTCCCTTGTCTTTAATTTTTCCAGAAAAGAAATTTGAAAAAGAAAAGAATCTTATTATTGTTTTGTTTTGTTTTGTTTTGGGATTCTATTTTTATTGATGCAGAAAATACATTAAAGTCTAGCTTGCACCTTAAGAAAGTCTATGATATATAGGATTTATTCACAATATACAAGTTTGTCGTTGACTTTTTTTTCAGTGCTGCAGATGGAACTCATGATCATTCCATCTCAGAGCTATATCCTAGCCCTATTTTTTATTCTTTATTTTGAAACAGTGTCTCACTAAGGTGCAGAGGGCCTCACTAAGTAGCTGAGCCTGGCTGCGAACCTGTGATCCTCCTGTCTCTCCTCCAAAGTACTGATATCACAAGCATGTACCACCATGCCCAACTGTAATTGACTTATTAAAAGATCTGGAGAGCCGGGCATGGTGGCACACACTTGTAATCCCAGTACTTGGGAGGCTGAGACAGGAGGATCTGGGTTCGCAGACAGCGCCAGCTACTTAGTAGGCCCTCTGCAACTCACTGAGAATCTAAAAAATAGGGCTGAAGCATAGCTCAAAGATAGAATGTCCATGGCTTCCAACCCCAGTACTTAAAAAAAAAAAGACCTTGAGATAGGATGTGGCATACAAACTTGAAATAAAATTTAAATTCAGAATCAAAATATTAGAAAATGAATTTCAAAGAAATAAAAACCAAAATTTTATTCACTAATGCAAATTTATAGTCTATATTCAATATGGACAAAGTACAAATCTCCTAAACATAACTGTTTTTCACAGAAAATGTAGATATGAAGACATCTTAGAAATTTTAAACCATGCATGGTGGGAGATGGTCTGGCCCACTGCCTCAAGGAGCAGGGGTACAAGACAATTCCATAGTTTCAAGATGAAATAAATTCACTGACGAAATACATGAGCAGAGGCAATCCTGTAGGTAGGACTCAACTGAGTCACTACACCCAATAACAATTAGGAAAAAATATAAGAATAAATAGGCAGCTCTATAAAATACATCTCAGTATGTTTGTTAGCTTTCTATATTTAACTTTCGACACAAATAGATAAACTATGCATGATGTAGCCTGGTATGCCCCACTCAACGACACTAAGTCATGATCAATTATAAGGATGAAATTTAATTGAGAGCAAAAGTAAAGGAACTGAGGAATGTTTACTCAGAAATGGTGGTAGTGAGGTTGAAAATTAATAGCTCCACACAGTAGAATCAGAGAGTGTGATGGAAGAGAGTTGATAAAGAAAGAAAAGCAAGAGTCAAATTTATGAGATCAGAAACTTCCAGGAGCCACAGATCAAGTAGAGCAGTGGGCGAGTCCTCTTTGGACTATAACTTCTTGGTGGACAGGGACTAGATCTTATATTTTGTGTGTAGTGACTTTGTCCTACACAGACTTTATCACCTAGGCAAACTCAATAAATAACCCATGAGAGGAAAGAATGATACTAAAGATGAAGCCAAGTAAACTATTCATCAATTTTATGAAAAATAAAACAAAACCAGGCATTATTTCATAGATAGTTTGATATAGCATAATTTTTAAAGTTCAAGATTTTTTCAGTTTTATTAACTGTAATTTTGAGGTGTTATACCTATTTTGATTAATAACTATTATCATCAAATTGTAACATATTTTTGTAGAGAAAACATCATTCTTCCTTATTTTCTTTCTGAATATTCTCAATTCTTCTCATTCCTTACATTTTAATGACAAATAATGCATAATTTTAGCAAAGTATTTTGAGTCTCAGTCACCTAATTTATTTTAAATTAATCTACTGCCCTTGAGTCTCTGGGTATACATTTATCTAATTAAATTCAGAATTTGTTACAAATGAAAAAGACAGAGGTTTACTTACAAAGTGTGAAATTACCAAGTAATGTCTTTCAATTGTTGAGTGTGGTGAATTTTCTAGAGTGTTCTAATTGCCTTCACAAGGTCAGGAGTAAGTTTTATTTCCACAGAAAAGTTCAAAATAACCACCTTGTACTTGTAAAAACATGAATCATGGCTAAATATTCCTCTCCCCTTAAGTTTCAGATAATACATTCATGGTCCAATTTCTGCCAAAGTCAGGCAATGCTCTTAATACTAAATCCCAAAATAAATGATAGAGATATTGAAGTAATTAGTTTCAAATGTCCTTAGTAAATAATAATTATTTCGAAAATGTTAAGAGTTGACCTTTTAAAGGTGGAAGGTGTTCGATGAAAGAAAGTTATCTAAAAGTTACTATTGAAAGAGCTGTTTCTCTTTTAAAGTATAATCAATAGAGAAAGAATTACTATTCTGGTCTTTGTGTTTGCATAAACTCATTAATTTTAACAAAAAATGAAAAGTGGAAAACACATTTTAAATTATACTTCTCTGCAAGACAGAAGGCATGGTGTTTCAGCCACATATGTATTAAGGAGAAATAGCCATGTATATGAGCAATTCTGGCCACAAAATTATGTGAAAAGTAAATCCATATATGCTCATACAAGGGGCACAGTGAGAAGAAGTAGTATTTTTTTTTTATTTATGTGGTTGTACTGAGGATTGAACCCAGGGGATTTCTACTTGTGTGTTCCACTCTCAGATTTTTTTTTTTTTATTTCTGTTTGCTTGTTTGTTATAAAACAAGTTCTTACTAGGTTGCTGAGAGTCTTTATTAGTTGCTGAGGCTGGTCTTGAACCTATGATTTCTCTGTCTCAGCCTCCAAAGTACTCTAATTTTATGTATGGGCCACCCTGCACAGCTTCCTTGCTTTATAAAATAACAACTTAATTTATTAGACCAAACTAGTTTCTAACTTTAATGGGCAAAACTTGCTTTTCTATTTTGTCTCTGGGTGTGCTGGCCCTTTATATATTTACATTAATTTGCATAATGAATTCCACTCAGTAAGTATCCACTAAATGTTTCTCCCTTGTATATGAATACAAATTTCAAAGAACAAAAATTGAATATGCAAAGCGAAAGACTAAACTCACTGAAAATCATCCATGGCCTAAAATAAGTCACACTCTTCTGCCATACGCCTCTCCTCATGCCCTACAAAGCCAGCATATCCTTTGTGTCATGAAAATGTAGCTGCGTAATTAGGCTGGATCATTTATTCATTGGAATGACTTCTCTGACTCAGAATGTGGCAATGAGCACAGGATCCCAGGCCTGGCTTTACAAACTACACACATGTGTTCAGAACATTGGAACTTGCTCAACATAGCAGTCAAACGGAGAGATCTTGAAGCACGTGTGGCTTAATGAAGACATCTTTTCAACGTCTTCAGCTTGATAACCTAATGGCGGGTCCAACTCACGTCTAAATGAATCCTAACCCACCCCACTTCCAACACACCCCTGTGGCTCCATCTTCCAGGTCCTGGCTTCCCCTGTTCACATTCTGCCTGGCCACTTGATGACCAGGAGGGTCTTGAGAAGGATGATCCAGTATCAGCTCTTCCTCCTGGTGCATAACTTGATTCTTTCCTCAATATGCTATTGCCATGACATATATGCATACATGTGGACTACTCAGACATTTATTTTTTTATGTACTGGGAATGAAACCCAGGGGCATTCTATCTTCAAGATACACCCTGAGCCCTATTTTTTATTCTTTATTTTGAAACAGGGTCTCACTGAGTTGCAAGGGACCTCACTATGTAGCTGAGGCTACAAACCTGCGATTCTCCTGTCTCAGCCTTCCACCACGTACTGGGATTACAAGCGTGAACCACCACACACGGCTCAGTTATCTTTTATATCAAATACCACTGTGAGCTATTTTTCAGGTGTAATGAATTGTGGTGGGAATAATACACAGTTGGAATCATAAAACTTTAACACAACTGCCTGAACCTGCCTTTGATGCTCATGGAGCCATTCTGGGCAGCAGCCTTAGAATGAAGTTGTACCAGGGATCTTTCTAAAGTGTTATAATCCTATCCCATAATCTTATCCCTCTCTCTAAATAGAGAACTAAATAGTCTCTTGGTCATGTGTTTACCTTGTATTTATTTTTTAAAAAGCCATTTCTTCTCATCTTTATTTCTTCCCCACATTGAGAAACAGTGTTTAAATGAACAGCACTTGGTTGGGAGTGGAGGTGGGTGGCCATAGATTATAATGCACTCTTGGAGGGAATTGGCTATGGAGAACAGTCTGTGCTGACCGTGAATGGCTTCCCACCAAGCTCCACATTTATTTATTACATGGGCAGTTTTCTTACCACCTGGGCTTCTTTGTGTACAAAATCAGTCAGAATCATAATTGTACTTATCCAGGAAGACAGGAGAAGAAATGACATTGTTTTTATTATTACTTCTAGTGTTAGGCAAGAATCTGTTAAATTGAAAATATGACATCTAACAAGCATATGCAACTCTCCATTTCATTTATTTATTAAAAATGTCAGCATTGTTAAGATTATTAAATATAACTAAAACTACAAATACAGGAACATATCAGCATGATATATAACAGGGGAGAAAAATAAATCTTCATATATCAGCTGTTAAGTTATATTTATGTAAGATGACATGGTAATTAATTTGTAAGTTTAGAAGTAAAACACAATTTCCCCAGACACTAAAATTTAATAGTTTTTTGGTGGTTTTAGCCAATTCAGTAGGGTAAGATAAAAGAAGAAATAATGTAACTATTAGAAATAAAAAATAAGTTTAGTTTTTTTCATAATAAATGATACCAAAATAGGCAAAACAACCTAAATATTATTAAATAAATATAATAAAAATAATGCCAAAGCCTCATATGATAGCAAATGACTGTAATAACAATACTTGGGAGACTGAGACAGAAGAATCTCAGGCACAAGGCCAGCCACAGAAACATAGGCCCTGTTTAAAAAAAAATAGGACTGAATGTGTAGCTTGGAGGTAGAATGCCCCTGGGGTAGGTACCTATTTCCACAGAAATAAATGAATAAATACTTAAAATAATATTGAAAGTTGGGCTATATAAATCACATAAGGTAATAGTTTTATTTTGAAAACCAGCTATGAACCATGCACTACTGTAAGAACGATGCCATGTATAATAAGAAAAATAGGTTCAAATTAAAATTACATGTTGATTTCTTTACTAAAAACTCAGAATGGTTGAGACTGTGTTCACTTTGATATCTGCTATTTCACAGCAAGCTACTTTAAACTTCTTAGATAATCATCCCTTCATCTAACTGAACCATTAAGTTGCTATAAGAAATTATTTATTTTATAAAGCATAGAGGAAAATTAATAGGATTAAATAATCAAATATGTACAATAAGAAATCTGGTTGAAATTGAGAATGGTAAAATCTAGGAAATAAGATTACAGGTCTATATGCTTATCCTCTCTGGATGGGACTGAAGCCTACAGTCTAATATGAAAATCAATTCCCTTGCTCTGGGTAAAAACCTTGAAGATGTGTCATTACATAATTCAAATGTGAAACTTGGACCCTTTGTGGCAGGAGAACATCTGGGAAGCTCAGTAGGAGTTTCTCTGGGGAAAGGATGCAACTCAGTTCCTTCAAATGATAAAGTGCAGTGTTACTTCTTGGCTGAATATACCTTGGGCTGGGCTCAGATGGAAACGGGTTCATCCTTGGAGAGACCAGTTCTATGTTCGAGCAGTTGCTCCTGTACCAGAAGGCGGGACCAGAAGAAGAGAGCAAAGAAGTGTCTTCACTCCATCCTGGAGATGTATGTCAAGTTACCAGGAACAGAGGAGCAGGGCTGAATAGATGTGGTGATAACTGGTAGGTTATCAAATCTTTGATAATGTAGATTTTAAGAGAAAAAGGGAAGATAGCATAAATGTATGATGTTGAACTTAACTCAGAAGCCATTTTGTCATGTATAATGCTTGTAAAATGTTTGCAGCCTCTGCCACACTTTGCCCGCTGAATAAAATAGAAACATATAGATAAGTAGATTATCTCTAAAATGATGAAGAGGCTGTACCTTTGTTAGTGTTAGAGGCAAAGAGGCAATATTTTGACGAATGCCATCTTCAAGTCTTTTCAAATGTTCGAAGTTCAGAAATTGTTGTTTCTTAGAGCATGTGTTGAGCTGGGCATTCTCTATGGAACCTCATAGTATCTGAGCAAATCTGCATTGGATCAAAGATCAGTGTGGTTGTGGCACTGACATTTTACTTCTGGTGTAACCTAAACTAAATAACCCACCTCTGAAAGATGGATTGAGGTCATAGAAGAGAAAGGTTGGAACATGTCATATCCAGGAAGAGTGTGAGTTACCCACATTGTAAAATGTACTTCCAGCATTCTTAATGTTCAATATCAGTATCTTGGCAAATATTGAAGCCTTTTATAAGATGTGTGGTAGAGGGTAAGAAGTAATTATTGGGATAGAATTTTACACGAATCTCTGTGCTTTCTCAAATCTTGTGAAGAGAGATGGATGGCTTTGGTTACAGACTTTCTATTTTGATGACACTTATATAGCAAACGGCCTTGGAAGATATCATGTCTGCCCTCCAGGAAGAAGGAAGGTTTGTTTTCTGACCAGGAAAGATAACTTCTCCCTCTGGAAAAAGTTTGGACAGATTTCCAGATTTCCACCATCCAATCTTGTAACGGATGGTGTTGATGTTAACAGGCTCCCAACATAGTCCCATGGAGACTGGAGGTTTACTGAGCTCTGTTTCCTAAGTTAATGCACAATCCTCTGCTTCCTCAGCATTAGGGCCACTGTGCACACCTCCAAGGAGATGTGGGTACAGGAGACTGATGTGAACATTAACTCAGGATACCTATTATAGCAGGCACAATAAAGACCTTTGCCTCTGGCCTTTGACACAGCTCTGCCTGCATCCATAAAACTGTGGCTTTTTAACATGTTAGCTTTGGGATAGGGAAAACATCTCATACTTCCTCAATTTTTAAGCAAAGGAGAGTGTTAACAGCACTATGGGAAAAGAGTAAATAGCCACCTGGATCATGCACAGGAGTAGCAAGGCAAGGGAGAATTTTACCACTGACCTTATGAGAGGATCCTGCAAGTTATCTCTCCTGAGAGTAATGGCCCATGAGGTTGGGGAAGAGATGCTTTTTACCTTCTCCTCCACACAAGCTAATGGAATTCAAAGTAAAATTCATAAATCATAAACTCCAAGACGTATAACAACATTCAACAAATATTTTGTCCATCCCATGTTGATAATATTAATGCTTTCCAAAATCATCAGCTACGCACATGTACACCTATATATTTTCTCAACTCTTTGATGGCAAAGTTTGGGGACTATACTCAGCCTATTTCGATATGGACATGTATGTGCTGGTCTGGTAAATAATTGGGCCTTCAGCTTCAGTTGTCAACATAATAGCTGTAAATCTGTGAGTGTGATCATTGGTAGAATGCATTCATTCACAATTTTATTTCTTTCTCAGTTTCAGAAAAAAATAATTGAACATTAGTTCAAACTATTTCTAAGACACCTTGCTCACACTGTTAACCCTTCATTATTGACCTCTTTATCTCAGTTTAATCAAATCTCTTTTATTATTTAAACTTTCAGTTTTTATCAATTTGGTTTTTGAACTCAAAACTTATTCTCACTCGTGAACCCAACTCAGTTTGTTCCCATGTATCTATTCTGAGGCCCATTGACCACTTGTGTATGTGTTTGTGTATGTGTGTGTGTGTGTGTGTATTTACATGTGTCAGTAGGTAGATAAAGATTTAGGGATAGATACATGTGGATACACATGCACCAATATAGATGTAGACACAGCCACATTTAGTCACGTGCATTCACATGTGTGTGGATCGGTGTATCTGCCCACATATGTGACTTTCCTTGTCCTGTGGCCTCTCAGTATAAATGGCCAGTCTCGAATCCGCACCACTCCTTCCGCAGCACTTTCCAGCTGTGATAGCCTGGGCACCTATCTGGGCCTCAGTGGTCCTCACTCCCGCTGTCCTCCATGTGAACAATTCCTATCCTGCTCATTGTCCCCCATCCTATCCAGGGTTTTCTGGTATCACCTGCCTTGAGACTCTGACCTGGGAACTCGGCAAGGACCCAGTTCGAGCCACACTATCTCTGCTCCCTGAGAAAGTTCTTTTTCCCGACGACAAGGCACAACATGTCCTCCTCTGGCTGGGAAAGTGCCTTCTTCCTCACACCTTGGCTTGGATGGTGCTGTGCACCCGAGGACTTTACACAAACTTCATTCTGTCCTGAGAGTGTCTTCAGTGTGGCTCCTATGCCTGCCCTGGAATCGCAGGGTACACCACGTCCTACAGGTTTGTGGCATGGTGGTGGGCTCCTTGTTTATGGGGAATGGACAAGTGAGAGTCTGAGGTCCTGGTAGTGGTCTGTTTCATGTACTCTCCAGGTCTGTCATACATTTGAGATGGGCAGCACCTCTTGTAAAAGTTCACATATATAAGAATGTGAATTTATTTTATGGCTTGAAATCCCTGTCTCATTGTATTCGATCATGCACTGTTTCCATCAGGGTTGTTGAAAATCAGCTATGGCAGAAGCCCATTAAGGATGTCAACTTGTTTTGAATTTCACAAGTACTTAGCAGTACTGTAACATAACTGGGATCCATGTGGGATTCAGATGGACACAAGCGTGAGACCACTGTATTAAAGAGTGACAGTCTGGTTTTGTGCTGTCTGGAGTGGGTTGGAGAGGCAATGGCACTGACTCCCAGGCCACAGACACAGATGCTGGAAGGCTGAAGACCATCAGATGATGAAGAGACAGGGCCGCTGTGACTGTGATGGCTTCCCAGGTTCCACAGGACCACGTCCTGTTTCTACAGAAATTTCTGGAACCACCTCGCAGTCAGGATTTCATTTTCTTTTCTTTTTCTCTTATACGTAGAGAAGAACATCTTTAACTTTCTTTAGAGAACCCAGGGAGGCAGCAACCGAGAGGGAGTTCTGTGATAAATGCAGCTGAGTCACTGCACCAGTGACAGGAAGAATTTATGGAGACCTTCATTCACTCCTCTGGAAACACAGCATTTCACGCAAGTGCCACTTGACAGATGGATTTATTACATTTGCGTTGAATTTAGGAAACAGAATGATTTGTTTTAGCACTTCAAGTTTCTCTGGTTCATCAGAAGGAATTTAAATAGTGTGCACATTAATTTGTCAGCACTGTATTACAAATACGTTCATGACTCACTGTGTAGTGATTACTTAGAAAACTGCGAGAAGAAAACCTTCTACTTTCCCGAGTTACTCTCTACCAAACATTCTAAAGTCTTATGCCACTGACCTTTTAAGGGTTCTTGTAATAAAATATTTTGTGCAATTAAATTAACAGCAAGCATGTACAAATCAGTATTCATCTACGTGTATTTCTGAGAATTAGAAACAAAGCCGAAACAATTATGTTTTTTTCTCATTTACACGTGTGTGTGTGCTTGTGCGTCTGTGTACATGCACACATTCATTATTTTCACCATCAAAATTGAGAGGATTTGTCTTTCTTAAGAAGATGGCGGCCATTTCTAATGATTTATCTGTAGTCGAGACTAATGTCATGTTTTATGATAATTTCAAAACATTCTGTCTTATTTAGTAAATTAGTATAAATTCTTTTTTTTATTCTTTTATTTATTTTTATTGGTGCACTGTATTCATACATCATAGTGGGATACAAACTTTTGTAGACATACATGCACACATCGCCCAGTCAGCTCCCACCCGATCCCCACCCCATTCTCTCCCCATCCCTCCTTCCCATGCTTGGCTTAGTGGTTGACATCTAGTATTATAGCAATTTATCCAAAATTAAAAATGATAATTTCACATAACAGTTTCATTTGTCTGATACCAAGCTTTTGATGACTTAAAGATAACATTTCAATATTTCTTTTTGCTTTCTTTCTTACCAGACAATATTTTTTTCTATTTTTTTTTTAGGTGAAACTATCATTTCAATCTATCCTAATATGGAATATGGACTCTAGATACCCAAAACGATCTTGAAAAAGAACAAAGCTACAAGATATATACTTTCTGATTTCAAACCATATAAAGCTACAATAATTGAAACAGTGTAGTACTGTTCTAAAGGCAGATATATAAACCATTGGAGTTAAATAAAAGCCTAGAGCTAAATTCTTCCCTATATTGTCAAGTTATTTTTGACAAGGTTTCCACGAACATTTGGTGGTAGAAATAATAATATTTTAACTAAATATTGTTGAAAAATAATACTTACATGGAAAAGAATAAAATTGGACCCTTACCTAATCCCATATACAAATATTAACTCAAAATAGATAAAAGACCTAAATATAAATCTTAAGACTATAAACTTTTAGAAGAAAATCTGGGTCATAAAACCTCACAACATTGAAATTGGCAGTGATTTCTTGGATATGATTTCAATGGAACAGGCAACAGAAGAGTATACAAACTCCCTAAAATATATATATATATATATATATATATATATATATAGTATATCCAAAGACAATGTAAATAGAGTTAAAAGTTACTAATATAATGGGATAAATTTTTTCCAAATGCTATATCTGAAGGTATATTAATATTCCAATTAGACATCCTAAAAATTAACAACAATAAAGGCAAACAATACAATTTAGAGATAGGTAAAAGACTAACATAAATAATGAATCTCCACAGATAACCAATCTTAGTTGTCTGTTGGATGGAAAATCTTGTTTCTCTGGTTCTGGTGTGTGTTACCTATTTCTTCTTTGTAGTTAATCTCTTTGAGTATTTTCTCTAGCGCTGGTTTTGAAGACATAAATTCCTTCAGTTTCTGTTTGTCATGGAAGCTTCTTATTTTTCCATCTAATTGGATAGAAAGTTTTGCTGGGTAGGAAATTTTTGGCTGGAAGTTGTTTTCTTTCAGAGTTTGGAATATGTTACTCCAAGCCCTTCTGGCTCTCATGATTTAGTTTGGGAAGTCTGGAGTAATTCTAATTGGTTTGCCTCTGAATGTCACTTGGCCCTTTGTTTTTGTTGCCTTTAAGATTCTCTGCTTAGCTTCCACATTGGTCATTTTGACAATTATGTGGCTTGGGAAATCCTCTTCTCCAATCCTGTCTAAAGGGAGTTCTATAAGTTTCCTGGACCTGTGTATCAACCTCTTGCTCTATGATTGGAAAATTTTCTGCTATTACTTCCTTGAAGAGATTGTTGATCCCTTTGGTTTCACTTTCTTTTCCCTCCTCTATTCCAATTATTCTTAGGTTAGCTCTCTTAAAATGGGCCCATATTTCTTCAATATCAGATTCCTGCTGTCGGATATTTTTTTCTAGATTAGAAACTATGCGTTCATTTTTGGAATGATCATCTTCTAAGAGCGAGATTCTGTTCTCCATGTGGTCTAATCGGTTGTTTGTGCTTTGAATTGAGGCCTTTAATTCATTATTTGCATCCTTTATCTCTTTTTGGCTATTTCTGAGTTCTTTTCGAAGCATCTCTATTATTTCTACAGTTATTTTCCTGATTTGATCTTCTAGAAATCTCTGAATTTCTGTTTTATTGGGTTCTGATGTTGTGGGGTAGTGGGCATTCATTGCTCCAGTGTTATTCCTTTTTCCCATGATTTCGGAAGTTTGTGCCTTCTCTGGGTTCTTCCCTTGGGTCACTATGACTTCGTTTAAGGTGCTCTGGATCTCGAGTCTGTGGTATCTCAGACCCCACTACTCCTTTACTGGGTTGTATCACAAAGTCTCCGACCGTCGATAGAGGCTGCTTTAGACTATGGGGGGGTGCCAGGTTGCATGTTCTCCTATGGTGTGATATCTCTGCCACCGCCACTCCCCCACTGGGTCAAGTCCCAGGGAGTACATTACTGGGATTTCTCCTCTGTGGCCTGCAATTTGACTCACTGTTCTTGAGTACGCAGATGTAGCTGTACTGGACTCCGTGAATTCACTGCTGCTGCCGCCGGTGGCAATATGGCGCTGCTGCCATGCCCTCGGCCATGAGGCTGGCGTATTTTTTTCTTCTCTGGTTTTGAGTTACACTCTGAGTCCCTGCAGCGTGTGCTGAACTCAGCCACTGGGAGCTTTAGATGCTCCCTGCGCCGAAAGATCCCGCCTGGCTGTTCCACACCGGCTCACCTCGGCTTGCTGTGGCCGTCCCGTGAATTCGCCGCTGCCTTCGGCAGTATGGCACTGCTGCCGCGTCCTCGGGCATGAGGCCGGTGTATCTCCTTTGTGACTCTGAGCTCTGTTCTCAGTCTGCTTTCTCTCTGGAGCCTGGTGATTTTTTTTGTTTCTCTGGTGATGGTGTTTTCTGGCTATGAAAGGCGCTGATTTTGTGGTAAAAGAGATTGGTTGTTAGCGGGGCTCTTAAGCCCCGCTTTTCTCGGTCGCCATCTTCCCGGACTAGTATAAATTCAATTTGTTTGTGGTTTGGCAACTCTTTAAGCTATAGGAAGGGAATGTGTAATAAACATTAGAGAAATGGCTTAAAATCATGACTCACAATAATGCATTATTTTAAACAGGCAAATAGGGTATATATTGTAAGTGGGTACTGGTAAGGCCTAGGAAACAGTTTTTCTGTGGATGGGGAGAAAATGGTGTCTAAGGCAAAGTAATTCTGAAATTAAGTGACCAGCAGAAAGTGCACAGCAGAGATCACAGATGGTGGCTGAGCTGATCTTTGAAAATTTAGTAGAAAAAGGGATTTTAAAAATCCACAAGTTTAAATAGACACAGGCATGAGAAAACATGCTAAGGTTCAAGAGTGCAAGTCATTTGATATTACAAGAGAAAGAGCGATGGCGAATCAATGCTTCCAGGAGGATATGTAAAGGTCAAGTTAAGAGCAGATGTGTCCTGGCAAGGAGTTTAAGGGTATCATCAAACAAGGAAAAGAACAGTTTATGTGTGCAATAAACAAAGAATTCTACATCAAGAAAATTTATTTTATTTCACCGTGAAAGCAAGTTGGAAAAAAGTTAGCAAAGATTGGTATCAGACCAGCTTAATAAATAAAATAATAGTATATTATTATTTAAAATTTAGGTATTGGCAGTGTAAAATATTTTAGGTGTATTTTAAAGCACATATTTGTTTATTATGCTTTTCCAGATACAAGTATCTTTGCTGAATAAATATTTACCCTTTAAAATAGCCATGCCTGAGGCTGGGTGTGGTGGCACATGGTTGTAATCCCTGCTTGGTAGGTGGAAACAGGAGGATCCCACAGGTTTGAAACCAGCTGCACTGGCTTAAGAGACCCTGTTTCCAAATAAAAAGAATAAAATAAGTCTGGGAGTGTAGCCTGGAGGTAGAAGGGCTTCCAGGAACCCCAGTATCACACACACACAAAAAAGCCATGCCTGCATTTGCATCCTATTGATGGGCGAGAAGCATACATGGAGACCCAAATCCACTTCCCGAAGGCTAAGGGCTGAGGGATGTTACAGTGGGAGCTGTATCCTTATGATGTAGCACCAGTGTCTGTTCCTTTAACCAAAAATCCATGTTGTTTTTTGTGTATAATATTATTTTAAGAGAAAATGTAGCAAAGAATAGAGAAAGAAATGTCTAGGCTACCTCCCCAGTATATTATTAAACAAATAGTTACTATATGGTTATTAAATGTAATAAGGCAACCAATAAAAAATAGAACTGGCATATATTTCTAATATACTAAGAGTCTCTGGCAACACCATCAGATCTTTAGGTAAAATAATATCTGCAGGACAAAGGATGAGAAAAGCAGTCTGAGCTTGATGTGCATGTTAGTGGATTGCAATTTTACACTTTTAAAACATGCAAACGAAGCCAGGAATGGTGGCACATGCTTGTAATCCCAGTATTTGGGAGGATGAGATAGAAGTATCTCGGTTTAGTGGCCAGCCTCAGCAACTTAGTGAGGCCCTTTACAACTTCTTGAGACCCTGTTTCAAAATAAAGTATTTTAAAAAAAATAGGGCTAGGGGTGTAGCTTGGAGGTAGAATGACCCTGGGTTCAATACCCAGTACCACACACACAAACACACACACACACACACACAAAAAAAAAACTAGAAACGTGCACAGATTTACACTGTAAACTTGACAAAGGCTTGTGAAATGTGTTCTCAGAAGTTTAATTAAAAATATTGAAAACGGTTTTATTAAATGTGTTCATATTCTAAAATACAGATGGTAATGATTGAGGTGTAAAAAACAAAGGAAGCACACTTGATAGGGGATAATTCTGTGTTTGAACTTTCCTTCTAGCCAGAATAGAGTCAAAAGAACAAACTCACCTCATCACCAGAACAATGGAAATGAGACATCATGCTTGAAACAGCACTCTGGGCAGTGAAGAAATGTGATTCTTGGGAGAAATGATACATCGACTTTATTGTCCACGGCATCTGCCCAAAGCCACTATCAAACCCACTCTCTCTAGAGGATGGAGAATTTACAGACTGCAGACATTATGCTGGTTTCCAGATATGGATCCAAGATTCTGAGGAGACATAAATAGCTTCAATTTAGCTGGGCATGGTGGCCCACACTTGTAATCCCAGCATTGGGAGGCTGAGACAGGAGGATTGTGGTTCATGGACAGCCTTAGCCACTTAGTGAGGCTCTTTGCAACTCAGTGAGACCCTGTTTCAAAATAAAAAAAATAGAAAATAAAAAATAAAATATAGGGCTGGGGCTGTAGCTCGGAAGTAGAACCCCCTGAGTTTCATCCCCAGTGCTGCAAAAAAAAAAAAGTAGCTGCAAATTTCTTTCAGAGTAGCAGAAGAGAGTAAATTAATAAAGAGAATAATGCCCCAAAATTTGTGCAGGGGTTCTATTGAGTATGTGACTAAATTAAACAACTCTGTAAGTAGTAAGAGTGGTGGATAGTGGGGAAGAAGATTTAAAAATAGAAAAACAAAAACACTTGGTTCTTTATTCTTTCAAAAAGGATGAGTACTCAAATTTTAACTTGCATATTTTCCTTAAAATTGTTTTCAAACTTAACACAATCAGAACCAAAACTCCATAAGAAGTGTGTGTGTGTGTGTGTGTGTGTGCGCGCGCGCGTGTGCGCGTGTGTGTGTGCATGCGCATGTGCGTACATGTGCACGGGGCACTATAGATTGAACCCGGAGGAATTTACCTCTGAGTTATACCCCTAGCCTTTTATTTTCCTTTTTTCAATTGAATCATTGTTTGGTAATTTGCTGAAACTGACCTTGAACCTTCAATCCTCTTGTCTCAGCCTCCCAAGTACTGGAATTATATGTGTGTACCACTGTGCCCAGAACTCATAAGAATATTTTTAGATAGTAACAAGAATTACAAAATTATTTTATAAAAATTAAGGACTTGAGATAGTGCAGACGAATTTGACAACAGTGAAGCATTGTGATCTAAAATACATCTTAATAGATTTACTATATGTATAAAGTCATTAAGATAGCATGTCCCTGGCACAGGGAAAACCTTGGTCAGGGTACTATAAAGAGCCCAAAGATAAATCTAAATCTATGTGAGCAATTAATTTCTGATGCATCTGTCAAATTTGCCTTCAGAGGTTAAAGCTAGTCTTTTCATCAAGTTCTGTCAGAACAGCCAGCTACTCCCAAGGAAGAAGAGTTGATATCTCTCACCACATGCAAAACTGACTTGAAATGCATCAAAATCCTAAAATTAAATCTATAAGGAGACAATTTTACAAGAAAACATAGCATAACATTTTTTTTCCTTGGTATAGACAACTTTTTCTTATGTGTTTCACAAAATTCATAAACAGTAACAAAAATTACAAACCATACTTCACAAAACTAAAGCAAAATTGCTCTTCAAATATCCAGTGGCTCATCATGGTAGCAGTATACTGATAAAAGGGGTGATTTCTTTTGGAAAACAAATCAATAAAATTAACCCATCAAAAGTAAAAAACATTCTAAACTATGAAACAAATTGAAATAATTAATGTTAAAATTTTAAATATAAAGAGGATAATGCCTATAGCATTCTGAGAAAAGTCATTTAAGTTACCATAAAATTATCAGGATGTAAGCAAAATGTTCTGCATATCATTGAAAAAGTTGGAAAACTTCCTAATTCATTAAGGAATACCAGAATAACCTTGATACCAAAAAACTGACAGATGAACAATGAGACTTTAGATATATCTTATGGCTGAAAATAGTGGTGCCAACATTTTAATTTAATTTCTAACAAATCAAATTCAGCAGTATATTAAAATTATGACAAAGTACAATTTACTCTAAGAAAGAAACCCTGATTCCACATTAATTTTCTTTGCAAATTATAGCTGCAACTTTCAGCATTTTCTAAAGCTCTTGTGCTCACAGTACATAGCACGTAGAAATGATAGGTGTATGTTGGCCAAATTTATTTATTTTAACAACTCATAAAGTAGGCCAAATTATAAAAACTATAAAATGACCTTTATATTTTATTTATGAGGAGGGTGCTAGAGATTATACTCAGGAGCATTTTACATCAGAGCTCTATCCCCAGCTTTTTAAATTTTTTCTTATAAAGTTGCTGAGACTGGCCTTGAACTGCAATCTTCCTGTCTCAGGCTCCAAGGTACTGGACTCACAGGAATGTGCCACCACACCCACCTGGAAACATTTCATTTCTTCCTGTTCTTCCTGAACTTTCTTGTATAACATTACTTCCCATTTCATTTTTTTTGCATACCCTGGCAAATATTATTTTATAATCTTAGCTGCAGAGTTCCATTCTTCCCTGAGTCCCTCTAATTAGAGAAAGGCCTTGAAGTTTCTTCAAGTAAACTAAAAAAAAAAATTTAAACTTAAAAATCAATTAACAAATTAACAAATTAACAATTAATCAAGTTAACAGAGAGCACATTGCTCTGTTAGTGTTTTGTGAACAATGATGGTTTCACTCTTTTATGTGAAACTTGCTTCTTGTATTCCTAGAAAGAACTCAAAATTAAGAGTTCTCTTTTTTAATATTCTCACCTTTTTCAATCAGTGAATTGTATGTATAGTATGTTCTCTAATAATTAGCTTTAAAATATAATTTTCCTTTGGCCCAGAAACAACTTTTAATGTTTTGCTTATTATGTTGTCAATTTTTTCTTTAAATTTTTGTTTTGTTTGGTTTCTGAGGGTTGAACTCAGAAATATTCTTGCTTAGAGCTATTAGACCAGTACTTTTTAAATTTTTAGTTTGAAACGGGGTCTTGATGAATTGCTAAGGATCTAAGTTGTTGGGGCTGGTCTTTGGTTTGCATTTCTCTTGTCTTGGCCTGCCAGATACTGGGATTTCAAGCAGATGGCACCGCACTTGGCTCTTTTAAAAAAAATATCTTAATTCAAGGAGTAAGATGTGTGCTCTCGGTACAAGCACTGTTGCAAACAGTTGTTTTATTGAAGTCACAATTTCTTGACATCAGTTCCCCAGCAAGTATAAGATCACTCCTCTTCATACAATTCATTCTTCTATCCCATCAGCTACGACATCACCATCATATATTACTTTGTTTTAAATACATGCATATATGCAATCATACTGCCAAATGCCGTCCAGCAGTTGATCTTTATAAAGGTTCACTAATTTTCATAATCTCCATCTTGTGAAATTCCATTATAAATCTGTCTTTATAGTATCCCTCTCCATGATATATAGGCTATCCATTGCACACCACTCCTCAAAAACCTTTTGGATGGGCTGCTTCTTAAGTAGTACTGGATCCTGCTCTCCTAAAACGCCTGTAGGTCTCGGAGTGGCAAGTCCGTCCTGGTTCTGCAAGTGAGAATTCAGAGCCACAGATTGGTTTCACAGAACAAAGGATTCCTCTATTGCATAGAGTTAGGCCATTAAGATAATTTCTACCTCTATTCAGAATTTTCTATCAAACAGCAACATGTTGGGTTTAATCTTCTAAAATTTTCTTTGGTTCAAACCCAAGGGTTTCTGCTATAATGTTCGGTAATTTCTTTATATAATTGTGACATTGTAGTTCCCATTAACTGAACATAACATTTGCTCATGGTAGGACTGTAGACACAGTATAATATTTGCATAAGTAGATATTTATACTAGGCACATTCAAGTGTTTAAGGAAAAAAAAAAACTCATACTGTTGAAAGGCATTGGAAAAAGAGCTAAATTTCCAGATTTTTGTACACTTACAAATAAGGTATCATTTCACCTTCACAGTGATCCGTGCTGCTTCTGTTAGTGGACACCAGCTTCATTCCTTTTCTTCTGAGAGACTTCAGATGGAAGATATGAATAGCAGCAGATGAAAATTTTATTTAGAAAAAGCTTAATAAAGAGGCCATATTGAAAGAGAGGGGTTATGATCCAGAAAGCCTGTCAGAAGCCTCTGTTTTCTGAGAGTGAATAGTGACCATGGCATCTCCACTGGGGTAAGTTTATTCTGTCTGGAGACTTTTCCCCTCATATATTTAGTTTGAACCATGGCCCAGTACCTCTCTGTTGGTTATTACCCCGTGCTTAGTGCTCTGTGTGTGCTCCAACACTGGAAAGCTCGTCAGGCAAGTCAGACTTGATTCCTTTAGATTTGAGAGAGTGTTATCTAGGCCTGAAAGAGCCTTTGATGGGCCTAGGCTCCCACCGCTCTGGACAGACATTTGGTCAGTCGTAGGGAAGAGGGGCTTGCTTCTTCTCCCTTCACCTGGATTTGCCTAGCTACCTAACACTTCATCCAATCCAAATTTTAAAATATTATCAAATTACCTTTTTATCTATTGATTTTTGCAGTTCTAATTGCATGGACTATAATTTTCAGTAAAATGTTAAAAAAATAGAGTTGTTGGCTTGCCCTAATTCAGCAGAAATGACCTTTATTGTTTCTTCCTTAATTAATGGCAGTTTTTCCGAATTTAGGTCTGAGGAATAGGTTACGTACCTGCCAGTCAGTTCTTATTTTTAGTGTCTTTAGCAGGAATGTTTTTTTAAAGCCTTTCTACCTCTAAGGAATCATCACATAATGTTTTCATTGTAATTTCAATAAGATGTATATTATATTAATTGATTAATGATCCACTTTTATATTTCTGTAGTTAACCTCTCCTGGATACAGGATAGAACTTTTTCCTAATATGTTGCTGGAATGCATTTAATAAGATTACATCTGGGGTTGGTGTGTTGATATTGTTATGATACTTTGGCTTTCTGTTTCAGCTTTGTGTAGTTTTTATCAGTTTGAGTTAGTAAGATTATATTTTATTTAAAATATATTTTGTTGTCTAGAAATTTAAGGACCTTTAGAATTATAGAACATTGAAATCCTAGAAAAATTCCCTGGGAATACATTTTATTCTGATGCTGCTTTGCTAAATATTTATTTTATTTAGTATTTCTCTATTTTAATAGGGTCGATAATCAGATGTTCTATTTTTTTCTGGGGAAGATTTTGATAAATTGGACTTTAATTGCCAGTTTTCAGTTCTATGTATAATTTCAAACAGCTCTCACTTTTAAAATAATTACATTTGAGCTGGGCGTGGTGGTGCACACTTGTGATCCTAGTCCTTAGGAGGCTGAGACAGGAGGATCACACAGGTTTGAAGCCAGCCTCAGCTACTTAGTGAGGCTCTCAGCAACTTAGTGAGACCCTGTTTCCAAATAAAGTATAAAATAGGTCTGGGAGTATAACCTGGAGGTAGAAAATCCCCTGGGTTCCACCCCCAGTACCACCAAAAAGTAAATAAGTAAGTAAATACATACATACATACATAATTACATTTGTGCCTATGATCATTTTCCTTGCAATTTCTTTTTAAACTACTTATTTATTTATTTATTTATTTATTTATTTATTTTTGCGGGTCTGGGAAAGGAACCCAGGGGCAATTGAACTCTAAGCTACACCCCCTGCCCTATTTTTTATTCTTTATTTTGAAACCGGGTCTCACTGAGTTGCAGAGGGCCTCACTAAGTAGCTGAGGCTGTCTGCAAACCGTGATTCTCCTATCTCAGCCTCCCAAATGCCAGGATTACAAGCGTGCGCCACCATGCCCGGCTTCCATTTGCCTTTTTAATTTTCTGCTTTTACTTCTGTTATTTGGATTATTTTAAAATTCTACTGAGCTATCCCGGGCATGGTGGCGCACACTTGTATGCTTGGGAGGCGGAGACAGGAGGATCGCGCTGGTTTGAAGCTAGCCTAGCTGGCTTAAGAGACTCTGTTTCCAAATAAAATATAAAATGGGTCTGGGAGTATAACCCAGAGATAGAAGGGTTTCTAGGAACCCCAGTACCACCAAAAAAAAAAAAAAAAAAAAAACTACTGAGCTATGCACTTAATTTATTTTCTGTCATTTTATCAATTAAGTATTTAAAGCAATACATTTATGTTAATAATTGCTTTAATTTAGTTTATATAAATTCATGTAATATACTCTGTAGTCATAATTGATATCAACTCATTTTCTTTCTTATGTTTTATGGTACTGGGGATTGAGCCCAGGGACATTCTATCTCTGAATACACACTCAGCCCTATTCTTTATTTGTTAATTTGAAACAGGGCCTCACTAAGTAGCTGAGGTTGGCCACAAACCTTCAGTCCTCCTCAGTCTCCCAAATACTAAGATTACGAGCAAGCACCACCACGCCAGGTTTCAACTCACTTTCTTAAAGAATTCTTTAGTAGTTTCTCTCTATTTCCAGATAAAATAACACTGGTTTAGGATGCACATATAAAACTATTCCATAATTTCTGTAGTTGCTTTCCTTAATGGAAACATGGCCCCAGCCACCGTGTAATAATTCTAGCATACGTGTTCTTGTTGGGAAATAGGAGGAGAGGAATTAGGATTTCATGAACAATCTTGCCACACCAGAATGGATCATCATATCATGGTGAAATGCCTGTTCAGACAATAGACATTCCAAATACTCTGCCTAAAGCATTGAGAAAATCCTGGAAGTACAAGAGTAACCTGGTCTTTCCATTACAATTGGAAATAATGTAGACTGTTCCTGTTTTTCAAGGGATGTGATGTGTGTCATGAGGTTATTTGGTGATTTTCTGTTCTTAGTCGTGAAATTCACCACTGAAAAACTATGGAACTAGCCAAAATTTCCATCAACAGATGAATGGATTACAAAATTATGGGCTATGTACACAATGGAATTTTACTTATTCATAAAGAAGAAGACAGTTATGTCATTTACAGAGAAACTGATGGAACTGAAAGACATTATGCTCAGTGAGTTTAGTCGTTCACAAAAATAAGAAATCGGATGCCCTCCTTAATGCGTGGAGTCTAGGGAGAAGTGAGTCTTAAGAGGAACTCTAGACAAAGAAGGAGAAACTGTAGATGAGCCAATAAGGTGACCTACCTGAGGTGGCTGGGAGGGGGGAGAAGGAAATTCTCTAATGTACATGATGTACTTTCACAAATATATCCAAGTCACTAAGCCAACCATGAGAGGGAGGGAGAGGGAAGGAATCTGGTGAGGGCTGATGGGTGATGTGTGCATGCACGCCTCTACCATCTTGTATTCCACTAATGTACGACTAAAAGGCACCAATAAAAAATATTGAAAAAAGAAAATGATGTAGAGATCCCTTCCAAGAGTGAATGAGTGATCCTCTGGAATCCAGGGAACAAGGGATAGTTTACTTTTAAGTCTGTCTGTGAGGTTTTGCCCATATCAAAAAATTTGCTCACTGCAGTGTAAAACATGTTTTAGAAGTACATCCCAAACTTTATCCTGGTGAAAGACATAAATTAGACCACTGAACTATCTTGTTTGGCTAATTGGTAATTTTCAGTAAAAGCACTTTAAAAATGATTTTATTAAGAAAGTGCATAGTTTATTTGCTTTTCAAGCCATTCTCAATTTTTCCAAATTTAGTTATGGCAGAATAATTTTCTGATATAGTTAGTATACATGATAGGATAAAATGTTAAAATACATATTTTATAGCAATGTGGGAGTTGCTAAGAACAGTCTTTGGAATCAGATAGGGTTTATGTTTCTCTTGTATACTTCAGCTATGTAACTAGGGAGAGTTACTAAATCTTTATACTTTCTGCTTTTCTTTTTTGAGAATCAAGATTAATAGGATTCATTCATGAATTAAATTATATAAGTATATAAAGCCTTTAGCACATTATCTGGCAGACATGTAACTTAATATATGTTAGCTCTTATTATGCTTAAAACTTGAGGACCTCTCAAAACTATGTTGTAAAAAAATTTAGAGAAATAAGAGGGATAAGTGAATCCCATAAAATGCAAATTTTACTAATTTATTAAATATAGGATCATGAGGGTGAGGTTTATATTTAAGGTTTTGATGGAATTTTCCCAATTTTTAAGAAAATAATTTAGTGAAATAATTTAATATTATTGTTATTAAATGAAAATAATAACTAGTTGTTTGTGAGCTACCTGGATATTGTCAAACTTTCTAAAATATAGTCTTTTTAAAATAAATGTAGAAGTGTCATAATTAATTATATCTCAACTAGGAAATGATTTCCAGAGGCAGTGAGTAGTTGTGACATGAGACATTAATGGGGTTAATAGTTCATTTTACCTTAATAATTAGTTGATTTTATATAATACTTCCTGATCTTGTTTAAGGACAGTAACAAAAATATTCATATAAATAACATATCTGGTCTTTGGACTGAGTATTAAAATTATTATGCTGCCTTAAATTATTTTTTTAATTTGTCAAAAGGACAGGTTTTACCTGATAAGCCCACTTTTATTCAGATAAAGATGACTGAATTATTTTCTCTTTATTCTGATTCAAGAAACACCATAACTAAACTTCTATCCAATAGGAAACATACATTTTATATGATCTGAAACATCTCTGTGTTTATATTAAAAATTAACTTTTGAATAATTCTGGGTTAACTTTTTTTACGCCTGTTACCAGAAGTTCACATTTTAGAATGGAGATGCTTAGCCACACATCAATCTATGATGTACAAAAGAACAGCAAAGCTGTCATTATCATATGCTATACATAGATAGAATTATGAAAGGAAAATAAATACTCTTTTTTATATTTTTGCTGAGGTATCTTTATTGTTTATTTAAATACAAAACCTACTTTATCATCATGTTATCATTTAAGTAGAATAAACAAGTTTAGATTTTGTTAGATGTGTTCTTTAGATGTGGCTGATCCATGAAGCATTTTTTCACACTGACCTATAGCATAATGGTTCCGTTTTGAAAATTGAAGTTTCATGAACACTTGCAGTTGAAATAGTGATGTTGTACAAAAACAGTACAATCTGAGTTATTTTTATCATTAATAGACTAACATGGTTTTCGGTGTCCTACATAAACACAGCTCACATTTTGATTTGTGATAATCCTTGCAGAAGAATTTTATTATTTAATTTCAATTAATCACACACGCTTTACAAGATTCAGTGAAAATCAGTTGGGCGGCGCTGGAATGATGTGCTTACTTTAACAGCAGATCTACTTAGAAAGTTGGAGACATCTGGAAGATCTCTCTTTTTATTTTTAGTTTTATAGCAATGTCCTGGATAGCATCGGGAATGTGTTGGGGATGTTTATAAATAAGTGAAGGAAATAACTTTGAAATCAGCAGCTGTTTAAATACTTGCATCTGTTTAACTGAATAGATGCCCACATCGCTCTTGTAAAAAACGGGATTCTGAATATATCCCAAACCCCAAGTGTTAAGAACAAAATGCTACCTGTTTTCAAATTGCTGTTAAGCAAATTGCCATGGAATCTATTCAGCTTGATCCAGAGACATTGTTATTTAAGAACTGACTATCTTTGGAAACAAGATGATATAGAGTATACTGTTCTAATAAAATAAAACTGCCAGGCCGTCTTTGCCATTTCCACCTCGCAGTTGAACAATCTCTTCCCCTTTTATGACACTTTCACTTGTCAACACAAAGTAAAAAAAAAAATGATGTTTTAACATATTTCAAGATTTTTTGTTCAATAATAAAAATGTAAATAAAATATCACTTTTTGTTTAGGATGGACTCATGTGCTGTGAGTCCAAAACCCAAAATACTTTCAGATATGTTGTTAAATATCTGTGTGGGATTCACAAATAAAATGCAATATTTACAGAAGCAGAAACCTCTGAGGAAAGCAACACACTGTCATTCATGGACTTAGAAAACGCCTGGTCCTCCATCCTGGTGTTTCATCTGACATTGCTGCCATGGAGGGACTCCTTCAAAGGAAGAATGCAGCAGCTTGGCTTTAATGGCTGAACCCACCTGTCCCCAACCCACCAAAGGTATCTGGCTTCACAAAATGGCCTTTGAAAACTCGGGAACACCAGCAGCCAGGTGACAGTATTTACAGGGCTGGCTTAGGGAACTCCAGGCAGCTGTATCTGCTGGGAATCTGTGTCCACTGTGCTCTTGTTTCTCCTTCACCCAGAACAGTGTTTCCAGGAATCAAGAAGCAGGAGGGATAGAGGCACACTTTCTGCTATCACCTGTGGTCCACAGCATATTGTAGCTTAATCTTCTCCATAAAATTCTGCTTTCCTGGCCCATAGTCCTATTTTCTATGAGGCAGCATGCTTTCATCGGAAGATACAGCAGTGATTCTAGTGAACTGGAAATTAAGAGCGTCACTCAGGGACTTTGCCCTTGCTCTAGCCACGTCTCTGAATCAAAAGGCAAAGAGAGGTTCCTATATGATAAGGAGTCATTGACCCTGACCACCTCAGAATAACTGGAGTTATTCTACAACAAAGGTGCAAAGGTGAGACAGGGTGTGTTGGGTATAGGAGACCCTTAGAATACTTTCATCACTTCCAAGTTAAATGTTTAAAGACAATTGAAGACTACAACAACCCAGAGTAAGTAGGACGCCCAGTGGTACGGACCATTTATGAAGCACATTCCATCAATGAAAGTTCTTGTGTCTCTACCTGTAGTCCACGTGTCAATCTCATGCTTGTCAGATTCATAATTGCATGAATAATTTTTTTTACAGTACTAGGGATGGACTCCAAGGGCATTGTAACTCCAAGCTACACCTCCAGCCCCTATTTTTTAGTCTTTTTTAAAATTTTACTTTTGAAACAGGTCTCGCTGAGTTGCAAAGGGGCTCCCTGAGGCTGTCTATGAAACGCAATCCTCCAGTCTCCACCTCCCTAATGCTGGGATTACAAGTGTGGGCCAGCGCTCCCGATCACATTCATGAATTCTTTTTCTTTCTTCCTCTGAAGTAAACAGTTAGCTAGTCTTTGCAAAACAGCAAGATGATACAACAGAGTAAAAGGGTAAAGTCAGCCTTTCCAACAGATGGTGTCAGGACACTTGAGTATCCCTGTGCAAAACACATATAATACAAAGAACTGGGATCCCAAATAGGTAAAGTAGTCATGAAGCTCAACCATGAGAGACATGCAACTTAACTTCAACACAGATGTTACAGAACAACATAAATAACTGAGGCAACTAAGAAGCAAGTCATCGTGTCAAGAATCGATCAATTCCACAGTACACGGGAGATGCACCTGCTGGGAGGACAAGATATGAAACACTGACAACCATAAATCATGGTGAAATAGCAAAATGAAGTCTCACTCAGTGAGACCCTGTTTCAAAATAAAGAATACAAAAATAGGGCTGGGGGTGTAGCTCAGAGGCAGAATGCCTCTGGGTTCCATCCCCACTACTCGAAGGAGTTGAAAACTAGTGTCCACGCAAGAACTTTTGCACAGATATTTATATCAATAATATTTATAAGTGTCAAAACCTGAACACAATCAAAATGTCCTTAATAGGCAAATGGATAAAAACTGTGGCCGATCTATAAAATGGCATATTATACAGAATTAAAAAGAAATGAACCCAAATGTGATATTTTGCAAAACAGCACAGTAGAAAGATTCAAGTCCCTGTTCCTGTACAGGAAACATGGAGAGTGGTAAACTGGTTAAAGTATCCTTAAAGGGGCTTGACATTCTATAACAGCAAAACAGCAAATCAAGAAAACACACACACACACACACACACACACACACACACACACACACATTAAAATCCTGTGGCTTTTAAACTCACTTTAACACAACGCTTTGCAGGTATAGTGCAGTGTTGGCTTGCAGGAGGCAGAGCCCCAGTCCATCCTGCCATCCAGAGGCAGCATATCACATTCCACTTACAGCCTTTTAGCCTGTCTGGGGGCTGCCTGCCTGAAGGGCTCTATTTCTGCCAAGTCTCTGGGAGAATCAGAGTCTCTGTTCATGAAAGCCACAGGAGGGTCAAAGATGAGCAATGGCCCGGAGCGAGAGTTTGTGGTTGGGCTGCAAAGAGCAGGCTGCGGGCTGCTGGGGTAGGATGTTCTGATATTACAATATTTAACAGTAGTCTTGAATATGGGAGAGTAAAAACGCTGCACATGAGCCCCAGTGGGGTGCCTGCTTGGAAAACATTGCAAAGACCAGGTCTATCCGCCCAGGGTAGAGTCTCAGGAACTGAGAGGAAGATGTATTTATTCCCTGTCTCCAAGGCTGGACCAAGTGTCTGTTTTTTAAAATGCCCAATTTTCAGTGATAACAAAGAGAAAATCACAAGACATTAAAGAAATCAGAAACCATGGCTCATGGTAAGGAAAATAAATAAGTTGGTAGAAACCGTTCCTGGAAAAACACAGATATTATAGTTATTGGACACACATTTTAAAGCAATACAAATAGAATAAAAGGTAATCAGGAAAATGACACACGAACAAAATGAGAATATAAACAACGAGATAACAGTTATAAAAATAAGCAAATAGGAACTCCAAAAGTGAACAAATGCAGTACATGAATTGAATGGTTCACTACCAGGGTTCAGCGCAGATTTAGACAGGAAATAAGACAAGAATGGGCACACTTGACGTTAAGACAACCCCAGCTGTCATGTCTGAAGGAGACTTTCTGGAAAGTTAATATCAAACTAACACACCAACGATACAACACACAAAAGTAAAGAACAAAGGGAACTGAACAAAGGCACACGGACGTGGTCACACCATGAAGCCAGAGAGCATACACACCATCAGAGCCCAAGAAACATGAGGGGGAAAACTATCAGAGAGACTATTGAAAAAATAATTCCTCAAAACATTTCAAACTCGATGAACTCCTGTAATCGACAAATTGAAGGATCTCCACCAACTCCAGGTAGAAATTTCCAGAAAGAAGAGAAAATGCCTTATAACTCAATTGTTGGGAACACTTAAAAACAGCGAGATAAAAGTCAATAAAAACTTACAGATTATCAATGAGATTGCTCACATTTTATGAGTTACAAGATTTCATTTTTATAGGTAAGTGATATCTTATGGTAAATATGTACAATAATTTCTTTATTATTAGTTGACTGATACTTATATATTTATTTCTTGATTATTTTGAATATTGATACAATGTACATGAACCAGCTGTTTGATAGGATGATTTTATTTCTTTGGAAGCATACCAAGTAATGGGATTCCTGGGTCATATGATAGTTCTTTATTATATTTGAGGAACTTCCATGCTTTTCCCCTAATATTTGTACTAATTTATATTCCTTTTTCTCTACATCCTTGTCAGTACTTATTATCTTTTGTCTTTTGGACAATGCACATTGTTATATACCATTGTGGTTTTGATTTTCATTCCCCTGAAAATCATCATTTTTTATTTGTCAATAGAAATTGCTTAGAAACGTGTAAATATTTTAATTATGCACAAAAATATAAAGATACATGTATATGGTAAAATATTTAATCATGACATGATTAGCATTTTAAATAAAAAAAAAATACACACCTTTTTTTCTTCTATGCTTCAGATTTGCTTTTTTTTTTCTTCCTATACTAGGGGTTGAACCCAGGGTCATTCTACCCCTGACCTACAAACCCAGCCCTATTTTTTATTCTTTATTTTGAGACAGAGTTGTGTCTCATTAAGTAGCCCAGGCTGGCCACAAACCTGTGATCTTCCTGTCTCAGCCTCCCAAGTACTGGGATTACAAGCATGCACTGCCACACCCAAATAGCTTTTTAAATATATATCCACAGAACGCAAAATAGAACCAGACAGGATCTCAGCTATTTCTTTCTGCTGTACAGTAGCGAGTGTTGAAAAATTGGGAAGCTGGTGATACTTTAGTGTGATATGAAAATAGCTGCTACAACATAGACATTCTGGAACACCAGTTTTGCTGGAGCCCTGGAATGTACACCAGGCCAGCCACATCACTGTACATTGCTCCACTGCAAGCGGAGGAATCGGTGATTCCCTGTCAACTGTCACTACAAATAGCACAATGCCCAGCACATAGGGGTGCTCATTTAATTAGTGAGTGTTTAATTTGCAAGGGCTCCTTGAAATATAGGACTTTACTATCTGTTTTTATGCTACAGAAAATGTACATTTTAAGCTAACACGTCGTCAAGAACACCTTTAGAACTTTATCTTCCAAATCGGGAACAATCCTATAGGAACACCTAAGACAGAGTTTTGGTTTTGATTTCATTCTTCACCTACCCCTTGAGTCTCATGCCTTCTAGAGAAAATTAATTTGTGACTATTATTCATTTATTTGCAGGAAATAGGGAAGAAATGGGAAAATAGGAAAGGAAATGCCCCACACCACCCACAGATTGCAGGGAAGTGACTAGGAAAAAAAAGGTGGATGAAAAAGAAGGGGAGAGTGGAGAGGGGGTGCTTTATGCACAGACAGAAACCTTTCCTGCTCTGTTCTCTGCCACTCAAGGACCAGCCCTGGAGCACTTTGAGTCTTGCTCATCTGTGAAAACAAGGATTGTCCTAGGATATTTACTGATTCCTCGTTAACCATCTTTCCTCAAATATTTGCATTGTTGTCTGCCTTTCAGATTCTTTGTAGGTTTTTCTGAGCCCAGGCTCAAGCTCTGTTTTTCTGTAGAGAAACACTTAATTTCCCTTCATTAGGCTGATCATTTTGGAATTCATAAAGATTGGCAGGTCAAATCTCAACAGCTGATGATACAGACTCCTCGGGAGCTGTTTTGTAGGGTGCAGAAGACATGATATTATAAGATAAATAAGCCTTGAACCTGGAACACTTTATAGGACATCCTTAGCAGATGGTATGGAAGGAGTCATAAACATGGAATGATGTTTTCCAAATCATTGCACTCAGCCATTCCAGAAAGACCCTGCCTCAAGTAAGGTTCACAAGTAAATAAAAAAATTTTTGTTGGTGAATGTGCATAGCAGCAATAGGTTTTTTGTGTGAAGAGAAATTAAGATGATGAATTCTAACTTTACCAAGAAAGATATAGACAGAAAAATTAGAAAAATTTGTGTTAGAAAACTTTAGCAAAATTTTTCTTAAAACCAAGCTTGGCAAATCTTAGATATGTCTTATAACCCAAATGTCTAAATGGCTGTGGCTGACAACTTGGGATTCTAAAATATAACTTAGAAATTTGTCAGAAAATGTGATGAATATGGATAGAATAATGATTTGGAAAATAAGGGACTATGGGAGTTTTTCAGAAGAGAAAGGATCAAGGGTCTCATGGAAAGAGTGTGACTACATAACCCCCATCAAACTACAGAACCCACAAGTGTGGAGTGGGTCAGAGAAAACTGAAGTTTCTTCAAGCTGAAATTTAAGAGAAGGATGCTAAGAACCCTGAGGTAAGTAGAAGATGGAGCATATTTGAAGAAAAAAAAAAAAAACAACCTTTCTATAGATAATTGTCTAAATAAAAAGGGGAAAAAAATACCAGGCCAGTACTTGGAAGGCTTAAGATGGGAGAATTGCAGGTTTGAGCCTCGGTAACTCAGCAAGACCTCAGCAATCTAATGAGACTCTGTTTCAAAATTAAAAAAAAAAAAAAGGACTGAGAGCACAGTTCAATGGTCGTGCAATCCCAGTACCACACACAGGGGAAAAAAAAGGAAATAAGTAAGGAAGGAATAAAGAAGTAAGGAAGACAGAAAAAAGAAGAAAGAAAAAAGAAAAGAAATGGAAATGTACATCTGGGCATGGTGACACACTCCTGTAATCACAGTACAATTTAGTGAGACTCTCAACAACCTAGGAAGACCCTGTTTCAAATTAAAACCTGAAACAAATAACAAACAAAAACCTGGGAATATAGCTTAGAGGTAGGTTCCATTCGCAGTACCATCAAAAAGAAGAGAGATAAAGAAATGTAGCAGCAAGAAAGAGATGCCACATATTATAAGTAGGTGATTAATTATTTTACATATGGACCAGTTGTATAACCTTCCTGGAGGCTGCTGAAGACCACCTCTATGTGTGGCATCATGTTAAAACAGTTATAAATCTCAGAGAATGCTTTTATTTAAATGAGTTTCAAGTGAGTTAATTGAGCCAAAGTCGTTTCAAAGTCTCTTTATGAGTTTGCTACATTTTGTTACTTTATAAGTTTGTACATCCCATTTTCCTGTCAGCAGATGAAATGTACTTCTTTTATATCTGATCTCTACACATAATAATTTTTAAAGATTTCATTGCCCTGTTTCAGTTTTCTCTTGCTTCCTTAGCTTTTCAATTTACTGAATTAGTTTTTCTCTTATGTATATTTCAATATATCCCTTATAAGATAAATCCACAAAAATTAAGCAAGTTACTTCTCTCACCCCACATTCTCTCCAGCTGATACAATTTGATTCCTTTGCTAATTTTTTTTGTCCAGAGGTTCAGAAAATTTTCATTCATATTAGCTTCAATTGCTTATTTTCCACTTAAATTTCTCATTTTATTTTTTTCAATTCACTTTGCTCTGGATGTGTAGAGTTAAGGGTAAATACTGATGAATTTTCCACTAAAAAAATATTATGGATTCAACTTCTTCCAAAGAAATGGCATGTTACCAACACTCCCAAATCCCCTTTAAAGTTAAAAGCTATCTTTCCAAGGTAACTTTCTTTTAGGGGGGTGAGTTGTACAGTGTACAAATGGGATGATATACTCAGGTGTTCTCATTATTTTTTCATTGATGAGCCATCATGTATTTAATAATAAGTTCCATGGTTGAAGTCACATATGAAAAGGATTCCCCAGTTAAGGAAATTTAATTATCTGTTGTAGCTATTCTTCTTCCCAGAGTTTAACTAATACAAATAATGTGGTCACAATGTTCTGTGAATGAAGAAATAGTCACAGAGACAAACGCATGGCCTAGGTCAGCAGGTTGCAGGTGCCAGTCACCAGCCTGGGGCTGAAGAACATCACGCTTCCATCTGGGCACCTGGCTGCAGGGTCCGGGATCCAGAGGCCTGGCTCTGCTGACTCGCCTCTGCTGGCTTTAGCCTTTGTGAAGTATTCCAAGAGAGAGCTGGTGGGCAGGGCTAGGCTCTCGCGGTAGAAGCTACAAGACAGGCTTGTTTTAAGTATTCTTTTACCTAGCTTAATAAGTGGGATTGACTGTCAGGTTTGGATTTCAAGCGAAAGGAAAAGTAAGAAGATTGAGTGACTGTTAAGGTGGAGCCTGAGTTAATAAGTGGGTGGCAAACTCCGGAGAGGAGAGGGAAGCGCTGCGGAGGAAGTACACTGCGGAGGAAGTACACTGCGAGACTGAAGTGGGGGAGCTCATTACGTGAGAACTCTGTAAGAAACAACTAAACCACATGGGTGAATAGACAGCCTGGCGTGAACATGAAATTAAGTAAGACTGACATAGACGAGAGCGTGAACAGAGTAAATAACTGAAGAAGTTTTGGGGTCAAGCCACTTACTTAGATGAACAGAGGATATTTGGGATTCTTTAACTTCTGTCTTTCTTCTAAGATCCAGGGGGAAGAAGAGAAAAGTTAGTAAGATTGCAGTGTCATTTAGAAGACTGGTTACTTGACACTTCTTTTGTTCCTCTACAAGATTTGTATGGAGAGTGATTTGAAAGCACTTCATGTCTCCCAGTCACATGCGCACACACAAAGAAGAAACAACAAATTTACATCAACCATGGGATCCAGACACTTGGTATGAAAAATGTATGGTCACGCCCTTAGGAAACTACATTATTATAGCACAGAAATGAGTAATCATACACTTAAGTGTATGAGTAAAGAACTGATCTACCAGCAGTAAATTACAGAATAAATGTAGTAGGTTTTTTAAATATTTTCAGATTCTTAGATTTTCTGGGAGGAGAAAGGGGACTTACTCAAGGAACATATAAATGATAAAAGAAATATTGAAAAATTGTAATAAAATAAGACATTAACATTATATTCTTATTCTTGAGAATGTTGCTCAGTGGTAGGGCACTTGTCTAACATTTACAAGACCCTAGTTTCAAACCCTAGTCTGCAAAAAATAAAAGTAAATAAAGAAATACATTTTCAAAGACAAAAAGTATTCTATCACAACCTGTAGCAATTGAGAGGTGTTTTGCTGGGGATATTAATTAAAATAAAATATTTCAATTCAGGTGTATACTATTTAAATCTAGACATAAATATCTGCCTTAGCATTCTCTCAGTTGTAATATAAAGAACTGACCCTACAATTTAAAGAAAGAAAGATTTATTTGCTCACTGTTTTTTTGGAGGTTTACTCCATACGAGGCCAGCATCTGTGGAGTTACAGACATGTCGGTGGAAAAAGGGAGATCACAAGACTGTGCTCCCACATCATAGAGCCTGGAAGCAAGAGAGTGAGGCCCATATTTAAGTCCCAAGGCCTCAGCTTCAAGAACTCGCCTTTTCCAAACACACTCTACGAGCTGGGACACTGCAAGACTACAACCAAGCCTGGATTCCAACATTGAAACCCCATTTCCATCAGGGCTGGGGGACATTTTATTTTCAAACGGTTACACTGTCATTCTCAGAATTACACGTGTTTGTTTACAGGTGTATTTCATTCAGTGAAATATGTGTAATATTTAGTCTATCTCTCAACTACCTTAGGGTAACATATAGCCATGCTCCCCCTTTATAGTTTCCTGGTAGGGTAAATGTTAATAAGAGAAAAGCTTGAAAGTGTTCCAAATTTAAAATTCTGAAACAGGTGTTCTAACCACCATAGAGAATGAAACTAGGCACGTGTAAAGTCCTGGGGAAAAGAGGGAGGTGAATTTGTCCTGTGGGAAGGGGCTACCCACGTCAAATGATTCTAAGAACCCGATCACAGTTTGAGTAGAATCCTGACCAGCATCTCTGGCAATTTGTGGGGCAGCGATGGCCTTTGTCTGCAAAACAGATACTGTCCAGAGAATGGGAAGCGATCTGGCTGAAATGAATTGAAGAAAAGTAACTAAAGAGACCATTCTTTCAGAGAGAGGAGAGAGTGACAACCCAAGGGAGGGGCGCGTGTGGGATCTGAGATGTATTTTCATAATGTAGGCAATAATCTACCAGGAAAAGAAAGTTTGCTAACAGAACCAAAGTCAAAAGGAACCTGAGAAGACAGAGGGACACGGCTCCTTAATGACTAACAACTAACCTCCTGTAATTAAGTTCGTAGAATAGTTTTCTTTTTATATGTAGGATTTTATATACCATTAAGTTTATTTATCTAAATGGCATGAGTTGTGAATTGAATTTTATTTGTTTTCAAATAATCAATGTTCTAACACAATATGCAGGAAATATCTCCTTTTACCTCTGATTTAGAATATCTGTGTGTGTGTGTGTGTGTGTGTGTGTGTGTGTGTGTGTGTGGTGCTGGGATGGAACCCAGGGGCATTCTACCTTCAAGCTACATCCCCAGCCCTATTTTCTATTCTTTATTTCAAAACAGGGTCTCACTGAGTTGCAAAGGGCCTCCCTATACTCACAATACTCCTCTCTTGGTCTCCCGAATGCTGGGATTACAAGCGTGCACCACCACGTCTAGCTGGAATATCTTTTTTTTTTTTTTTTTTTTTTTTTTTTTGGTGATACTGGGGTTCCTGGAAGCCCGTCTATCTCCGGGCTACACTCCCAGACCTATTTTATTTTTGGAAACAGGGTCTCCTAAACCAGCGCGGCTGGCTTTGAACCTGCGCGATCCTCCTGTCTCTGCCTCCCAAACGTGGGGATTACAAGCGTGCGCCACCACGCCCGGCCTTAGCTGGAATATCTTTTAATCATTAATATATATTAACACACATCATATTAAATACGTTAATACAGATGGCTAAGCTACTTGCCTACCTCTGAGATATGTTACTTTAACTAAGATGTTTTGATAAATGCAGGCGGCTAAGCTACTGGTCTACCTCTGAGTTTCGTTACTTTACCTAAGACATTTTGATGTATTTGATTTCATGCATTCATTCTTCCTTTATAAAGGAAACATTTCCAGTTTTCTTTTAACTTTGGAATCTTGCATTGAGACTCTACTTTTATTTATCTTTTACATAAATGTGAATGAAGTTGATATTTTTACAGTATGGAGTGTTTCCATTCATGGACTTGATATATTTCTCCACTTAATCACATCATCAGGAAGGTCCGCGGTATTTTATTACACCAGATGCAGATAATTACAGCACATTGAGAAGCTGGTGACCGGGTATTGAAGGGTCTATAAATCATGTCATAAGGACAAATGAACATGTTTAGTCTAGAAAATAGTAATGTAAGAATCTTGTAAAGCATTACAAATTTTTGAAGCGCTCTTATTAAAATGTATTACATTTTATTATGGATGATAGGATAGAAGAAACATTGTAGATAAGTGACATTTTAACCAATTAAAATATAAATATTATTGAAATTGACTGAATAATTATGTAGTTCTTTGTCTTGAAGATTGAACCCAGGAACATTCTACCTCTACAGTATAATCCCAGTATAGTGAAGCAAATATGCGGATTTGTATGCACACATGTATTTCTATATTCTGTCATTTCAGATGTCGAAAAGTGAAAGCATCCCACTAGCAGATAGAAAACCCAGCTCCATAATTCTGTGCTCTAAAAATAAAATAAAATAAAATAAAATAAAAAATAAAATAAAATAACCTTTCCAAAATGTGTAATCAGTCTCCCTGGAGTAATGACCCCTTCTAGGACTGAGATAGAAATATAAATAAATGTGTCAATGACATTCACCTTTCAAAACCAGGATGTGAACCAGGCACGGTGGCACATGATTGTAATCCCAGAGCTTGGGAGGCTGAGACAGGAGGGTTACACAGGTTTGAAGCCAACCTCAGCTACTTAGTGAGGCTCTCAGCAACTTAGTGAGACCCTGTTTCCAAATAGAATATAAAAATAGGTCTGGGAGTATAGCCCAGAAGTAGAAGATCCCCTGGGTTCCATCCCCATTACCACACACACACACAAAATAAATAAATAAATAAATAAATAAAACCAACATGATGCAAGAAAATACTCAGAAATGAAACAAGATCATGATGAAGACGTACCAGAGAACAGTGACCCAAGTGAGAGCGCCTACAGGCCAGGCTGGGTGCCTCGAAAACAAAACAAAATAGAACTGGGTGAGAACTTTAGAACAGAAAACAAATAAATATCAGCCCCCACCAGAATAAACAAATATTCCACCCCGAAAAATTCTAAATAATATAGTTCACGAAAACTCCTCGGTTCTCATGTCTCATGTTTTGTTTGATCTCCCTCTGAAGGGCAACTGAGGAGAGAGGTGGAAAAAACTCAGACTCCAGGGGAGAAATATGAAATGTACTTCCTCAGCCAGATGAAGACCACAAAGATCCATGGTGACCAATAACTGACTACTTGACAATGTCCTCTTGATGGTAGCTTAAATTGTGGTTAAACTCACTGCACCCATCACCACAATTAAATTATGAAAAAATAAAAAAATAAATTTGGGAGATATTCTAAAAAAAAAAAAATCCTAGTAATTAGTACTCACAAAACTCTCACAGTCAACAAAAATAGGAAATCCGGAAAAATTCCACAGCCAGGAGACGACTGGGAAGACAGATGGGTAATTGTGATGTTATATGATATCCTGGATGGGGTGACATTAAGAAAAACAACATTCTGTAAAAACCAGAATCTGTGTATGGAATAGACTTCAGTCATGAGACTGTATGCATATTAGTATGTTAATTGTGAAAAACATACCAGTGCAAGTGGTTAATGGAAACGGTGTGGGATATTGAAACTCTACTGTCTTTATACGTTTTCTGTGAACATGCACATTCAAGACAGTTGCACATGCTTGAGTAAGAAAGGAGAAAAGACATTTTGATCTATGACAAATTGCCTTGCCAATTATTCAAATTTATATCAGTCCTCAAACATTTTGCTAATAAAAGGTGATTCTAAGGCTGTGCTCTCTGAATTGAATGAGATGGGGATACCTTATGTGCCAGCCAGTATACAGTTTTTCAATCTCAGATCCTCTGAATTAGTCATGCAATTTCTACACCTGTCATCTAAATTTGCTTAGAAATTTCAAAAGAATGGGTGGTGCTGATTTTGTTATTCTCTACTTGAGCTAGGACATTATGAGTTGAATTGTAAAGCAGTAGAAACCACAGAGCGCATGCCAAGTAGGTGACACTGATAGGTAACTGTGAAAGAAATAGAATAAGCATAAAGCTTTAAGTTAGAAAAAAGTTGCTACCTAGATTGCAGTATTCAGTAACAAATTATCACTGATTATAATTCAGTACTTATTGTCTAAGTATTTGAGATTTATGCAAACCCATGGCATGTGTTTCACATTGATATTTGCAAAAGTACTAATTCAAGATGCACATTTTATTTTCATATATTTTAGTGATATTCCTGTAGAATTTAAGATGGGTAGTTTAGCAGAGGATGCAGGAAGATTAGGTGGCTTTTATATTGCAGCCTCACAAATCACTGCAATTACAGTAAAATAAAATGATACGCATTTATTGCCCTAAAGTTTTCAGTGTTTGGGAACTTGGGCACAGAATAATTCAATACTCTACTCAGTTTCTATGAAAACTAAAAATCAAGTGTTGGTTGACTTCATCAGAGGCTCTATGTCCTCTTTCCAACACTTCCAGGATGTTTGCTGGGTTTGCATTTGGTTCTACCCTTAACAATCTCTCTACCCTTCATCCCAAAGATGCACACTCTTCCAGACCCTGAAGGAATGCACAGTTGGCTGGCACTGTTCTGAGACACAGCAGAAGCTGTAGACATTCTGTGGATAGCATATTTGTCCCTGAGTATTTGGTATTAAAGATCCAATAGAGGCACAATGAAAAGAGTCACAGTATACAATGACCAGAAGACTTCCACTAAGAATTCTTTCTTATTTTTATGTGGATCATATTGAAAATGGCATACATTCAAACTGTGATTGGTGCCCTTTCCTACCCTTCTCTTCCCCTTCCAATCTCTCAACGATGAGTGTCCAGGTTGACCATGCTGCATGCATACTTTTACTCATATTCGGATGTAGCTCTTCCATTAATCAACCTCAGCCTTCTTTGTCTCCTACCCTTCCATTTCAGCTTTGCTGAGGTTTCCCCTCCATTATATGGAGTCCCTCTGGTATTCCTAACAGACCCTAGTTTGGGCATATTAGAGAAAATGTTTGTTCCTTCTCTTAAACACCTCACCAGTTCCCAATAGCACTTAGATGAGGCCAAGTTTTTTTTATTTATTTATTTGTGTGTGTGTGTGTGTGTGTGTGTGTGTGTGTGTGTGTGTGTGTGTGTTACTGGAGATGGAACCCAAGGGCATTCTACTTCCAAGTTATACCCTGAGACCTATTTTGAAACAGGGTCTCACTGATTTACAAAGGGCCTCACTAAATAAATAGCTGCGGATGTCTGTGAACCGTGACCCTCCTGTCTCAGCCTCTCCAATGATAGGATTACAAGCGTCCACCATCATGCTTGACTTGGGACCAAGTTGACTTTGGGAGCATTTCATATCCAAGCTGTAGCAGTCACACTCTGGTAAGCTTTGGTCTTTTCCCTTTCCTTTAACTCACTTTCTAGCTGTGATATACATCATTTTGTCCCACAACTTGCTCTACCATGATGTGGCAGCCAAGGCCCAAAGCAACAGGGCCAACCATGCGCCATGGATGACTCCGATGGTGATGTCTTCTCCTCCCTTGGACTGCCATAGTTGGACATCGCTAAGGTAGCTCAAACATGAACTCCTCTCATCAAGGTGAAAAGCCAGACAAAGTCGGATCATTCCCACTTATTCCCAGTGCACATTACCCAGGTATTACCTGTTCTAATGGTATCACTTTGTATGAAAGAGCAGAAAAAAGATAAGATTGGGGGAAAGCCTTTTAAAATGAGTGTGTGTGGGAAAAGCGAAGGATGTAACAATGTCATGATTATTTGGCAAGAGCAAGACAAATGAGAAAAAAACATTTTTTTTTTCATTTTCAAACTTCTACTTACTGATAAAATATTGAAAATATGAGAACTGAATAGTCTTGGTTTTCATCTTCTTTTTAAGTAGAGATAGACTCATAATGATGGGGAAATAATATAAAACATAAGGACTACTAATTAAATGCATTAAGTAGTCAAATATAAAGCATTTGCTTCATTTACAATGTGCTATTAAAACCATGTGGGTCATTGCAAATAAAATGTGGGTCATTGCAAATAAACCATGTGGGTATAAAATAATCATGATTTCTTAATACATTGTTATTTCAGATTTTATGTAGTCTTCTCTCAAAATTTTCTTTTGCAAACAAAGAAAATAAATCCAAGTATTGTATTGTGAGAAACTTCTACCTATTGAAAACCAAACAAAATATAAAAAACCAGGATATTTTCTGAGATTTAAAGATTCTTAGACAAGCCTTAGTAATAGTTTTTCACCCAAAGTAAAACACTCTGTCAGTTTGACTTTTTATGTGTGAATTTCTTTCAGGCTAAAAATAGTTTTAAAGAAAAACAATTTTCCAGGAGGTTCCACCTCCTTATCATAACAAACACTCTCCAATCAAACATGAAGAAACATCCAAAGACAAGCATGTTTGACTTCTTTCTGAAAAATAAATGCTATACTTATGTTTCCTTATGGAAATTGGGATTAATGAGAAGTTCAAATGTTTGTTTTCACCCCACTTCAAATTTGGAAGTGTAATTCAACTGTAGATTCAGTTTTTCTCTAATAATTCATGTTTCCCTTAACAGGTATAGTCCCCTCTCAAAGTTTACTTTCAGAGAGGAGTAGGTCTTGGACTTCTTTTCTAAAATAGCGCAGTGAAGCATGCTCAGATGCGGTGAGGGTGAGATCCTGCCCCTGGGACTTTTCTCTTCCTGTCTCACCATGATTCACACACCTAGAACAGGCCCTGGAAAGGAGAAAGCTTTGGGAGCCCTGAAGTGGACTGACTTGACCCGTAATTGAGAGAAGAGAAAAATGAATTGATATACAGAGAAAATCTTTGACATATAAAATAAAAGTTTTCTGTGAGGTGATCAGATTGAGTATGGCAGCTATTCTGGTTTTTGTGCGATGGTCAGTCAGGTGCAATCACTTGAAAGGTTCAAAACATTAAGGCAGGTTGCACTTCCAGGTCTTGGGAATGAGCATTCTCAGGAACACAGCCACAGCAGAAGCCCCAGGTTGAAGCAGGAGGCAGAATGGCAGAGCAAAGGGAGGAGCTTGGGCTCAGTCCCCATGAGTTCCTAAAGGAAAGTCCAGGGGCCAGTGAGCAGGTGAGGACTGGCTAGTGTCCAGGACTTCAGCCCTGAGATGGAAGAGGGATTTTCAGTTACCTGGCCCCTGACTCTGGGATGGCAAAGGCAGAGGAATTCTTCCCCAGTGCAAGGGTCAGACAGAAGTGGTTGAGCACAGATCTCTTAATTTGCATGTCAAAGACATGCTTCTGACTGGGCCAATAATCTCTAAGAAGGGAAGGCAGTATTTCCTTACCTGAGAGGTGTTCCAGAAATCAAAACACCATAATATGGAAAAAATAAAAATTATAAACAATAAAGTGGTGATTATTTTATTGTTTACAAAAAGGGGTGATTATTTTTGTCTGCCATGAAATTATTTTAATAAATACCAGGCATTATAGAGAATATAATCAATGTAATTTCATTATACAATTCCTTTTTTTATTAAGTCTATGGTATGTTACTGTAGGTTAATCATTGTCTCTACAACTAACAAAAATAGACATAAGCATAGGTTGGTGAGAAAACAATTAAAATTGGAACAAGGAGTATTTCCCATAATTAAGACAATATTAGAGCCAGCCATGATGGAGACTCCTGCAATCCCAGTGTGTGGGAGGGTGAGACAGGAGGCTAAGACAGGAAGGTAAAAGCCAGCCCACAGTTATTTAGTCAGATCCTGTCTTAAATTTTAAAAAAAAGTATATATAATAAAAGGGCTATGATATAACTCAGTGATAGAATGTTTCTGGATTAGATCCCCATTTAAACACACACACACACACACACACACACACACACACACACACACACATGACAGAGATTGCTGGGTCTCAAGTAGACCACATAGAGAGAAGCTTTCTTGGTGTACTTAGTAGATATGTGCTTAATGGCTACACTTGGAGTTCCAAACAAGAAAGCGGCCTTGTTGAGTCCCCTGCTTCTCAGTACAATGGGAGTCATTGGGTGAGAGGGCTGTCCTGAAGCAGCTCTGACCTTATTGGGGTGGGGAGGTCCTTCTCCTCTAATCTTGCTTTGTAAATAGTCCAAGAGAGATTTAAAGGGCATGGAGAACTTGTAAAATGAGTAGAGGAGAAATGAGCACAGACAGGCTAGCTCAGGAGTCAGTTCCAGTCAGCTCCTGATATGCCCAGAGAGAAGTAATCCATATTTAGAGGAAAAATTTATCTTCACCTACTCAACACTCCACATAGTGCTATGAATCACAATTATATTTTGTGACAAGGAGGAATGTACCTCTCTTGGTTGAGAGAGGATTAATAATGAAAACTGCTTTCATTTTAATTGTCCTATGATTGCGTTACTGAAGAGCATTTGTGAACGCTTATCTTTGGAATGATTAACAATTCATTCAGTTTTCTCAACTGTGTTTCTCCCGATCAAAGGGACTCAGGCACAGTCCAGTTCTAGCCAAAGCATCAGAAGATTTTGACCATAAATTGTGGTGCACAGAGCAGTTAAGGAGTTAATTGGATTGAAATGCCAATTATGTCACAGCAAATATCCTGAAAGGTCCGTACTCAGAATCGGTAGATGTAAGCATGAGTAGATTGAACATGATCAATGTAAACAAGGCTAAATGACAAGTAATATGTTCTAATTCACTACTTTCTTACATCCTTACTGAAATATTCATGTCAACCTACAAAGACTACTGTATCTTGGAATACATGACTCATCAAAATATTGGAAGTCTTCCACAGATAGAAGCTTATGTGTATGTGGTCCTCAGGCTATATAACACAAGAGGACATGTTTGGAAATGGCAAAAAAAAAAAAAACTTGTATACAGATGCTTTCTGTAATAATAATGCAATTAACTCACAGTTAAAAAAATTCTTTCTACATGACAAATTCTATGCTAAATTCATTATCATATTTAATTCTGTAGTAACTAAAAGGAGCAGAAACTAAACTAAATTTGCTGGGAAAAAATGACATATATCTACAATCTAGCACAAAGAAACAAATGCTTTGCTCACCAAAACACTTTGACACCAGTGCAGCAACAGCAAGGCACATGGTGTCCACTGGCCAAACCAAGCACCATGACCATGCACTGCAAGACCATGGGATGGGAAGCCATCATTTGTGCAGAAGATGGGGCTTCTCTGGAATGCAAGCAGATGAGCAGTCAAAAGATCATCAAAATGGACAAAGACAGCTTGAGAATCAGTGCAGATCCCTCCAATTCAATGCATCTGGCCAGAAACACTATTCAAAGTAAACATAAAAAAAGTAAAAAGAGTGACAGTTAGACATCAGGGTTTTGAGATAGCAGGACTGGGCAGAATACCTAACCAGGTGTTACAGTTTGAACTGTTATGATTGGGGGGAACTGTCCTCGGGGACCTCTGTTAGGCTCCGAAAACTATTCCCGTAACCACGTAAATGAGTTTATTACAAAGATAGAAATAAAGAATACAGTCACAGCCCGATACTATCACAGAATAGTATAGGGAGGTGACCCAAAATGAAGTCACCGAACTACAAAACACAAAACAGCTTTTATAGATACAAAGTCCTCCATCTTGCCCTACTACATAATCCTACTACAGAGGTCTAAATCTTCCCCTTAATTTCCCACCTAATTGTTTATATAAGCCTAGGTCTCTTTGTTTAAATCAGAATTAGTCACAAGGTCAAAGGCCATGTGGTATCTGCTCTCCTTTCATGAAGGTCAATCCCCTCCTCCCAGCCTCCTGGGGAATCCTTTGCTAGATATTTATTGTGCAAACTTGTTTTTAGAATGTGAAAGTCCTAAGTCCCAACTCCACTATCCACTTGCTAATTACTTTTAGCAAGGGAACTTTGCATTATAATAGCTACCTGACTGCCTGGCATTAACCAAGTCCTTCCCTCTTACAACTCTGCTCTCATTTTCTGTCACCCAAATTTTGAAATAAATATTAATGTCCAAAGCCTCTTTTTCAGATCTTTTTAGGCCATTTCCTAATACTGGTACACAGGTCACAATGTGAGATCTACCATGCAAACAACCAGAAAAGGGGCAACCCAGTACTTTGCTGCGTGTGTGTGTGTGTGTGTGTGTGTGTGTGTGTGTGTTGAGGGGATTGTACCCAGAGACATTCTACCTCCAAGCTACGTCCTCAGCCCTAGGTTTTATTCTTTATTTTGAAACTCGGTCTTACTGAGTTGCAAAGGGCCTCACTAAGTAGCTGAGGCTGGCCACGAACCCTTCTGTCTCAGCCTCCCTTATGCTGGGATTACAAACATGCATCCCCGTGCCTGGCACGCTCTGCTGCCTCTGAAAGTGTATGTTGTATGAGCTTGCAGAGCTCCCAGATTTGAGTCTCTTGAACAACTCAGGGCTTCTTTTAGCACCCTGATATCCATAATGTCTTAGGTTAGCATGATAGCGTAAATGTGATTGTTTGCCTCACAGTATCCTAACTGGACAAGCAAGAATAAATGCCTTAACTTATGCAATGGGTCATATCCATCAAGTAATTCCCAAAGAACTTATACACCTGTGTCAGGTCCATTTGCACAATAATATGAGATACAGAAATGAATTACTCGATGACTGTTGAAAAGAATGTGAGACCTAGTGGGAAATTCACATAAGGAATTAGTCAACAGTTTGCTAGGAGAACATGGAGGAGGATCAGAAAATCAGATCAATAGGAAAGAATCTAAAATAAAGCACAGTAAAATAATACATTGTTGAAGAAGACAGTGACTTAAGTGTATGATTTAAGTAAAAGAAATAGTAGGAAGAGAATTTCATATTAGAAATGCTCATGTGAATCTCTAAACATGGGAGAAATCCTGGCACTATTAGGAAATTGATAATGGTCTAGAAGAGCAGTTGCCTAGGTTATGATAGAGAATGGCAAGTAAATGGGGCTGGAGAGTTATGCAGGGTCAGATAATAATTATCTGATCTTTCCAACCTTCTGGAGCATTGGAGGAGGAAAGAGCATTATCAGACTAAGAAGCAGGCTTAGCAGACATCCTGGGATGCAAACATGTATAAACTACATTAGATGTTCGAAGCCAATGCAATCTTGTATCCAAAGTGAGCTCATAAAAAATAATCTCAAATTAAAAATGCAGGAAGATTTAATTCTCCCAGCAACCAAGGGGATTTTAGAATCTGTTCATTTAATGATATTGAACAGTAAATTCCAGCACCAGCTAAAACTCTATGAAAAGGTAAGCCAGTGGAAAAATGCCATCCCAAAGCCAAGATAATACAATGAATGTGAAATATGAGAGAGGGAGAGAAAGAGAGAGAGAGAGAGAGAGAGAGAGAGAGAGAGAGAGAGAGAGAGAGAGAAAAGAGAGGGAGAGAGAGAGAGAGAGAGAGAGAGAGAGAGAGAGAGAGAGAGAGAGAGAGAGAGAGAGATAACCTGTATAAAGATTTGCTATTTGGAATGAAATTTCCTTGTAGACAGCATCTACTTGATAATCTAGATAAAATTTAGGGGGAAATGAACTACATCCAACATGATAAAATGATAAAATGATGTGACTTTTTAGCTCTTTGTAAGAATCACTAAGAAGTATAGGACAATGCTGATAAAAAAAAAAACAAAAAAAAAACAAACAAAGAAAAAAAAAAAACAGCTTTTCAGTGACATGGGGGCTAGGGCATAAGAGATAAGAGTACCAGATCTTACTTTTACTTCTGTTTCACCATGAAAGTAAAAGGATTTATAAGAATTTCTAATCCTCACACACATAAGCCAGGTAATACTGCTTCCCAAGCAGCAATCGAAGGAATTTACATTTGAAAATAATAATGTTTGTTTTCTATCCCTATTTGTAAGAATCATATTTTTCACGGAAAAAAACCCTTTTTATAAGTCTGTGTTAACAGTGGTTTAAACAGGCTTATTTGAATGACACTTTGTCAGTGGTTATAAAATTAGGTATCTTTGTTTTAAAATGAACAGATAATGGATTGCAAAATTATGGGAAATACACACAATGGAATTCTACTCCGCTATAAAGAAGAACAAAATCAGGTCATTCACAAGAAGATGGAAGAATCTGGAGAACGTTATGTTAAGTGAGATCAGCCAAGCACAGAAAGAGAAGGGACATATGTTGTCTCTAATATGCCCAAACTAGGAAGTATTAGGAATACCAGAGAGACTGCAGATAATGGAGGGGAAACCTCAGCATAGCTGAAATGAAAGGGTAGGAGAGTTGAAGAAGGCTGAGGCTAATTAATGGAGGAGCTACATTCGAATATGTGTAAAAGTACAAATGTAGCATGATTAACCTGGACACTCATTGTTAGGAAAGGGAAAGGAAAAGTGGGGGAGGAGGGCACCAAGCACAGTCTCAATGTATGCCATTTTCAATATGATCCACAAAAAATAAAAAATAAATGTTTCAACTATTCGAATTTTTGAATGCATTAACTAAAAGTCCTCTATAAGGATGTTCAAAAATGTAGTATTTGAAATTGTAAAAGTGGGAGGCAATCTTAAATTCAATAACATGGGGATGGATTGAATAATACGTGATGCATACTTGTGGAAAGAGTTATGTGCACCTCTTAAATACATTCTACAATCTTCATGATCCTCATTTTTGTCCATGAAAAGGGACATGCAATTTCAACAATGTAAAAATTTCTATCTAATTGTTAATGTTGAATCATGTGAGTGTTTTTAATAGGTACTATTAGATTTTGTCTAAGTTTATTTGCGTATTATCAATGTAGAAGTCATGAGCAAAAATCAGAACGTGCATGCTGAATTTACATACATTTACTTAGGGAAAAGAGTATGTTATATAAAAATTTCATTCAGCAATATCTGTTCATTGTTTGCTTCGCTTTAGCATGAAATTATTATATGGAAAATAATTAATATAGAACCCACAGGGATTCCATCCACATCTCTTTAATGTTGAAAATAGTCCTGGAGGCCGGGCATGTTGGCGCACACTTGTAATCCCAGCATTCGGAATGGAGGCTGATGGAGGCTGAGACCTGAGGATCGCGGTTCGTGGACAACCTCAGCTACTTATTGAGGCCCTCTGCAACTCAGTGAGACCTGGTTTCAAAATAAAGAAAAAAAAAAAAATAGGGCAGGAGGTGTAGCTCCGGAGGTCGAATGCCCCTGGGTTCCATCCCCAGACCTGGAAAAAAAAAAAAAAAAAGAGTCCTGGAGTTTGCCAACAGCAACACCTTCCAACAAATACTGGTTTACATTGAAAACATCTTGTAGAAACTTCTGTGTCTCACTACAGTTATTTCATTTCCATGTCTCGTAGAGAAATGTGGGATGTAGCTTTCTTGCCAATGTGTTTCTGCCAGGGAAGAAGTAGCTTATGATCTGGTATTTAAAAAGAATTGTCTTTCGAATCTCCCCTTTACAAGTCCAGTGTTCAATTTACTGCCAATGATTTTTGCTGAAGGCATTTACAATTATTATTAACTTAAAAATTATCTCAAGACATAGATTAGTCCTTTCCTCTCCTATTACCATAGCTACTGCGTTCAGGGGAGACTCGAGATGGCATGATATTTACCACAGACCATTCTCCCATGAAAAAGTATCACAAAATCCCAAATGAAATGCAAGATATGGGACTGGAATATTATCTTGGTCTGATGGTCGAATGGCAAAATTGCTTTCAAAAATTATTTTAGCAAGTATTTAAATAACATTAATGGAAACTAAGAAAGGATGGAAACGAGATTATTTTTTGTCTTGATATGCTAAAATAGTTCAAATTCTAAAACTCATGCCAGAAAGAAAAGTTTGATATAATGAGCAGATCTGATGAGATCCACTGGGCAATTAAAAATAGAATTCATGCAGAATGCCCCTAGAAAATATAGTAAAGAACAACAAACAATATCAACAGTAAAATTTTGTAATTTCACTATTACATTTTCCTAATCTTTTCACATTCTAGATCTTTCAACCCCCCCCTTTTTTCTAGCCACATTAATTGCCTCATTCTCATCCTTTCTTATTTATAAGAATTTCCAGCAAACATATCAAAGCCAATTACTAGGCCAGACAAGAGAAGGCGAAAAGGGGGAGGGAGTGGGTTGGAATTGGGGAAGGGCTAAATGAGTGATCTATACACGTATGCCTCTACCATTTTGTACCCCACTAAGATATATGACTCCAATGCACCAATAATAAAAAAAAGAAATATTGGAAACACATCCGCAGAAAACACATCATGAAAGCTACCACTTTGCCAGGATTGAGGAAGACTGGCCCTGAAGGAGCAAGCCATAGCATGCATCAGATATTACAGCAGAAGATGGAGGACTACTGAACCCTCCTCTGTCCCTGCTTCCTGCTCTTTGGAAAAGCTTCCTCCACATTCAGGATACCTTCATACAGCTGCTGTTTTTTTCACTGGAGTGAAACTGCTGTGCCTGGAAACTCTTAAAAATTACATTTAGATTTAGGAACTTGAGATTTATATTTTTTTTACCCAAAACTTAAAATCTTCAGCCCTTCATTCATATTCAATTAATTTCATATCCATTTTCACCCTGCCTGAATAATTTTAGCATATTTTGATACAATATACTTTTTTGGAATTAATTACTTCTCAGCTCTACATGGAGGAGATATGTAAAATACATTGGGAAATACAAAGGACTATGTGTCTGAGACACTTATCCATGACCTAAAATGCCCACCATAATTTTCCAGAGACTAAATGTAATGTTGCTCTACATTAAAGCTTTCACAAAACTAGATCAACTGATAATCAAACTACTAAATTTCATGTATAATTGAGCAGTCCTGATGTTTTAATAACTTCAATTATATCCGAAAATGTTTCCCTTGGATGGAGGCTGTAATGATTCAGAACTACAGTTACCTTTCTCTGGTCCTACTGTAGAACTAATTATGTAGGGAAGATCTGTCTATACATACCTGTGTAACATTACATGCATATGTAAATATACTTATTTGCATATGTATATTTGAAATATTTGAAATACATATGTATTTGAAAATGTGTTCATTAAACATATTTTTATGGATTACTCCTGATAGATGCTTATTTTTAACAGCTAATAAAATCTTAACATTTTAATAAACATAATAAATGAAGTACTAGTGTTTCTGTTCTGTTATAGTCAATATTTAGTAATTAAAATTTTTATTAGTTATTTTTCTCTTTTTTACTTTATTTTTTTTTTATTACTGGGGTATTCTCCAAATTACAGTCAAACCATTTGAAACAGGGTCTCCATAGTTTTCTGAGGTTGGCCTTGAACCTGTGATTCTCTTGTCTCAGCCTTCCAAGTACTGGAATTACAGGTGTGTACTATTACACTAGCTTCTAGAAATTAGAATTTTCATGTGTAAAACATTCCATTTTTGTGCTGTGTTTCAATATAGAAACTTTTTTTTCAGTATTGAAGATGGAACCCAGAGGCATTCTACCTCCAAACTATACCCCCAGCCCTATTTTTTTTTTTTTTTTATTCTTTGTCTTGAAACAGGATCTCACTAAGTTGCAGAGGGCCTCACTTAAGTAGCTAAGACTGGCCTCAAACCTTTGAACCTCCTGTCTCAGCCTACAAAATATTGGGATTAAAAGTTAGTGGGGCTGACTTTTACTTTTGAATAAGAAAATTTTATAATCTTTCATCAAACAAAAGTGAAGACTTGATATTCTCATGATCTTTCTTACACATGAATCTGCTTTGACTATATGGGAAAAAAAAATTCAGTTTGTTTCCTTGTTTAGAAGAAAAAGTTACCTGTTTTCTCATTAATCAGCCATCTTCAATTTCTTCTGGAGACATCTGCCCAGGCGGAGTTGCTGGAAATGGCATGGCCGAATTACTGCTCAGCAAGAGAGCGTCAAACACCAATACATCCTTCCCTGTTGCTGCGTTCGGCTCCTCCTCAGCTCTTTTCCCTGTGTATCTATTTACTCTGAAAGGAGCTGGTGTTGCCATAGACCCAGGGTGAGAAAGCATGAGTTACAGTCAGAAATGAAATGTCTGGACCAAGCATGCCACCACTTCTGTTAGCTGACATAATGTGCATTTTAGGAGCAAAAGTAGCATCCCATGTACACAAGAATTGTCAAGGATATAAGCATTTTTTAAATTTCAATTGAGAACCAGGCAACTGACTTATCACTCAGATAATTTGGAGAGATAGGTTTTAAGATGGCTTTTTGCTACAATCAACATTACAATCGCGCGTGCACACACACACACACACACATACACACACGCACACGCACACACACGCGCACACACACACACGCAGCCCCAAATTTGTCTTCTTATACTTTTGGAAGAAAGGCAGGGTAAGAGTTAAATTATACAATACTATGCGCTCAGGACAGATGATAAATTAGTCTAGATTGTCATAGGAATATGATATCTTCATAGAATTATAGTTGGAATAATAAAAATTCAAAAGAATGATCTAATATAAGTTCATCTTTTTTTGGCAGTACTGAGAATGACAGGGGCATTCTACCTCTAAGCTATACTCACAGCTCTATTTTTTTATTTTTTTATTTTTTTATTTTTTATTTTTGTGGTGCTGGGGTTCCTGGAAACCTTTATACATCCAGGCTACACTCCCAGACCTATTTTTATACTTTTCTTATTTGGAAACAGGGTCTCTCTCTCTTTTTTTTTTTTTTTTTGGTGGTACTGGGGGTGGAACCCAGAGGCTTTCTACCTCCGGGCTATACTCCCAGACCCATTTTATATTTTGTTTGGATACAGGATCTCACTAAGTTGCTGAGAGCCTCACTAAGTAGCTGAGGCTGGCTTTGAACCTGCGCGATCCTCCTGTCTCAGCCTCCCAAGCGCGGGGATTACAAGCGTGCGCCACCATGCCCGGCCTATTTTTTTTATTTTTATTTATTTTGAAACAGGGTCTTACTGAGTGATGTGTGCATGTATGTTTCTACCATCTTTTACTTCATTAAGATGGATGACTACAAGGCACCAATTAAAAAATAAAAAATAGAATTCAGTAACAAAGGTTACTAGAAAATTTGAAACATTTCAGTATTACCCAGTATCTCTCAATGTTATCCAGTATCTCCTGAGAGACAACAACAATCTCTCAATTTTTTTGTATCTCAGGGTAGATTTTTTTAAAGTGCTCATTATTCAGCACCAAGGCTAGTACAAAACATCAGTCAACTACACATTTGTTTTGCTCAAATTCAGAGAAGTGGAGATACAGTAGCTGAGCAACCTTTCCATCTGAACACATGACTGCATAATTGTGGAAGGAGCTATCTAACCTCTAATTGATATTTTTAAGAGAAGAAAAGGAAATCTTACTACCCAACATTTTATCCCCTAAGTGCCTGCCTTGTAATAATTACAATCTTTATTTTTGTGCCAACAGAAAATGTTTCTGGGAAATAATATTTTCTGTACTGTGTGTGTGTGTGTGTATATATATATATATATATATATATATATATATATATATATAATTTCCTGTGATACTTGGAGGATGTCTAAATTCCATATGGGTATTTATTTCATCAACCACAAAGACAATTAGATAATTTATTTGGAGTAGCCATAGATAAATGAATCAGTAGTGGACCGTGAAGTTTCCTGCACAAATGTGTGAATAACTATAGGCTACAAAAAATAATTAGTGTTATTATTTGTCTGTTTAAATTGAAATCTCACTATTCAATATAGCATGACTATAATATTAGAGTGTAATGCCCATGCACAACTCCCGTGCATATATAATAGATTTACAGAGCCACAGGTACTAGATTTCAGTTCTAGCAGAGTAAGTGACATAGAATGTCCTTAAATCACACATGTTATATATATTTTTTTAAAAAATAAGCTACATAAGATAAATGGTTCACACAGACATTTCTTCCAAGAAAGCCCAGGCTCCACATGCCTCACCTCAGATATGATATTTGGGGAGAGACCCTTTTAAGGCATTCTGTGATGACCCTTTCTGACTTACAGCACACAGAGCATTATCTTTAGTCACAGCCTAGATACGACAAGTCTCAACCTATTTAACAAGCATGTGATCATTCGCTGGCCAGTCATATAAAAAATTGGCCTACCAATTAAATCCAGGATAGCTTTAAGCCTATTTAATAGACACAGTATAAATGAATTACCAGCAAAATCTTAGAATATTATACCTTAAGTATTCATTGACTAACTGTGCCAGGAGAAATTAATTCTTAGGCGGTGGAAGGCCACAGGAGTGAAATACAGGCCCCACGCCAATCTGTGTGATGGAGAGGAAAAGGGAGAGCCCGAAAGGCTTTTAGTGAATCCTATTTCACTTCTTCCCTCCTGTCATTGTTGAAGCTGGAAGAGCAAGGGACACAAGTGGAATGCGTACAATCTGTGCTGCTTGTCTTTCTTTCCTCTTTCTGAACCTCGTCTCCTGAACCGTGAGGAGCATCCCTGAAGTTGTATCTTTTCCCCAAAGAGCAAACAAAAGAGAAAGATATAGAAGACCCTCATTCAGTCTATTATCATGGCAAAGAAAATATGATATTCATTCTGTTTATTGACATTATAGAAATTCACCTATCAAATTCACAGAGGTGGGAACTTAAATGGAAATGTGGAGTAGTTTAAAAGGACCAGATAGACATAGGTCGATGCCAAAGCACGATGTGTGTACCTATCCCATTAGTGGACCTTCGTTAGCCCCCAGGCTCAGTGCTGTTGCTGCTCTGTGTGTGGTTTCCTGTGCACGGAGGGTGTCTAGCAGCGTGCTTGGTATGGACCCACAAAGCACTTGTCCCATTTCCTCTCCCGCACTGTCACAACCAACATGTCCCCAGACACTGTAAAGTATCATTGGGAAAGGAAACAATATCTCTCTGTCAAGAATCATTGCTCTAGCAGGAGCCTGGGCTTGTGAGATTATTCAGATGAGACATTCCTGTTTATCATGATTATTTTGTCATGTTTAAGCTTAGTGTTATCTTAATTTTAAAGCTTCAGTTGATTCCCAACTAGTACCATGTCCTTAACCAATTTTCATTTCACTCATATAGTTCTTTTCTAGACAAATGCAAACCCTTTTCAGGTGGTGTGTGTGTATGTTTGTTTGTGTGTGTGTGTGTGTGTGTGTGTGTGTGTGTTGGTGGGGAAGGGAGAGTTATGTCCTAAGTGTTGCCAACCGTCCAGGAAGGTTGGCCCAGAACAGAGGGTCTTGGCAGGTGTGAGCCGTGCTCAGCTCCTAGGCCCCTGCTTAACAGCCCTCTGTCACCACTGCCAGTTCTCCTGTGGCAAGGACAAGGCGCAAACTAGTATTTAATCAACCCTTCTAGTAAACCAGAGCTGCTAGGAGGACCTGTGAACACACGCCTGCCATGACCTCAGGGCCAGGTTTCTGGATCCAGGAGGTCCAGGGTGGGACTGAAACATGTATTTCCAATCATCTGTGAGGGTCTGCACACAGCCTGTGGAGAAACAGATCTTTGAGAACCCTGGGCCTACTAGACCCTTGTGAGGCATGTGAATGGAGCAGATACATGTATAGGCCATCACATGTTACCCATCAGTATAAACAGTTGTATGTTCTTATGTACCAGTTACAATAAATTAAATTTAAAGCATAAGAACATTAAATACTAAAAATGAAAAGATAAACCTTTTAATAGTAGAATTTTAATAGTAGAATTTGCATGTGCAATGTCATAGATTTAAGGAGAAGTCTCTTAAAGAATTAGGACATGATATATCAGATATTACATCAGTGGTGAGTACAAAAATCTTGCCCTGATAACTGCTATCTCATGATCCAAGATATTGCTGAGTTCCAGAAACCAGAGTGAGTTATCTTCAGTTTCTGCTTCCTCAAAAGAGAACATCCCCATGGATGTCACAGAATCTCCATGTTTAGAAGTGCTATCAGTAGAATATATATGTGTGTGTGTGTGTGTGTGTGTGTGTGTGTGTGTGTGTGTGTGTGTGGTGGTAGGTAGAAATGGAACCCAGAGGCTTTCTACCTTTGGGCTACACTTCCAGACCTACCTATTTTCTATTTTATTTGGAATCAAATTTATTTATTGGATTACAAGCGTGCGCCACCACACTCAGCTAGTAGAACTTATATTTGAAGAACACTGGCTACATGTGAAGTGTCTTGTATTTAATTATTTTAGTAATAGAATGCCGTAGATATTATAACCATTGCTATCCAATTTGGAAGACTGTTATTTAAAGGTTAGCAAGTTCAGGCTACCTATACTCTGATTATTGTCATCAGATCAATTTAAGAAAAAAGGGGTAACTCTAACATTTTGTACCCCACTAAGATGTATGACTACAATGTACAAATAAAAATTTAAAAAGGAGCTGGAGGTGGTGGCACATGCTTGTAATCCCCGCGCTTGGGAGGCAGAGACAGGAGGATCGCGCAGGTTCGAAGTCAGCCGCGCGCCCTGGCTTAGGAGACCCTGTTTCCAAATAAAAATGTAAAAATAGGTCTGGTCTGGGAGTGTAGCCTGGAGGTAGAAGGGTTTCCAGGAACCACAGTACCACCAAAAATAATTTTAAAAAGAAAAGAAAAAATGAATATTTTTCTGTTTCAAATGCTAAGTAAATGATAATCCGCAGTAGGAGATGTTTCTGTTTGGAAATTGGTTACTTCCATACCTAATCTGATATCTGAAGCCCAAAGAAAATGGGAGACTCAGACCTACTGAAAGGCTCCATTTAGAATAAAAAATCATAAGCCCCTAGCAGCCAGCTAATAGTTAAAAAGAAAAGTATATTTTACTGTAGCTTACAGCTTAGGAATGTGAAATATGCGATAAGCCCACCCCATCTTATCTATACTGTCTGGGTCAGAGCGCCTTGACCCGGGAGCTTACTGACGACACCTGGTATTTTATCTAACACTTGACTACAGAATGTACTTTTCAAATGATTCTGTAATTTTCTGTAAACGCATGCAATCTAGCCCAAACCCCCCTAACTAGTGGTCTTTTCCCTATAAATACCCCCAGTTTCAGTGGCTCGGGGCCGAACTCCTATATGAGTCGGCCCCAGTGCACTGGCTCCTTAATAAACTTTTACCTTTTGCTTTTGCATCAAGGAAAATAAAGTCTCTCGTGGTACTTGACGTCGCTTATCCCGAGGTTGATTGAGGGTCTCTCCTCAGCGGGGGTCTTACACTACCAGCTTGCTAGATGTTCTTCCTTGTTTTGCAAAAAATCAAGTGTAGGATCAAAAAATGAAATCCACCAACATTTATAGTCTTGAAATATGACCATTATGAATGGACAATATGTTGGGTGTGGTTGCACACACTTTTAATCCCAGTACTTGGGCGGCTGAGACAGGAGGATCACAGTTTTGCAGCCAGCCTCAGCAACTTAGTGTGACCCTGTTTCATTTATTTATTCATTATTATTATTTTATTTTATTTTTTTGGTGGTACTGGGGGTGGAACCCAGAGGCTTTCTACCTCCAGGCTTTTCTCCCAGACCTTTTTATATTTTATTTGGAAACAGAATCTCAATAAGTTGCTGAAAGCCTCACTAAGTAGCTGAGGCTGGCTTCTAACCCGTGTGATCCTCCTATCTCAGCCTCCCAAGCGCGGGGATTACAAGCGTGCGCCACCATGCCCGGCTATGACCCTGTTTTAAAGAATAAAAATAGGGCTATAGGTATAGCTTGGAGGTTGAATACTCCTGGGTTAAATCCCCAGTAATGCACACACACACACACACACACACACACACACACACACACACACTCACACACAGATGATATATGTGTTGGACATTATATGTGATGGACATTATATGTGTTTCAATTCCATAAACTAATTCTCTCTGGGAAGATACATTGCTCATCTGTTAACTATTGTGTATTTGCGGTTCCTTTCTGGATCTGTTCTCTTATATTTCTGAACGTGTCGCAAATTTATAGAGTTCAGATGGAAAAGTCCGACAAATTGGCATATTAAGAAAAGATAACACCACTAAGCCAAGCAAGGGAAGGAGGGATGGGGAGGGAATGAGATGAGAATTGGGTAGGGGTTAAATCGGTGATATGTACATGTACACAACACAAATTTTTTTTTACCCCAATAAGATGTATGAATATAATGCACCAATAAAAAATTTAAAAAATAAAAAATAAAAAAGCAAAAACAAAATAAAAAGCAGCTTCATAATGGTGATACATGCTTGTAATCCCCACATTTGGGAGGCTGAGACAGGAGGATTGCATAGGTTCAAAGCCAGCCTTCAGCTACTGAGACTCTCAGCAACTTAGTGAGATATTGTTCAAAAATAAAATATAAAATAGGTCTGTGAGTATAGCCTGGAGGTAGAAAGCCTCTGGGTTCCACCCCCAGTACCACCAAAAACAAAACAAAAGAAAACAACAAAAAACAAACAAACAAACAAAAAAGCCTCATTCCATCTTTCTACAAATAGATAGCCAGGTCTCCCAGCACCATTTGGTGAAAAGGCTCTTTTCTCCAGTGTAGAAATTTGGCACCCTTAAAAGAAAGAAAGAAAGAAAGAAAGAAAGAAAGAAAGAAAGAAAGAAAGAGAAAGAAGAGTTAGACTTCTATGCCTTTCACCACTCATTCTTCTCCTCCTTTGTATGACATTATATTCTTTAGTTTTTACAAAACCTTCATTATTTTTAGCAAAAAAATGTGAACAGACATAAGAGCATTTTATTTCCCATTGTTTCCTACAGCAAGGGAGCATATACTCTGATCCTCTCCTGTTCCACCCTCTGTCTTACTCACTGATCCTTTGTAGAAATATTTCTCATAATTTGGCGGCTGGGAGGCTTCTGTTGTAAACATGTGCATGATTCCCTTGGCAGCTCTTGGGTGGCCCTTTGTCTCTTCTTCAATGACAAAACACCCTGCAGTCGTCTCCACAGTGGAAGGGAGGGAGAGAGGGTTCTGAGTTTACTGTGTTCTTGCCGTCCACATGGGTGCCAAGCCAAGGCTCCCGTGAGCAATTTTCAGCACACTTTGCCTTTTACAGAAGGAATCTCTTTATTCCTCAAAAAGGAGACTGAAAGTCCTGTTTGGAAATTAGCTTTAACTATTTCCCAAAAAATCTGACTCATGATGCATCCTGGTTAAATTGTTTTCATTGAACCAAAAATAAACACTAGCCGGCATGGTGGGCACGCTTGTAAGCCCTGCGCTTGGGAGGCCGAGACAGGAGGATCGCGCAGGTTCGAAGCCATCACACTGCCTTAAGAGACCCTGTTTCCAAATAAAATAAAAGTATAAAATAGGTCTGGGAGTGTAGCCCGGAAGTAGAAGGGTTTCCAGGAACCCCAGTACCACCAAAAAACAAAACAAAACAAAACAAAAAATAACAACAAAAAAAGGACACTAGATATCTACTGTATCTTCTGAATTCTGACATAACAAATAAACATCTTTTTGACTCATCTGGACACATTTAATTCATTTTTGCATCCCACCTCTGAACGTTTTCCTTAAAATCACTTTATCATTGTATTAGAAAGTATTCTCCCTTCTTCACATTCCGAGCACTCTACCCATCAGTCTGCGCTTTCTCAGACAGTGTATCATCCACACAACTACTGCTCCTTTACTCTGTGCTTTGTGTCCCTCATTCATTGCAATGGAGTCACAGTGTGTTAAGTTTGGCTTAGGGACCTACATGACCATTACATTGTGAAAGCTATACATGTCTGTCTGATTATGGAAAAAAAAATTGTTTTATTCCCTTACTGTCTTCATTGAGGATTCATTTAAAATCATATTGTATGGTTAGAGTGTGACTTAAAAAAACATTCTGTATTTTAATTCATTTCTGTAGAGCTTTTCTCATTTGTAAATGTTACAAATTTTCCTAACTGGATACAGGTAGACTGCTAGAACTTGAGAATGATAGGGAAATTCCACACAGTGCCCTCTTTTGTTAAGCTCAATGTTTACTTATTAACCATTGTATGCATTACAAATATATATGTGTGTGTGTGCGTGTGTGTGTGTGTGTGTGTGTGTGTGTGTATGTGTGTGTGTGTGTATGTTGCTTACTTTTCTTTTGACAAATGGAAAAAATTGTGAAAGATAGAAAATCTTTATGGTACTCGCTTTCTCAGAGTTCACTTCTAAAAAATTTCTCTAAAAAATGTTGCCCAAAATGATTCTAAGAAAAACTGTTATTCAAGAACTGAATAAAATTCCTTACAAAAAACTGTATAAGAAACCTGTGAAGTATTTTGATGCTCTGGTTGGTAATTCAAAGAAAAATGCCATAAAGGCCTGTATTTGTTTCTTAAACATGGTCCTTCTTAATACTTCCTGAGCACCGAGAAGTGTCTTTCAAAACTCAACTGTGTAAACACTTTCTTATTTACTTGAAATATATTTGTTGAGTATCGATTGTATTTAGATTTTCTGCCAAGGTCCTGGAAAGTCCAGAGCAGGCTAAAAATCAAATTCAAATCTCAATTTCATGGAACATTCGATTCCCTCTCTCTATTTCTATATCTCAAAATACAGATTTTTTGAGTCAGTTTGGCATCTTGTAGAAGGACTGGTAATAAAAGCAATGATATAGATGGGTATGTATCTCAACAGTAGACAGTAAATGCCTAGCATGCACAAGGCTGTGGGTTCAAACTCCAGCGATGCAAAATAAATAAACAGGCAATGAAAGAATAAACGTGAAAATCAAAAATAAAATATTTTTCTAATACTTGTTTTTAAGACACTAGAAATTCAAGTTATTAAGAGAAATGTAATTTACTAAGTACTTATAACTTGTCTTGGCATTTTATGAACAAAGCATTTGGATTTTCTCAACTATATGCACACCAAAATTTCATTTTGATTGGCCAATCATGAGTTACATAGTGTTAATGATACACTTTCCATTTTTTTTCTAGCATCTATGAAATAAAATACCAGCTGAGAGTTGAAGGAACACTTTTCCTTGACTTCTGGAATCATATTTTCCTCTTTTTTATTGCAAGAGAAAAATATTGAAATATTCAAAGATTCTCCATGCTTCAAAGCTTTGAAGAGGTGAGATATTCCAAGCTGGTGGCTGTGAATTACCATATCAAAAATATTGAAAAATAAATTATAGAGTTATTTCTTTTTCTGCCTGAGGATAAAGGAGTTTTAAAATGAATCCTTAAATAGTGTGATTCCTATTCGTTATTATTGATAAATCCCATTATGACCCAACTTTAGCCAATGCTTCAAAAAAAAGAAGGAAAAATAATGCAGCCTACCATAAGTTGTTATGTATTTTATGTGTAGAACTCAGTTATGCATATGATATCTATTCCCCATGAAACTAGATCTTGTATGTCTTGAGTCTCCTTCTGAGCCTCCAAATCGTACTTAGTCTTCTCTAATAAAATTTAATCAAGTGCAGAGATCCTCCTCTATTTAAACCATCTTCGGACATTCCTCTCCTCTTTTCTCTGTAGAGTTTTTAGCCACCTGTCCTTAGAAAGAGTGCATCCTCTCCTGAGATGTCTCAATCCTGAACCACCTGCCTCATCCATATGTCTTACCTGGTCCTTCTATGAACACAAGTGCCACTTGAGAGTTAATTCACTCCTTAGAATAATCTATAACATCCCTCCTGATTTCCTGTCCTCTTGTCCAAGCAAGGAGATTATGTCCACAGTTCTGCCTCAGATGATCCCCAGCCCACAAGCCAAAGATGGACTCATGCAGTGTCTTTCTGGGGTAACACATAGTTGCTCCTAATGCAGGGGCTGTCTCCAGGCTTCCGCACACCATCCCTACCTTTATAAGCCATATAGTTCTCCACCTACATCTCATGCACCAGGGAAGGCAACCCATCAGGTTAGATTGTTGACACACTCCCAAACCCACAGGGGTTCCTCTGCTGGCCCCAGGATTCCCCACTAGGTTGGCAAGTGCCCAGGACTCTCATTCAGTGTCTTCTTTTGTATAGTCTACTAGGTCCTTTCTAGAACACACAGTATTTAGTTTAGACAATTTTAATTATTAATCTATGAACCTGTAGAATGAAACTTTGAACATAAAACATTTTTGCTTTTTTTCCCTCTAACCATATTCTTTTTTTTTTTTGTATTGATGATTAAACCAAGGAACATTTTACTTTTAAAGTACCTTCCCCAGCCCTATTTACTTTTTGTTTTGAATCAGGGTCTCATTAAGTTTATGAGGATTTTTCTGAAGTCCTCCTGGCCCAGCCTCCCAAGTATTGAGATTATAGGTGTGTTCTCCAAGCTAGGATATAGGAGGCATTCTTTTATCTCCACCCATGCAGGAAATAGTGGTACAATGTCTTATGACCCAATATGGGTCTGAGTTCATGCAATGTGCAAAAAAAAAAAAAAGATGTTTGCTCTTGTAAACCATTGTCTTCATAGACTTTGACAACTGAAAATTCTGTATTTTGATCTTGTATCATTTTCTAATGGTAATGAGTTGTTATAAGCTTTAAATTCCCAATCCATAAAATAATATTAACTAATGGTTGTTTATATTTACAGTCTGTCACCATCTTAATGTTACTTACTTCTGTTAAAACCTGGTAATATTAGTGTGATTCTCCACCTTTGCACAATATATAAGGTACTCATTAAGTGTCCTACTGAACAAAACAGAAGGCATACATAATAACTATCCACAGGATAGTTGAAAAATACAAGTTTTTTGCAGATCAACTTGACTTCAAAAAATTATTTAATGTGTATTCACCTTGAAAATTCTAAAGAGATATTTTCAAATACCATCTATTTTTCTATATAAAGTATATTATAGTGATTTTTAAATGGTTATCATTAAGAATTAATTAGTATTAGTATATAGAATTTTAAAAAATTCTACTAGGAATCATTCACTCATTATTGGATCATTTTTCTGCTATTTATTCTAAAAAAATATTTTTCTTAATCTTTTCTCACTAGGAATGAACATATTTTCTGTGTTTTCAAAATAGTGAGCAAGCCTGAAAGCTTAAGCATGTCTTTGAACCTCATTCTTCTTTGTTGTGAGAGTGATGTTGAGGACTGGGCCACACTGGTACTGAAAATCTGGAAGCAGTCATTTTTGGGGATCCTGATGGCAGATGGTACTACTACGAAGACACAGGAGCTTTGACTAGGACTTTGGAGGAGTACTCAGCTGTGGAGCACACTGAGTGTGCCCACAATATATTGGGTACACTGGCAGAAATGTAAGGCGATGACCACTGTCTATCAGTGTCATGGGGCTTACCTGTAAACACAGTATTCCACGGAAATCAAAGAGGGAAGGCTAAATGATGTCATCCTGGCATCTGTGTGTCCCAGAGGTAGTTTCCAACTTCCTTGATGGGCTCCCTCCTGATAACTGATACAGCCAGCTTCAGATGGGGGAGTAGCCAAGAAATCAGAAATCAGTGGTATGATAGAGGAGCGGCCTGACTTTTCCCAGCACTTGCTCACACACCAGTTCCAAAGACTCACAAGACACATGGCCAGACTTAGATGTAGCAGGTTCTCCACTCCTGGTACCAATAACTGTGTCAGTCAGCATGCTCATGGCCATCATTCCAAAAGCCTAACCATACAACTTAGAAGAGGAAAGATGTATTTGCTCACAGTTTTGTGGAGACTCCAGGCTCAGGGAATATGAAGCCAGGCTCTGGACCTCAGCAGATGGTGGCGGAACAGAGAGAGGAAGAGAAAGGCTTTGCTGTCACATCATGAAGTCCAGAAGCAGAGAGTAAGCAGGAGGGGAGAGAACCAAATGCAATCCCAAAGCCACACCCCAGGGGCCACTTCCTAGGCACCAGGTCCTGCTCGCAGTGTTGGGGACATTCTCAACCCAAATCATTACAGTTACAGTATTTTAAGTTAGGGATTTTAGAGTGACATCCTAAAAGTCTAATGTAAATTCAGTCTACATATTAAGTTCTAACCCCAAATTGAAAAACCAGATGATTTGGCCTTGTCATAAAGCGCATTGCAAAAACATACGCACTCTTAAGGAAACATGTTCTACTACAGATCCAAACACATAAAATATGCTTTTTACAAATAAAGGGTAGAATATATACAATAAGAAATCCAAGTTGAATTGCATGGCTTGTATTCAGGAAGGTAATGTGATTTTACAATATCTCCTTAGTAAAAGCACCAACTCACTAACATATTTAAGCAGAGTTTTGTATCACTGAGATTTCTAGAGTAATTATAAATGGCTATTGAGCTACAAGTTTTCTTTCATATCACATAGTTAACTTCTTGCATAATGATCAACCAGATAACAATCAGTTTTACATAAGTGCGTATCACGATTTTGAAATGATGATGGATCCAGAATGAAGAATAGACATGGTCTCTAAGGGCTTTTTATTTATCTATAATGTAGCTCTTCCAAAGTGTGAACATGTTCTTTTTATTAAGCTTTCTTTTATCTTTGCTACTGAGGGCGTCTATGATGTAGAACTGCATGCCAACACTAAATCAGCCAAGGCTTCCTGAATTATAATGAATACATTGAGAAAGTACAGAGCACAAAGCCCATATATCTTAGTGTGGTATTTGGGATCTTTTCTTTAAATTTTAAGAAATGTGCCTTTTGTCCCAGAAATAAAGTTTAGCAAAAGGGCTCTATATTTTGCATACACATGTGCTTATATTATCAACTACACATCAGCTCTGCTTCCATGTATTGCAGGGATGACGGGCCATTCATGTCTGAATTTATTACTTTTAGTTATTAATTTTTGCAAAGAGTATGAAGCATACTAATAACAAAGGTCAAAGCTGTAAAACTGTTAAGACACATGATATTCTTAGATGGTAGACTGTGGGGAACTCATGTGCCCAATGTGGATTTGAGAGACAAACCTGAGTGGAGAGAAGTCTCCCCTGTTTCTCAAAAAATGTTCTCTGCCTCTGTCTGCAATATAACTTTGAAAGGTTCATGACTTTCAAGTTTCATAAGCCTGACAGATCTGAGCATCAGAGGTCCTAGCAATTTGATCTTTGCTCTGGTATCTGTCCCATAGGAGCATTTGATTTTCTCTGCTTCTGTTTGTTCTTTTGATATTTTCGACCTGAGCAGGTTAATCAAAGTTGTTCTGAAATGGGCACTTTGCTCAGGGGTAAGTTGTCAACCATTAGTGCCACGGAAGAAGACCAGGCTCAGTCCAAAAGTGACCCCGCGAAGCAAAAGGCCTCTCCAGTGCTTGCATTTGACTGTTACATCCTTCCAAAAACAAACTTCAACTTTTATGTATACAAAAAAAGAAAGAAAGAAAAGATGATTTCAGACAACTTTTAAAACAATCTCAAGCAGGTATTATTCTTTTTTTAACTCAGTTCTTTCCATTTCTTTATTTATCAATGCAAAAACATTCTTATAAGGTTTGTGTTTTATCCCTCTGCTTGCTAGAAGTCCACTAAAAGAGGAATCCTAAATCTCAATTAGAATTTTACTATTATAATAACTCACTGTCCTCTCTATAGTTTTTTGGGGGTGTGATATTGGGGATGGAACCCTTCTATCTCTGGGATACACTCCCAGACCTATTTTTATCTTTTTATTTTTGGAAACAGGGTTTCTTAAGCCAGCAAGGCTGGCTTTGAACCTGCGTGATCCTCCTGTCTCCGCCTCCCAAGCGCGGGGATTACAAGCCTGCGACACCATGCCTGGCCTCTCTATAGTTTTCAATTAGAATTCTGGCTTTAGGATTTAAAAAACATAATCTTAATTATAATCATTTACTAAACACTAATACTGAAATAACCATTAGGGGAAATACTCCTCAAAGTCAGGCAGAGCTCTAATGTCCATGTTTTGAAATTTTTTCTATTTACCTAAATGCACTGAAGACAATTACTCATGTTTAGATGTCTGGGCACTAACATTTGAATGTTTCTTATTCTTTTTTAAAGCCCATTTTAGGACGAGGATGTTAGCAGTTTCAGTGAAGAGATATCTCCTCTTTTCTGAAACTACAACCTTAGTGTGGATTGTACAGTGTTACCGTGTGGTTCCTGAGATGACAGTTCTCTTTGCTTTACTTTAGCATTCAATGCCTCTCAGCATATGAACAAGACAGATACCCCTTACATCTCAATTTTTAATGTACTTAAACTAATAATAATAGAAGATTAGATTTTGTCGTGGACACAGAAGTAACCTAACTGGTCCCCCAAGATATGACCCGTTTCAAAAGTTACCTTTCATTCTTTTCTCGAACAGAACCCTAACTTTTCAGGACTACAAAATAATTTATATACTATAAAACATACTTAAATAATTTCTTTTAAAAACTAAATAAATATATAAAATTAGAGATTCATTAATTATTTTATGTAAATCCAAACTAGATTAAAGGTAATATACAAGGTTTGATATAAAGCCATTAGAAAAATCTTAATTTATTAAAATTTTTCTACTACCTATATAATTTATCTAAAGACACAGAGAACACTTTAGTAATAAGATTTACAGATTATTAACAAATACACGAGTAAAACTCTGTTCATCAAAATTTTAAATAAAGGTTAGAGGTAATATATCCAGCATTGTGGAAGCTGGAAAAGTAACACTGAAATTAAAAGGCATTAAGAATGACCAAGTAAATTTTGAAGAAAAATTTAGAAAGCATTGTCATCTTCTACTAATAATATTGGCAAAGAAAGTAATTGAAACAGAGATATTGGTAGAAGATAGAACAATTAACAAAATACCAATTTTAGCAATAAGCTTATACATGGAAATCCATCGAATTTGACAAACAAATTGATAAAAACATGGGGATTACCACTGAACTGCAGTGAGCAAGAACGTGATTTTCAGTAAATGTGCTGAAGCAGTTAGATATTCATATAACAATAAAATCTAAATCTTGACCCCTACTTCACACCATATAGAAAAGCAATATGAGATGAATCATAGAATTAAATCTGAATGCTACAACCCAAAGAGTTGAAGAAGACATCTGTAATACATGCAATTGTCAAATAATTCATACTCAGTGCATGTCTACATTTTTATATAAATAAGAGAAATGAAGACAAACCAACAGGAAAATAAAAAAAGAGAAAGATAGTCATGTGACTGATAATGAAAGGCAAATATGCTCACCAGCTGTAATTATTCATGAAAATGCAAATTTGAATCAGCAATTTATAGCACTATCTATCCATCCTAAATATAAACTCCACAGTTAAATATACACTCTCAGTTATGGTTAGAGGATAGAGAACTTTGATTCGCCCTTCTCTGGGCATAATCGCTGTTACCGAAATCACCAAGTCTTTTTTTTTATATTTCACAAAAATGCATTTGTACCCTATCATCCATTTATCTATCTAATCACCGTGCTTCAAGAAAATCTTGCAGATAAAGTTTTTATTCATTTATTTATTTATTTTGCAAAATCTTTTGGAACGAAATAGAATATGTAAGCTTTGTGCAAATGATTCCTTAAGGACTGCTCTGATTTATTTTTCCCTCCACTCTTGAACAGATGCCTACAAATCCAGTTCAGTAGTCCTCCTAAAGTCCATACATGTGGACATGAATGAAGTCAAACATTTTATTGACGAATTACAAGAGAAATATAGCAAATAATTTTTATAAATTTATAAAAGATTAAGGGCATATTTGGACCTGGCTTAACAAAAAGTATTTATTAATTCCTTAAATTAATTTTATAGTTAATAATTTACTCACTGGACTGTGGAATATCTCATCTTTCTATAAGTCTATCTATAAGACAGATAAGTGTCTATAAATATTATAAACACCTTAGGACATCTGTTATCTCCCCAGCAAACACTTTCACTTTTGTTCCAGTGTGATTATTTCTTTGCTCACTCTTACTGTTGCCTTCTCTTTAAAGTGCTGAATTTTTGAAGCAGTTTTGTTTAAGTGCTTACTAATTCTACTATGTAGGCAGGGGCTTTGAAATATTCTGTGGCATTAACATAATGAGCAGACCCTCTGAGTAGACTGCCATTTTCCTTAATATTTAATAAGAAACATAAAGAAATAAAGCCTTCCGAATGTGAAATCACCTCCGATCTAAAATATGCCTTGCTCATTTTGTGTTATCTCAATGCAGTACTTAGTATTTGTTGACTTCCAATGACCTTGGCCTCCACGATTAATCACAACATTAACTGGACTGGGCGAAGAATAGCTGGGTGGCTCCTCCCAGCAGATGTCTTCTTGGCAGTGAATTATAGAGGAAAGATAGCAGGACCAGGGGAAATGCTGGAGGAAGTAGCTGGCCTCTCTGTCCCACAATACCATCAGACCTAAGGGCCCTGGGTGACCTCCAGGGGCCACCCACAATAAAGAGGGCCGCAGGAGACTTTTAGATGGAGCCTCACTTCGAGATCTACTGCCTGTTCCAGGGTCACTGGAAAAATTTGAACCAAGAGGAAGAAAACAATTTCTATGTCTACAATTAATGGGCCTCTTCTGTTTGTTTGTGACTTGCTTATTTTTTATTAACTCACTCTAAAATTGACCCAGTTGTTATGAGAACACACACACACACACACACACATACACACACACATACACATACAATTGTGAAGCTCTAGAGATAGAACCCAGGGCCTGGGAATTGTTCTCCCCCCCCATATTCCTAATACTTTTTTAAGTAATATCCAGAAACTTTTTAGTGTTTTTGAAATAAAATTGTTCTATTTTCCCCCATGAAAACCTATAGAAGTTTTCAAGTTTTAGTTTCCATAAATTGCTTATCATAGTCATTGTGGACATTCTGAACTTCTTTTCCACTTCTTCTACA